>NC_026002.2:6669022-6726522 GCF_000442705.2 Elaeis guineensis
CAGATTAGACATGCACATTCATGTGGATATATTTTAAAACTATAGCTAAATATATGAAACAATGATGAAGATTTAGAGGCATGCATGCCCATGATAAAACAACAATTGTCACATCTCATGAATGTCTTGATGGACCAAATTGCAACTTGCCCACCATAATAATCAAAGTCTTAAATACCATGGGATCGGGCCATCCCGGTTTTTCTGTGGAATGGGATACCCAGAAATACTTGGGATTGTGGATGTCTCATCCCACCTTGGTCCATTTTCCGATTCATCCTGTCCTGGCACTTGGGATGTGGGATGCTTGATGTATCACTGGTATTTAAAAACTTGATAACAACAAACGTGCCTTGCAAAAAAACAGTTATCTCTACTATATGTTTCTAGTTTTGGACATATGAGAAAAATAACACAACTCAGAAAAATGTATTGTTGAGTGCTATTAGTGATTTTAATAAAACATTAAATAAATATACTTTTTAAGTAGAAAAAAAGCATTTTCAGTTGGTTTTGGATAAAATTGCTGAAAGCCTGAAACCAACCAAAATCAGTTGAAATTGATTAAAATCTTGTGAAATCAATGGAATGATTTTGACCAAAGCTGAAAACCTTGTTTCCAATGGGCTTGTTGTGCACCCTCAGCCTATGATTGAGACCAAGTAGGCTTCTACCACATGCTTTACAATCTCTCATAAGCTTTCAACAATAAATCTGGGCCAATGTTTGCAAAACAGTTCCAGAAAAAGCTGGATCATATCTTAAGCAAATGGGAATGAGATCACGAAGGTAGGTTGGATGTGTCATTCTGGTTAAAGGTTATTAGCCTATTAGGTTTATAATATACCACTAAATAACCTTTAAGTAGTTGGCTTATAATGTCTTATGGGACCTTAACACCTTAGTTTTGACTTTTGATTGACTTGGGAAAAATGGTGTTGCAGCAAGCTTCCTTAGATCTGAAAGGCTGAAACATCTTGAGATTTAAGTCCCTCTATGTGATGGTGCAACGACTTAAACAAGTCACCCTACATTATTATCACTAACGTGTTCTAGTTTTTAGGACTAAGTGGTTAAGTATTGAACTTATAACCAAAACATGCATCCGTGGGCCCTATGTTTTGATACTTTCTAGGAATACATTCACAAGCTAATCAATGTGCCATATATCTATTATCTTGTCACAAGAACAAGTACATCATAACTCTTTAAATAAACTCCATTGGGACTTAAATATCTGATTAATCCTCATCACCCAAGTAGTTGTTTTCCTTTGTTGGATTGTGGATCCTTTGTTGGGCATCCTACATGTTCTCAGTATCCGTTGGCATCTATGAGCCAACCTTCTATATAATCTATGCAAAGTTTTAAATGTTGGTGCCAATGGTTGTGCCAGTCACCCATTGGCATGGTGTGTGCCTTATCAGCATATATTCTGCATTGTGCCAAAATAAAAAAGAAAAGGATCTAAAACTATCAGATAATATTTAAAAAGGTGCAGTGCAAACCAACGCTGTGTGTTGTTATTGTCTTGACAAGATTTGCTTGCTTGCATGAACTGATGAAAACCAAAATTCAAAACAATGCATTTGGATAACCTAGCTACTCAATCAAGGTTTTAAATATTGATATTGGACTTAATATACCAGTGTTTTGCCAAAGTGGTATGGTATTGGGTACTGACACATGGTACAGAACTGCATCCCACACTGATACATAATGCGCCAATGCCGGAAACCTGCCAGGATGGTATGATACTGCCATGCCCTGACCCAAGTTCACAAGTCGGGAACCATGAACAGCCACTGCATACTCACAGGGAAATATCCCTATAAGCATGCAAGGCATGTACCTGTCAAATAAACCCATATAATTCAAGGAATAGGAACATGCTTTTGCACAGGCAGTGGTATTTATCAGAACAACTCATACAATGGTTACGTTTTGAAACTTTGATATCTAGATCGCGCTCAATTAGCCAAACTCTATATTATGATCATTGTAGTGGACATGAAACAAGATAAAATCCAAGGTTTTCATAGAGCTATTTGGATAGCAACTGACCAAGATTATATGGCACAGGCAAATTAAGTGATACATACTGACCTCATTTTCTTGCTGCCCTGTATCTTTCTTCTATTATTCATTTTCAATTCAAGGAAGTTACATATCAAAGGTTGGAGCCAAAATTTGTCTGTCCTTTGGAAGTGTAGCCCTTAACTTCTCTTTCATAACTTTCATATTTTTGAAGTTGGTCTACACGATAACAGCTGAATTAAAACTCCCTGCCTTGAAAATACTCATTGTAATACTTATCCTTTAATTTGATTTCTGTCTTATATAAACTTTTTATTTAAGATAGCTGATGGCACCTTGTCTTGAATGTGAACATTTTAAAAATCTTTGTCCAAGTATGAAGAGACAACAACTTAAAAATATGATTCTTGTGATAAGCTTGGTGTATATGGAACTCAGTTGCTTTCCCCAATTGGTCCCAAATCCTAAAACTGGTTTTGAATTCTTAGTGCATGCTCTTTATGATTTCAAACAAGGTTTTGAATGCCACATGCCAGTTCTGCTCCAGCCTGGCAATACCACTGCATGTGCTGTGCTGTACTAGTGCTTCAAACATGGACTCATGGGCGCTACTGCTTCTGCAGTTCGTCCAACTCACAGAAGGCTGGTAATGCAGCTGTTCCATGTGCTGGTCCAGTGATGGCACAGTATGTGCCATATGGCATGGAACTTCACAGGCTGCAGGTCAATATTGATTCATATGTCCATTTAATAGACTTGTTTTTCCTAATGCCCAACAAATGATCTCTACTCCATTATATAATTTTCATAAGTTAGTTTCTTTTCCCTAACCTGAACAAACATTGCTCATTCCATCTTATGTGATTGTGTTTATGTTAATCCTCTAAGTTGGAACCAAATTTTATTCTGTAACTTAATTGGAACCTGTTTATTGACAAGTTAGTACTATAACATGATGGGCATCATGGCATATATTTTTGTACACTATATTTCAAACTAATGTAGATATTTTATGGTTTGCTAACTAGAGTACTCTGAACTCTGAAGATGTTATTTATTAATGATCGTGTCCTATGAATGTTATAGTTAAAAACATGAAGTTGAACCAAAGTATAACTTGTGCTGCCTTGGTAATGATGTTCATCTGGAAACACTTCAATTTTATTGTAAACCATGTTGTTACAAAAGGGTGAAAAATAGAACATTATACAAAATAACTCTCACAATACATGGTCAGCAAGATAATTATGTAAGTTTGCCTGTAATTACACTGTAGCTAAAGTATCCCATCTCAACCATAGAGTAGTTAGAATTGGGGAAGCAACTTTTATTTGACATGGTATTTTTTTTAAACGTTTACTATGCTTCTATTTAATCAAATACAGCATTGCCAGACTGCAATGATTGTTTTTGAAGTCTTAGTATTATTACAAGATGCTTTAACTTTTCTGGTTTAGTGCTTCTACTCCATGCTTGATTATGTATTGGTCAATTTATAAAATATTTCTGATTGATAGCTGTACTCCATAAGTGTTTGTTGACTATGTGACTGGAAGTTGACATGATGGTTCTTTGACCATATCACTGACAAGATTTATTTATTCTCTGGAAGGTTAGCTTCAATATGCCAAAGCTAGACGTGAAGTTTCTGCACCATGGCCAAGATTTTTCTGTCAACAACAGTGTTATGGGAATCCATCTAAGAAGTACTAAATCCCAAAGATATGAGGATTCTGGAGAAGCGACAAACCATATTTATCTTCAAATGGATTTCAGCGAAATTCATGTACCTTATTGTTTCATAAGATTATTTTGCTTGGAAAACTCTCCTTCAAATTAATGCATTTAATTTCTTTTCCGTTTATGTATTCATTTGCAGGTCCTCAGAGAAGGTTCTATGTCCATGTTGGAGATCCTAAAAGTTGCAGTTATAGCTTCTATTGACATTCCAATGCAAGTGAGTTCTTCATCTTGCCGTATTATGATTTAGAATTTAACCTTATTGTAGATTATTGTCAAATTATCAAATCCACACCTGAGATTCAAGAATGCTTATGTTTGCTTTCTGGCATAACGTAACCTTCCAAATGCCATAGAATTTTCTTTCTGGTCACCCAGATCTACCACTAATTTTTGATTTTTCCCTTGTGTAGCCACTTTTTCTAATCTTATGTGCCATGCCATAGAAAAATTGTTACCTATGTATGATGCCACACATAACAGGATCTATGTGTTTGGGAGGCAACACTATTGGCAGATCAGTGCTCAAATAGGAAGTCATTATGCTTGCATAGGAGATGGCATGGTCTCTATTTCTGTTTCCTTTATTGTTTAAATGTATGCACATGCAATGTCACGTGTGGATGAATGCTCAGGCAGGACTGTTAATTTTTTCTGCTCATAATTAACTTATTCTGGCTATTTACTTTTGGTTCTTTAGGTTGTTGAATGTTGAAACCAGAAAGGCACAAATGGGAATACATGGAGATCAAACTGAAACATTGTTGTGAAGCACTTTTTGTTGACTGAGGATCTTATATAAGAGATGATTGGTGTTGATATCTAATGGGAGCTATGGGAAGTCAACAGAAGTGACAAGAACTGGCTCCTTCTAAATCTATCATAGGCATTACATTAGGAACTAACCAGGAGAGAGGCTTCCCGATAGACAATGGCCTAGGCAGGGTTTGTTGGAAATCTCAAAAAGCACTTAAAGATTCCTACCAGATCAGCATGGCGTCTGATTTGAATAAAAATATGCAGGCTAATTGTGCTGTTTTATATAGGGTAAATGAACCATTCAGGTAGATTTTATGTATTCCCAGAGATTTCATGCACCATGACAAGTAGCTATTAGAAGACTTAGTTTATGCATGGGGAGAAGCTGGCAACTGTGTGTTTTCTGTTGAAGGTGTTCTTGTCTTCTGCGAGTAGCTGTCTTTTCATAATTTGGACAACATGATCAAGCATTCTCCATTCAAGCATTCTGTGAAAATGTTTTGAGTCATACAGAGGCTGGCAGTTTGGTCCTACATGTGTTGATTTGCAGATAAGGGATGAGAGAAATGCTTGTACTTTTTGAGAGATTGGATCCTCAACTTTGGGGTGGAATTTTTTCGAAAAAGGTTTAAGGAATGATCTGTAAATATTATATCAGTTTCTATAGTTGAGTTTTGATGGATGTTTATGATTGGGTTATGGATTTCATGAAGGCTTGTTTTTTTAACTTTCTAGTTTGCACGAATCCAGCATGGAATGAACTTGTAATCTGATGATCGAGTCGATTCATGATTATAAGTTATGCTGTATAGTGAATCTTTGGGTTAGATAGTAAGTTTTTAAATATTCTAGATGGAAGAATCAAAATGATGGTACAAGAATGAAGACAAGGAATATGAAGATTGAAGACTGGTTTAACACTAGTAACAAAAAAAAAAAAAAATCTGCACTAGAAAGTGACATAACGTGCATATCATCAACTACCCAAGGCATTCTTCTAGAGTTCTAGCATCACATCTTGCCAGCCATCTGCCCTTGAGTTAGCTAATATGCAAAAATTATATGGTTATTTTTTTTTTCTCCGGTGATTTGCCGGTATTCATTTTGAGTTTGCCTTCCATTTATGGGAGCTGCTCATTCCTTGGCTATATGTGAAATGTAAGATGATAACTCTCTTCTTAGCTGCTTATTTTATTAATCATTTTGAAAATCAGCATTGCATTTACTATTAATGGTACCTGATCGCTGTTGTAGGCGGTCAAAAATAATTACTTAACTCACAACTATATAGATAAGGTGAGTTGAGATCATATTCACAGGGACTGTGTTAATTGCGGTTGAGTCGTTTAGTTTTTAGATTAAGAGTAAAGTAGAGAGCAATTAAGAAACTAGCAATTAATCTAGAAAGCAAGTAAAGATCAGCTAATTAGAGGTTGGGTTTCAAATATGGAGATGGATTCTTAGGTTCTCAACTGTTTCTTGTTAGACAGCTGGTATCCTTCTTTCATCTGCTTTTGCTTGGGTATCTAAATAATGAAGATATAGTCTATCTTAAAGAGCACAGCCCGTACCCGTAGATCATGGCTTGTCTCTTAAAGCTATAGGCTAGTCTAAATTAAATTAGATACAAGAAAAAAAATTTCACCTAAATATAATCTATCCCAAGAGTACGATCCATACCTGTAGATCAAGGATCGTTCGAAGAGTATAGACTATTCTAGAATGAAAATATAGACAAAGAAAATAAAGATGCATGGATATAAATCAAGAAATTCATATCTTTATTGCATAATGAAAGAGAAATACAAAAGATGTTGCAAAAGAAAACAAACTGTCAAAATAATTCACAGCGATCTCCTAAGAACTGGGTGTCTAGCCGGCCATGGAAAAGCTCTTCACTACAATCTGCATCCTGGACTCTGGAGATTCTTTGCCACGAACTTGGAGAAGATCTGCAGCAGTAGGAGGAGGAGATTTGGTGGAGAATAGGCTGAAGGAAGTGAGTTTTGGAAGATGGAAAAAAAAGGGCAGGTTGCTGATTTTTGGTGGAAAAGGAAAAAGGGTTGAAGTTGTAGAGGTTTGGATGTGGGATTCCCTAAGGCTTTTGGATGTGGGATTTTGAGGGCTTAGAGAGGGATGGATCAAGGCTTGGATGGCTGTGGTTTGGAAGGAAAAGGATTTATGATTGGCCGACTAGGGTTGGAAAGTAGAGGAGGCGTGAGTGAGGAAGTTTATGGTGGCTAGGGTTAGGAAGTGGAGGGTTTTGAGGCTATGGACGTGGGAACTACTTATCCCCCTCCCTAGGGTCGGCCAAAGGGCTGTTTAAATAGGTGAGAGGCTAGGGTTTTGAGGGTGGAGGGTGCAAGGAATAATATCCTTAGGATTTAGGGCAAAAGATCTCCATTGGTTCCTCCCTTAATTACTTTCCATATTTGCTTCACTAATGATTTTCCGTCTTTGCTCAATCTGATTTCTTCTCTAATTCTTCATCAAATCTTCCATAAAAGATCTCCTTTTGGTGCCTCCAATAAGAGCCCTTGGATGCTTTCTTGGTTGGTTTTCCTCCATTGATTAATTAGTTGTGTTCACACCATGATCCATGAGAAAGATGATCTTTTAATCTTGACCCTTGATCTTTAAGCTGTGTTCGTGCCTTGGTATCTTCATGATTTTCTTCCATTTATGCTCCCCTCTTGGTGCCATGATTGTGGACCCTTGGATCTAGAGCTTCATCACATATCTTGTGGAGGGAATTTGATTAGATTTAAGGTGGCTTTATGCTGAATTTGCAATGGGGTCCGTGCTGAATTTCTTCCATCTTTGTTTCTCATGAAAAACCTTCCACACTTGCTTCATGGTTGGTGCCTAATATCTCCACCATTGGATGTGGGGCTTCCATGAAAACCTCTAGATCTTCATTGTGGCTCTTGGGTGTACTTGGGTTCAAGCTAGATTAGACCCAATTGAGCCTAATTGAACCTAATCTTCTAATTACCTGCAAAATAAGTTAAGAAACATCAAATTCAAACTAATACATGTTAATTAATGATGTTTTGAGTGTTCTAATGTATTAATTCAAGTATTGATCAGTACCATTGTAATTTCATTATTAATAAATTCTTCTTTGATTATGTATGAGATCTTTTATTCTTTTAATCATTGACAAGTTTTTGTCAGTGAGACATGTAGTATGATATCAGAAAATTTGAAAATATGGAATGGAAAAAGAATTACTGCATACATGAATGGACTCTCTTGATGGCACCAAAATGGCATTTTCTTTTCTGTTAGTTGCAGTGCACAGCAAAATTTGTTTTTAGGTTAGATTCAAGGAAAAGTAAGAAGCAAGAAATACCCATCTAGATTAAAAGTCAAACCAACTTATTCACACCTTGCCTTGGGAAAAATTAAAATGTTGCCTCTGACCCCCAGTTATGTCAAACTAGGTTTGCCGTCTTGGTACCGAGCCCCATATCAGTTTGGCATACCGAGTGTTGGTACGCTCCTTATACCACATAACAGAACTGAATCGGTTTGGTATGGTATGCCCCATACTACCTGATTTGGTATGGTACGGTAAACCTTTGTCAAGTTTCATTACGAGTGCTTTATCGATTTCTCTTCTCTCTAAACATATTTATGCTGTAAAATTACAAGTAATCAGATTTGCTCTGGATTTTGTCATTGTGTTGGTAGGTAGCTTGTGATGGTTGAGCATTAATGAATTAGGGGTTTAGATCGTGGTAGCCAATCAAGTGAATTGTATCTCATCAAACATAATTATTTATTTTTGAAGGAGTAAGAATGTACAACTTGTGAAGGATGTTAAGCTATCCTGAAGAAGCTTAACCATCCATATGGGGATCCAAGCATTGGTGGTGTTTTATGTTGCGTGCCTCAAAATTGTTGTCATTGCATGATTGTTGTAAGTGATACAGAAGGTTTAAGAATAATGTTGCGTGCCTTGTCTCCAAGTTTTAAATTCCGTGGGATGGAGGTATCTCAGTATCTCCATGGAACAGGATGCCCTGTTGTCCCATCCCATCCCAACAGCTATTCCGATCATACATCTCGATAGATATCCTCCTTTTCTCTCCCCTTCTTTCATTGCTTTTCTTTTCTTCCTTTTCTTCCTTCTTTTCTTTTTATTCTTCTATCTTCTTTTTTATTTTTATCTTTTTGTTTCATTTTCTTTGCCCTTCTTTTTTTTTTTTCTTTTTTCTTATTCTTTCTCTTTCCTTTCTTTTTCTTCTTTATTTTTCTTCTTCTTTCGTTTCACTTTTTTCCTTTCTTCAATTTTCTTTCTTCTCTCTTGCTTTTCTCTCCCTGCATGGATGGGTTTCGGAGTCCTGATCCCGTCCTAGTCCCGTTTCTGTGAGAAACTGGGACGGGACGGCCGGGATGCCCCCCTGTCCCATCGGGACATAAAACCTAGTCTCGTTTCTGTGAGAAACCAGGACGGGATGGCCGGGATGCCCCCCTGTCCCATCGGGACATAAAACCTTGCTTTGTCTCATAGTGCTCCATGGCAATTGCTTCTTGGCAGTGATGTACTTTGATGTAGGCTGCCAGGGTTCTCAAAAGGTATGAATCACTCTAATTTCTTCCTAACCTGCCAAAACTTGTACTATACACTATAGTGTCTGCTTGATTTCCTTATCAGTCCTTCACATTTGAACCCAAAGTAGTCTGAATTACTAGATTTGAGGTTGAAAAGCACTTGATTAAGAAATAGCAGAACTATCTAAAAAAAAGGATGTCTCTAGTACACAAGGCTCCTTCCACTATGGGGTTTGGGGAGGGTTAGATGTATGCAGTCTTATCCTGTGTGTGAAGAGGCTGTTTCCATGTTTCTAACTTTTGAGACCTAGGTCACAATGGAGCAACATTACCATTGCACTAAAGCCCACCCTCAGAAGACTTGAACTATCATTAGAGGTTTAATCTTTTCTTTTTTTTATTCATTCTAGCATGTAGGGATTCATTTTTATTTTTCATTATTGATGGATTATGTTGAAAAAGCAGTCTTATCTGTACTTGTATTATGATGACTTGATGTATTTTGGGTAGAATATTTGTTCTTTTGGTTTCGATTAAAAATCATAAAATGTAAGACAAAGTTAGATTGTCTTATTAGGTTCATTTTCTAAAACTTTGTTAAGGATGATTAAATTTTCCTAAATAGTTGTTTTGGTTTTAGAAATTGTCTTCTGCTACCAACCAAAAAAAAAAAAAAATCCTTCAGCATCAACATGCATAGTACATATGTATTTGCGTAGAATTACCGATATTCTTGTTTGAATTCAACAAAGAAATTAACTACATGCTTGTGCCTGGCTGTCAGGCTGCCAGCACATGATATTTAATTCCTTGATTAGAAAATGTTTTGGTGGAAGACTTGATGGTTGTCATGAACTACTTATGGAAGCTTTGGTCATCGATTCATTTCTAGACAGAAGATCTAAAAACTGGCTTTAAATAGCTGTGATAAAAAATATTTAGTATGAGGATCCACCTTAGGATCTGGCTGATAAGCCAGTCATCAAAACCAAGGATATGCAGCATAATGATTCATTTGCTTGTCTTAAACAATGCTAGGTCTGTTGTTTTAGTTCTTGTCTATTGATCAAGTGCATCTGTAATGTAAATGTAGATTGACTGGGATTAAGATCCAGTGGTTCAATGTGAAAAATATCAAGTTGTTTTCTTCAATCAGGACCTAAAGTCCAAGGATTGGAGCTGAAGTTCATTATTGTGAACTTATTTAAGGGGTGAAAATTAAAATGTGCATGGAATCTTAGTTTAAAACTCTTTAAAATTAGAAGTTCAGTTCTTGATCATGAGAACTTTGGATTAATAATGCTGATAATTTAAATTGATTTGAGTGCTCCATGCAGCAAATGTATGCCAAAAATATCCTAGTTCGATAATTCGTTTAATCAGATAAACTATAGATGTAATATATTTATTTTTGACATCCCTTAGCGGTCTGTTTAGAGTCAGGTAGCAGAGGTCTGAAAATAAAGGAAAATTTCTGGCAATACCCTATGTATTCATCCTTTCCCTTTTGTTCTTGTTGCCATCCATTTTTCTCTCTCTCAAACCAAAATCTCATACCCCTGTTTTAGGGCTGTCTCAACATCCTAAGAGCATGAAGGTGATATCGGTTTCATAATGGTTTCAGAGGTCATGGAATCCATCATGAGTCCATGACTACTTATCATGGATCGACGAGGCTTCTGTCTTTGTCATCACATTAGCTTGGTTTTCTCCAGGACAATAGCATGGTTTTCTCGAAGGATGTCTAGATGTACTCTTGACATAGTTTATCATGTTTAGTGTTAATGATTAAACAGAACCAACATACCACGTACACAGTTGGCTTGTATGTGTAGACATTTTGAAACACCTAATGACTATTAGATGCATAATAGATATGATCATATGTAGGGTTCCTTATATTGCTAGATTTCTATAGATTATTTAACATGTGGATACACTAGTGCAATAGTAGATGTACGGTAACAATAATAATAATAATAATAACAAAAGTAGTCTATCTTTAGGGCTTATTTGGTTCACGGAAAGAATTTTTCTTCTCAAAAAGTAACTTTCTGAGAAGTTATTTCCTAGGAATAGGATTTTGGCATGTTTGGTTGATTATAAAAAAGTGACTTATTACATAATAGCTTATGTTTGTTTGAGGCTTTGAGCATCCATTTCTCTAAGAAGACTATATAAAATATTATTATACTCTTAGGCTTTAACAGATATAAGATCATAGCTTTTTGCTCCTAAACTTTATATAAATAATAATATTATATTTATATTAATATGAATATATTATAATATAACATTAGATCATAATAATTTATTGTATTAATATAATTCTAATATATATTAATATTATATTAGCACTTTAATATAATAAATTTATTAATATAGATATAAATATAATATTGAATATGATAATATATTAATATAAATACTATATTAATATAAATAAAAATATTATATTAGTATAAATATTAAAATAATATTAAAATATAATAAATATTATAATATTAATATTAATATTATATTCATATTAATATTAAAAAAATATTAGTATAATATTCTATTACTATTTATAAGGATAATATTTAAATGGTATTTTCGAGATCTTGGCATAGATTACCATTCAATATTTCATTCTAACCGTCCATTGATATTTTGCAAAATTTCAATCGTGGATCTTAGAAGGATATTTTTGGAAAGAAAAAAGGGTCATTACTTTTCATCCCGTAGGAAGTCCCAAAACCCACCTCCCATGGGTTTCCACTTTCCATAAAATGTGGGAAGTATCTTCCCATAGGAAGAGGTTTTTCCATTCTCTCTTCTCTTAAAACTCCAACCAAACAAGAGGCCATCTCTTTACTTTCCAGGAATTGTCTCTTCGCCCCTCCACTTCTTGTGAACCAAATGAGTCCTTAGTAAGCCTATTGCCTATCTTTTATTGTGATCTCTCGATAATATCGTGTGGCTAGTATGCCATCATGTTATGCATGCTTTGCCAGGTCCCCCCATAAATAATTAAATTCTTGTATTAAATCATGTATGTCTGGAAATACAAAGTGTCAGAATTCAGAATTATTTATCTGGAGATTGGAAATTCCTGTTTGCAAAAGGCCTACATAAGTGATCAACTTCACACTGTTACCTTTTCTAACTTGGTTTTCTTATGAGGTGTATGGTCTTACTAGTTTGTTTGGGGGTCAATGCCTTACTTTGGGAATCAAAGGAACAAGATTTATGGACTGTAAGCCATCCACAAGACTACGTGGTTGTTAGAGTATGTAGGACTGTTCAAGCAGAAAATGATAGCACCAAAGTGATAAATAAGTGTTACCTGCACCATCAGCCTTATTGTTCAGATTGCATGACCCAGAACTTGAGGTCCACTTAGAAAACTGTGGTTCCACAATACTAAGGGACCAGCATTTGGCCAACTCATTGGCTTCCTTATGCATCATATCCAACATTTTGAGTTCCCTTTCAAAAATATGGATGTTCCTCTTAAGCTGTAGCTTCTAGCCAAGAGTTTTGAGGTAAAGATGTCTCGTAGCATCATTAGAGACTTTTCCATACAAAAACATCTTAGAATTTTTTCAAGCTTTCTTCAAGAATGTTACTTCGAGCTAACCATGATAATGCATGTAAGATGTAACAAACATCCTATTGTTTCTTTCACCTCGATGCAAATCTGCAAAATTTATTATGCACTATCTATTTCATAGTTTTCTAGGAAGCCAACACTGTTAGCAAATCAAAAAGGAAGGATTATACCCTGGAAGGGTTGAACTCTTCGAATTTAGCAGCCAAAGGCCCCAATTAGAGAGTGGATTCAGACTCTGCTTTTGAGTTTCTGCCAACCAAGCTATTGCTAAGTTGAAGTCATTGAGTATAACTAGAAGCTTTATGAGCTTGAATATTTGACCTCTCAGATGAGATGATGAGCTTAAGTCTATGAGATACACTTGTAGTGATCTAGCTCTACACCAAAACATTCTTGTTACTTGAATTTCAAAAATGGATAGGAGCATGGTTTGTTGTACTATTCCATATAGCCGGTATGGGGTGCATCATAACACACCGGGTAGGATACTAAGCAAGGTAGGCTGAACCAATGTCGGAGATGGTACCGGTCCTCGGTCGGTACATATGGTATCGATATGGTACGGTAACGACACTTGATATAGTGTGGAGGGATCGGCATGCCATTTATTTATTTTTTATTTTTATTTTTTTATTTTTTTGATTTCTAAGATATCTAATCAATTTTTCATTATTTTTTGAATGATTTTAAGCCCAAATTGATGTTTGTATCACTCCAAACATTTATGATTAAGTGTGTGATGCGGATCTGAATCTAACATAATGTTATGTCAAAGAAAAATAATCTTACAAGGACTAAACTAGATATTATTGAATCCTAATATACTCAAATCAATTAAAAATATAAAAATAAATAATTAATACAAATCAAGATTTGGAACTTCATCGAGCGCCGATGTCATTCATAAATATCTGGATCTTTTACATAATTTGATGAAATATCAACCCATCCCTTTAACCATGCATCACTGTAGTCATCTGTGCTTTATCCCATAAGGTATACGTGCTGGATTATAACTTGTCCCAAATCTCTTGTTAAAACTTTGGCTCTGAGAGATATCTTCGGACTGATAATATGGTTGTGGAGGGGCCCATCTTAATATGCAGACAATAAATCTGATCTGTAAGATACTCCAGGTTGCATAAGATAGTAGCTGCTGGAAGTCGATGCCTCGAATGTACTATATCCATATCCGTATGGATTATAAGTTGTCTGTAGCTATGGATAAAAAGATTGACAATATGATGAACCCGATATGTTCATGGATTCAACTCCATGTGGAAGGTCATCTGCAGCTATATGATATCCTGAATGACCTTTATAAGCCCATTATTTGTATAAAATTGTATCCTTACAGGCTCTACCATCTCGTGTACAGTGGTTCCTATCCTATATGGCATGCATAAATTGGGACTCACTAGTGAATCAAAAATCACCTCACAACTGTAACTCATAAATAGTGATCTCCTATCCTTCACTTCCTCCATGACTACTAGATCCACGACCATAAAAAAAACTACCATCACTACTATCTGATCTCTGCATTTGAATGAATTGGATTAATTGACTGCTTTACCTTCTCCATCAGGCTACAACTTTCTTTCTTTTTCCTTTTTCTTTGTATTGAGTTGTCTACACACTCGTCATGCCTCGTGAGGAAGTCTACCATGACTGATCAATTGGAAGCCTGCATGGAATATTATTGATTGCCCATTGCTTAGCATCCACTCCAACTTTTCTAGCTATGAAACTAGCTAGTCATGGAGGCAATCCTAGCTCATCAAGATCCCGCTCACTCCTGCTACCGACCCACAATCCATCTGATCATCGGATCCTCCTTATCATTAACAGTCATTCATAGTTGATTCAAGTACTTCAACTCAACTTCCTATTGAATGCATTTTAGCTTCAACTTTAGATTGTATTGAACATATGCAAGATTGTTGAGACATTTTTGTGTCATACGATTTCTCTACTTGTTGTGGATGAGGGTGAAGGTTGACCAATTGCGCTCATAGCCACTCGAGGAGATCATTTGGGAGAGGATTCGGATGGCAAGTCGCTTTAGAGTAGGAGCCGTAAATCCCAAATAGATCCACCATTCAACTGCAAAAGTATTAAGATTGAATAAAATTAAAAATAAAATTACATCGTATTAGACTTATTAGTAGCTACGTAATGTCAAATAAGAGTTGTCGTTCATATATAATCTATCTGGATTTAATTATTTTTTGTTTGCGACCACATGTTTCAAAGCTATTGGTGCCCTCACTAAATATTTTCGTCCGTAAAAAATATATTTGTTATAATGTGTTGTTGGTTGAAGATACAACTAAATAAAAAAAAAAACCACTCAACCTGACTTCTTGTATGCACATAGTTATAATTTCTGGATCGATCTCCATCTTGTATATCACATTTCATAGAGATGTCAGAAGCTCATCATCCATGCCTATCCCAGTATCATGTACTGGAACATCGGGTTCAAAGAGTAAGCCGTAGATAAATATAAGAATTGGTTAAGTATATTTGTACAAATACAAGAGTAATCAAATTTTCAAAGCATTCTTGATTTGCTGCTTCCTACTAGATGCAAGTTCCCACCTATCAATTAATCCCACTGATGCTCAATGTGTTGGATGTAATCATGGGCATGTTTCAGATCTATTGACCTAATCTGATCTTTTGCTCTCTCCATCATATGATACAAAAAGTCCATCTAGGGGTATCTTTTGCTATCTACGGTCTGGAGCATCTCATATAAAAGCTTCATAGCCTTCATTATGTTCTCGGCCTATTGCCAAAATATCTATCTCATCACTAAGTTCTTCGCATTGCTCCCTTACTGCCTATCCTAGATATCTACCCTCTTGCCACTCGGGACTAACAAACTCTGATGTGGGTTTACTTTTTTGTCAATAAGACTATCAAGTGCTATATAATTCATAGCGAACCATGTGACATCTAATCTTAATATGTCTCTCCCTGTATATAGCCGCATCAATGATAGGATCCATGTGTGATTGTAAATGAATCCAATAATCATCTATGCTGAGTCGACTATCTTCTGCACTCTCAAGCTTCTCAATGTTCATCAACATCAAATCAAAACAATGTGCAACACATGGTATCCAGAATATATGTGATCGTCATTACATCAGGATTTCTCCTGTAGGCTTATATTGTGGCCTATAGTCGGTGATAACTTGCATGACATTTTGCTCTCCGACCTAATCGATCACCTCTCCAATCTAAGAATATATGCGGCATTGTGTACCTAATATGAAGATCAATGAACTTTTGAAAAAATATTTTTCCATCACAATATGTTTGAAAGTTGATGATACTCCATCTAGTGGGACCAGTTCAACCATCATATGTCACCATAAGTTCATACGTCAGCCACTTATTCTAATATGATGCAATCCATTTTTGTAGTTCCTCCTTATTGTTGTCAAGAAGCTGACTGTAGATATCCTTAGATCCTAGAAGATCTACACCTAGACTACAGCCTGTATAGATGTAATAGCAGAGCAATAATATATGTTGTGTGCCACATGTGCTGGGATATGGCTGAAGTGAAATTCGGACGTAATAGCTCACCACATTCTTCTTATTCTTGTTTAACATATTATCAACCTCTATTGCTTGGAATTCCTGTTGGAAAAAGCGTATGGATCTAAGTCATAGATAGTGGCTCCAGTTGGAATCTCTTTAGAAGACTTCTTCCTGCTATCAAAAGCTCCCAACATCAAGCAATATAGCTCGTGCTTCTATCGACGGACTCTCTAACTGAGGGCCTTCTAAACTCTAAACTCTCCTGCAATGCTCGCAGAGTTTGACTCCGATTCATAAACTGACAATCCAAATTGAGCCCTATGCATGACCAACTCTTTAAGCCACCACTAATCTTTCAAGCTTGCATTAATGACAATTTGAATCTGTCTCATGATCTGAGGCGGATGCTTCCTGTGATTCCCTAGAATGATGGGAATGTAGTTGCATGGCTCATCTGTCTATCTTCGTCTTTTTCCAAGTTCTCTTTTATTGCTTTAAAATCAGTGATGAGCTTATTTATCAGTTGACGGACACTTATGGCACTTTTGGTATATAGCTATATTGGGATAACCGTCAGTCAAGTGTTGCTTCAATCTAGCTATCTTTTCTCTCTTGAACCTTTTGCACCAGTTGCATCTCTAATGGTGCCGATCCAGGAGCATCTATCTATAGTCCTAATCAATCTCATTCTCTGGCTCATTTTTTAATGGATCCATTCCTAAAAGTTGAACAATACAGTAGTTCTATAAATATGTAAAAATAATAAAATTTGGTTTTTATTTTTTTTTATTTTTTGAATTAATTATATAATTTGTAAATGAAAAAATATTATAAAATTTAAAAATTATGAAAAATTAATTTGACCTTAGCAATGTTCACAGATTCGATATCGAAATTCATGCCAGTCGATCGATGGTATGGATCAGTACAGATCTGTATCGGACCAAATCGGACCAGCGCGAATCGATATAGAGCAAAAAAATCGAACCGGGAGAAGAAAAAGAGAGAGAGAGGGGGAAGAAAGTAAAAGAGGAAGGAGAAGCCATCGTAGAGGCTGTCTGAGAGGCTTTGACCGGTCGTCGTGGCCGTTAGACGATGCACTCGGCACCGCAGGTATGAAACAGGGCGATCACCCCTATTTCATGGGTTTTTTTTTAAAAATACGGATTACATTGAAGTCGGCAATGGATTTATCGGCTTCATTTAAATGAAGCCGGCAAATCCATTGGCAACTTCATTATTTTTTGTTTTAATTTTTTTTTTAAAAAAGTGAAGTCGGCAAACCAATTGTCAGTTTCACTATTAATCGACCTTTTTAAAAAAAATTGACGAGTGAACAGGGGCGATCGCCCCTGTTCCATGGCTGCGGCTCCATTCGTGCGTTTTTCATCGTCCGATGGCCACGACAGCCACCCGATGCCCTTCGGTAGCTCCTCTGCCATCTGCTCCTCTCTTCGATTCAGTCGCTCCCCTCTCTTTTTTTCGCTCATTTAAAAGCTGTATCAGGCGACATCGAGCATGGAGGCTTCCGCGGCCCTTCGACGGCCACAACCGGCCACCGTCGGCCTTCGACGATGGCGTGCTCTCCCTCTCCTCCTCTTTCTTCCTCTCTTCCCCTCTTCCTCCTCCAATGTACCATTGTCCTTAGTCAAAAGTCCCGATTCTCTACTGATCCGACTCGATATGGGGTGTACCGATCAGTTCGGACTGGTACGAAATTCCATGGGCCTTAGATTCATGTAAAATCCTAACACGGATGTTACATATATTTTTCTAAGATAGCATGAATGCTATTTATTTTTTAATTTTATTCAAACTTAGGCTTAGGCCACTATGTGTATGATGCGTCAAAATTTTGATAAACGGATATCAAATTTATGTCGAAAGTAGCTTGCAAGCCTCTAAACAATATTTTGATTTAATAGTTAATTTTTGAATTTTACTTTTTTAATATTTTTATTCTAAAAATATATATTTAATTAACAAATTTATATACTTAACAAAAATTGATGATTTCAGTATCATTGTGTAAACTATCTATAGATGTACAATATATAACAAAATCATATCAAAATAAAAATTTTGGCATGATTTTTTCTTGTTTTTTCAATTTTCATGGATTTTAAAGTCAAAAATTAAGGAGAGAGGAAGAGGAGAAACGGAAGTGGGAGATAAGCTCATATAGCTCCCTTTAATGAGTTCTCATTTAGCTTGTTGCTTGTATGATAGAAAGGGGATGAAAGTGAAGGAAGAGAACCAGTGTCTTCCTCATAGAACTCTCCCTTTAAATTCCCCCACAACTCTATTGTAGTACATAGTAACAAAAAAAATTGGAACAAGGCCAAACCAGTCGATTCGGCCCTGAATCATGTCGAACCGCACGATTTAGCCTGATTCGGGCCTTGTTTCAAATTTCAAGGCCAAACTGACCCGATTCCACACCGATTCGACTTGATATGGGCTGAACTGGATGGTTTGGTTCGGTTCGACAAATGATGGTATTAAGACTTGGTACGCTCTCTGTACCAAGTATTTGTATAGAGGTGATCAAGGAAGGCGACACTATCTCAAACTGCCTGATTTGGGGTCTACTGAGCCATATTGGTGGACCAGGATGGTTCCAATAATAAAATTGAGTAATTGGTGAAAGGGGGGAGAGGGAGAGGAAAAGAGAGGAAGAGAGAGAGAGGGTGGAAGAGTGGAAGAGAGGGAGAGGGTAGCGGTGAGCGGTGTTGGCCAGAATAGGTTCGAAGGCTTTTGAAGCCCTCTCTCTTCTATGCATTAGAATAGAGGCGGAGCCCTTATTTCAAAAGGAAATAGGGGCTTTGGCTCCTTTTTTTTGATTTCTTAAAGTGAAGCTAGCAGCCATTGCCTGCATCACTTTAAAATTAAAAAAAAAAAAGAAATAATTAGTGAAGTTGGCATTGGCTACAGACTTCACTTAATTTTTTTTTTTTTAAAAAATCGAAGCCTCTATTTCCTATCAAAACAGGGGCTCCACCCTTGTTTCGACGCACGTAGGCAAAAGCCCTCTCTCCCCCTCCCTTGGCTAGTTGGCCCTCTTCCAGTGGCCGCAGCTCATCACCATCCTCTTCCTCTCTATCCCACCTTCCTCCTCTCTCTCTGTCCTTCCCCCCCCCCCCAATTCTCTCTGCTTTCTCTATTTCTTTCTCCCTCTCCTCCTCCCCCTCCCTTCGCTTGTCTCTCTCTCCACTGCGCTCTCCCACTCTCTCTTTTCCTCTCCCTCTCCCTCCCTCTGTCTCTGTTGTCCTCTCTCCATCTTCCTCTGCCCCTCCTTTGTCGGTTCCCCTGTCAGTTCACAATGGAACAGCATGGCATGAGGGTGTACCATGTCATACTGCTTGCTTATTGGCATGGGTGCTGGTTCTGGTATTATAGATTTTTCTTGGTACAGAATGTATCGGTTGGATACCTACGCAGGGCCTGATACCTAGACCACAAACTTGGAGAGGAGAGATGGCCACAAAATATTATCTTGGGTGCTGACAACATTGGCAAAACAAACTAGTTTCTTCGAAAGTCCTTATCATAAGCTTTATTCCAAAATGGTGTGGACTGGTCTTTGACCTTGCTTCCTTTTGAATGAATTATTCTAACATTTCTCATGCTTTTATGTACTTATATATGATGCTTTATCGTTTTATTTTCCTGGAAATGTTAGTGCTAAGGTGTTCTTTAGAACTCAATTATTTCTGCAATTTATTTATGCATAACATGCAATGCATTTGCTTCAGCCACCTTTACCAATCGGGACTGAGATTCATGTCAAGCTTGGAGGATCTCAATGCAACATTATTGCTAGCAGATTAAAGCCCTTGATTTCTCTTCGCTTGGCTAAAAAGAAGCAGATGGTTCTTCGTGAGGAGACTTCTCAACAAGAAAAGTTGCCGACAGACAACACAAAGGCTATCATGTGGACATGTACAGTCTCTGCCCCAGAGATCACTATCATGCTTTACAGTCTTGATGAATCGCCACTATACCAGGTAAGTTCTCGTTTATTATAAGCATGTTCATTTTGATATACTGGTAAAAATCAGTGCTCTTTTAAGGCCAATATTTTTTCCAAAATCATCTTAGTGGTTGACATTGGGTATGACCTGAGCTAATGCTTAATGATTGATTTGCTAATGTAATGTGGTGAGAAAATCTGGAAATATTGGACAAACATTCAATTTATGTGAGAAAGATGTATTTTGAGCCTAATAGTTCAAATATTTCTCACAATTTGAAATCTTTCTCATGCTCACTCCTCTGTTTTGGTGCTTCTGCAACAACATTATATTCTCCATTATACAAAATAACACTTAAACATTCAACCACAAATTATTCTCGCTAAATGATTTCTAGGTACATTGACTAGTAATATGTAAGCACCACTTGTGAGGCTGCATTTTTTCCCTGGAACTTGTTATTTTCTGTTTTTTTCTTTTTGTATTTCTTGTATTATACAACTGGTTTGTTACTTAATAGAGAAAAATGGTATTATGGAATTTGGGTACATGAATCATATGTGAATTAAGCTTCTTCATATGTAAGAACTATTTCTTTTCTACATTTCTTCATAGTTTGGGTCTACGTTAACTGAGCATTCTGTTCTTTATCATCTTGCTTTGCTTTCCAGTTAAAACATCATGATTTCATTTGCAAAAACCTTCAACCTTAGGTGTTCATTTCTCAACTCTTCCTACCACGAATACATGTTGATTGTTAGAGATTCTTCTGTCTCAGTTGATCTGTTACCTGTTACTGTAGCTCAGTTTTTTTTTAAAAAGAGAATGTTTATGTAACATGTCCCATGTATGGGAACTTTTACAGCACTTCCTTTTTGACTCCTAAAAGTGGAGAATAAATCACGAAGCATCAATGCATATTCTCCTGCTGAACTTATATGATTTAATTTGACGAATTACCTTGATAATGCAGGCATGCTTACAGGCTTGTCATCTAATTTCCAGTAATATAGAAAGCAAGGGAATTCAATTACATGCGGAACTTGGTAAATTACATTTGAACTTGGTAGATAAGTGTCAAGAATCCTTGAAGGAAAGCTTATTTGGTGTTGAAGTTAATTCAGGCTCCTTTGTTGACATTGCACACTTGAGTCTTGATTGGGGACAAAATGAAATGGAGAAATATGATGAACATGACCCCAATCGGTGGAAACCAGTATTTTCCATTAACATAACTGACATGGGAATATACTTTTGCTTTCAGCATGTTGAGTTTCTTATTGTGACCTTGATGTCCTTTAAGACATTATTAAAAAGTTTATCTTCTGGTAAAAGAGCTCCACAGAACAAAGTTGGGCACATATCTAGCAAAAAAACTGCAAAAGGGACACAAATTTTAAAACTGAGTCTTGAAAAGTTTTCTATAATTTATTGTGGGAATGTGGGTTTGGAAGATATGGCTGTTGCGGATCCCAAGCGTGTAAATTTTGGTTCACAAGGTGGTGAAGTACTAATCAGTGTCTCTGCAGATGGCACGCCGCGGACAGCAAGCATAATGTCCACTGGTCCTAGTGGTTATAAGCACCTGAAATTCTCCACATCTCTTGATATTATTCGTCTTAGACTATGCTGGAACAAGGAAAAGCATTCTATGCAGGCCGAACTGGAGCGAACTATATCAGTCTACCAGGAATATCCAGAAGAAAATATACCCGGAACAAAAGTGACTCTCCTTGATATGCATAAGGCAAAGTTTGTACGCCGATCTGGTGGCGTTAACGATGTTGCTGTGTGTTCGCTCTTCAATATCACTGATATATCAGTCAGATGGGAGCCTGATCCACATTTGGCACTATTTGAATTAGTTACATCTTTGAGGTCACTGCTATATAATAACAGGCTTGGCAGTTCTGATAATGATAAGAAGGAAGAATCCATTGATATGAATAAGGTACCAGGAAAAGAAGTAATCATGGATCAAGTACAAACTGAAAAGCAACACAAGAAAAAAGAATCAGTTTTTGCCATTGATTTGGAAATGTTAAAAGTATCAGCTGAACTTGCAGATGGTGTCGAAGCAATGATTCATGTGCAGTCTATCTTCTCTGAGAATGCGAGAATACGTGTGCTACTTGAAGGAATCATGCTTAGTTTTAATGAAGCCAGAGTTTTTAAAAGTAGTCGCATGCAAATTTCCCGTATTCCAATATCTAAGAGCAATCTGCCTGATTCCAAGATACAGTCTGCAGGCTCATGCGACTGGGCAATTCAGAGCCCTGATGTTCATATTTGCATGCCTTACAGATTGCAGTTACGTGCCATTGATGATGCTGTTGAGGATACATTGCGAGCCTTGAAGCTCATTGCTGCTGCTAAAACAAATTTGATATTTCCTGTAAAGAAGCCTAGCACAAGAAAATCTAAAACTAAGTCAACAAAGTTTGGAACTGTCAGATTTATCATCCGCAGGCTTACAGTGGATATTGAGGAGGAACCCATACAAGGCTGGCTTGATGAACATTACCAGTTGATGAAGAATGAAGTTTGCGACACAATTGTGAGGTCAAAGCTTCTTGATGAGCATGTATCTGAAAGCAATCAGATTTCAGAAAATGCTGAACCAAGTGTGCACAATTCTGAAAAGAATGTTCATTGTAATGGAATTGAGATTGATGCATCTGATATATCATCTGTTCAAAATTTTCAACAAGAAATCTATAAGCGGGCATTTCGGTCTTATTATCTGGCATGCCAAAAAATGGTGATCACAGAAGGGTCAGGGGCATGCATAACAGGTTTCCAGTCTGGATTTAAATCAAGTATGAATAGATCTTCACTTCTATCACTTTGTGCTACAGAATTAGATGTCACTCTTAAAAGGATTGATGGAGGTGATGCTGGAATGGTTGATTTCATTAGAAAGTCTGACCCTGTCTGCTCAGACAATGAAATACCATTCTCCCGGATGTATGGTAGTGATATCGTTTTAAATGCAGGATCATTGGTTGCACAGATACGAAACTATACATTTCCACTCTTTTCTGGAACCGCTGGTAAATGTCAAGGACGTGTTGTACTTGCTCAACAGGTGAGGCTCAATGCTGTTTGTTTTGTCAAGCTTTACCTTTCAGATATTTTATTTTGTCTTTCTGTTCTATCAAATACGGCATAACGAAATATGTAGAAGTATTTTAAACACGCAAAATTGTGCTCGTCCATTTTTCTCTTTTCCCTTTCCTAGGTATGCTTTCTTCGATTTCATTACTAGCGAGTTGAAACAAGACCAGAAACTATTTTATGATTATAGGTTCTTTTTTGTGACTTATTTCTCATGGGGACCTTGACCTGAATGGGTATTAGGTATTTTCCTGTTTTTCCAATTTGAAAGTACCTGAGCAATTTTCAGATATGCTGTATTATACCTTGATTGCTTGGCCTCATCCATGAGTTCTAATTGATCAACTAATTCACAATCTTGAAGATACATTTGTATTTACTTCAGACAACATGTTGTTAGTTTTGGATTATCCAACTGCATTAGATGTAGTTGGAAGTTGGAGGCAGTGCATTGTTTTGAGACTGGATATGAATATTTCATTTCAGAATCTGGGTATAAATTGGTATAGCCAGGGCCATCTTTTCCAACTGTGTAAAGCTTCATGATAGATCCTTCGACAGTTGCTTTACATATGCAATTCGATATGCAGCTGGAAATGGAAGCATCATTTTTTGTGTACGTTGTATGTCTACTGACAGTGAATCTTCTCTTGGTTTCAGGCTACTTGTTTCCAGCCCCAAATGCAGCAAGATGTTTTTGTTGGAAGGTGGTGGAGAGTGTGCATGTTACGCTCAGCTAGTGGTACAACTCCAGCAATGAAAACTTACTATGATTTGCCATTGTATTTTCATAAAGGGGAAGTTTCATTTGGAGTGGGATATGAACCAGTTTTGGCAGATATAAGCTATGCATTTACAGTAGCTCTCCGTAGGGCTAACCTGGGCACTAGGAATGATCCAAGTTCACTAAATGCAGCTCACCACCTAAAAAGGAACGCAGCTTACCATGGTGGGATGATATGAGGTACTACATTCATGGGAAAGCTAGTTTATGTTTTATGGAGACTAAATGGTATCTGCTTGGGACAACCAACCCGTATGAGCAGCTGGATAGAGCAGAAATAATTTCTGGTTACATGGAGATTCAGCAAAGGGATGGTCATGTATGTCTTTCTACAAAGGAATTTAAGATTTATGTTACTAGTATAGAGAGTCTGACAAAGAATTGCAGTTTAAAACCTCCATGTCATGTCCCTGAACCTTTTCTCTGTTGTCCTGCTTTTTCTATTGAAGTTTTCATGGAGTGGGGATGTGAGTCCGGGAATCCCCTTAACCATTATCTGCATGCATTTCCTGTAGAAGGGAAACCACGTGAGAAAGTTTATGATCCATTCCGCTCAACCTCTCTATCACTTAAGTGGAACTTTTTGCTCAAGTCCTCTCTGCTTCCAGCTGACCAGCTATCTTCATCTTCTAGCATGGAAGACGGTAAAACACTAGATAGTTCTGTGTTGGTCTCTTCTCTAAAGCTGGATGGTACTTCACCTGATGCCCCAACCATAAACCTGGGTGCCCATGACCTTTTTTGGTTAATTAATTGGTGGAATCTATATTATTTACCTCCTCAAAAATTAAGATCTTTTTCTCGGTGGCCACGTTTTGGTGTTCCAAGGGTTGCCAGATCTGGTAACTTGTCATTAGACAAAGTCATGACCGAGTTTTTTCTCCGCATTGATGCTTCACCTGCGTGCATTAATTTTATGCCTTTACGGCATGATGATCCTGCTAAGGGTGTGGCTGTTAGAATGACAAAGATGAAGCTGGAACTTTTTTTTGGTCGTGGTAAGCAGAGGTATACTTTTGATTCCAAGCGGGAACCTCTTGATCTTGTTTACCAGGGTCTTGACCTGCATCTGCTGAAGGCATACTTAAACCGAAATGAAGGAATACCTGGAGGTCAAGATTTTCGAACTACTAATAAATCTTCACAAACTGTGAAAGCAGATGAGTTTGGCAGCAAAAAATGGAATTGTGTGACAGGTTGCGCAGGAAAAACACGAGATGATGGCTTTGTTTTATATTCTGACTATTTCACTATACGAAGACAAGCTCCAAAGGCTGATGCCATAAGGTTATCAGAATGGCAAGAAGCTGGCAGGAAGAATACTGAGATGACCCATGTAAAGTCTGAGTTTGATAATGGTAGTGAAAGTGACCATATGAGTGATGATGATGGATTTAATGTGGTAATTGCTGATAATTGCCAGCGTGTATTTGTTTATGGCCTTAAGATCTTGTGGAATTTAGAAAATAGAGATGCAGTTTTGTCCTTGGCAGGTGGTTTATCAAAAGCATTTGAGCCTCCAAAACCTTCTCCATCTCGGCAATATGCTCAAAGAAAGTTGCTTGAGGGACAACAAATAATTGATGGGACTCAAATGCCTCTTGGTGATACCTCAAAATCTTGTCCTTCTACATCCAATTGTGCAAGTTCCCATTCACCCCCGGTTGTCAATAATTCATCCCATTCTCCAAAAATGGATAATTCATCCTCAATTCAAGTTGGTGCGTTGGTTAATAACTCTTTATTTATATTTCTTGGTACATTATTTTGATATTGATTTTCATATTTTTCATGAGTTTTATTCATGGTTAGCTCTGGGCTTGTATAATGGTGCCCGTATTCTTTGATTTAGTACATAACAACACAAACCGCTGCCACCTTCTAGTAGTCAATTCCTTTGCTTTCTTGACAAATCAACTTCTAGTGTTGCTTTTATAAGATATATGGTTAGTGTCCAGAAAATTAATTTTCAATTGCTTATTCACCAGCAAGCCATGGATCTGCTGATGACTCAGAAGAGGAAGGGACACGCCATTTCATGGTTAATGTTATTCAACCTCAATTCAATCTGCACTCGGAAGAAGCTAATGTGAGTATATTATTTTGGCACTGAAGATTTGTAATGCATACATGAATGATAATGCAACATCATGCCTTAGTTTTATCTAGTAGATGAAACAATTTGGTTAAGCTGATTTTGGTGTTATTTTTACCTCTAGTCTTGCTGTTTTGATGATCTCCTTTATCCTAGGACATGGACATATTTTCCTCTAATTAATGGTAAAAGTGGATCCAATCCATCCAGTGAGATCCAATCAGCCCATATATGACTTGGGTTATAATAACTCAATATTTATGAAAGATCCTATCAAAGGCCTCAACAAATCATCACTATCAATCAGATTTTCACCATAATTATATTGTGATCTTATTATACCCTCTCAAGGTAGAGAACAAGTATTGTTTGTGCCCAAGATTGAACTTTATCAACTTAAACAATTTTTGATGAGCATGCTTCTGTCTTTGCAGATGTTCTCCTTATTGACCACCTTCTCATATAAATTTGATGATCAACTTTGCTGTGTTTAAATTCTTCCACATTATACAAAATTTGTGTCATATATGCTTCTGGTTTTTACAGAATAAAGCAATGGGTTTGGTGACAAGACTTCCACAAAAGTCAACATAATATCTCCTAACTAATTAGTTAGTTGGGAAACAATATATACCCAATAATATTCCACAAGTTAAGATCGGCCAGGACAGAGGCAAAAGCAGCTCTTGGCTGGTCTTTAGTTATTTGTGGTCAGTTTGGGTGGTTTTGACAGGTTTCGGCTGAACTAATCTGACACTGGTCATGAACGCTATATAATCATTGATTGGCCTTTTGTCGCAATTTTTTTTTGATTTTTTAATATTGGTCCCTAAAATTAGATTTTCCAAGACATTAATCTTTCTGCTTGCCTAAAATTATTCTTTCTGTAAGACAAATTATGGTTTGAGTTTATGTTTTTGATACAGTCCTCAATCCTTCAAACAGTTAGATGAGTTATGTCTAATTATAGTCATATTTCACACTTATAAAGTTACAGTACAGAATTCTTGGTCTCTTAAGGTACTGGTAATCATCATAACAAGTCAAATCACTATGAAATTTTATATGTATATTTTAATCTTGCAAATATTTATATAGTTATAACTAGACTGCTGTGAAACAATTATGTATCATATTACCCTTTAAAGTGATGCCAACATAATTTAGTAAGCACTAATGATATCTGATTTTCAATCTAGAAAGGCCAAAACAATATTCCAATCATCCCAAACAACATGAATTACTCTAAAATTGTGTCCTATTTGTTTTCTTGTCATTTTTAGTTTTTGATTATACCCTTAATGTTTCTATTTTTCTTTTTGTAACTAAGTTTAAAACTCTTAATATGATCAAAAATGCTGGAAGCTCCAAACCTTGAAACTCAATGAGCCCAAAGGTTTTAGATGTCCCCTCGAAATCATGTTATTTTGATGCAGTACATAATATTGTACTTACAAAAACTTTATTATCATTAACCATAGTAATACAAAAAAATAATTTTATTTTGCATTGAAATTTAGAAGATTCTTTTATATCTGCTCAAATTTGAGAATGGATCCAAATTTTACTTTTTTTTTGCTTAGCATGCTAGTGGATAACAAAATTGATATTTAAAAAAATTGTTCAAATAGTCCAATGACTCCAATTGTTCCATAAGATTTTTGCAATTTAGAGTGCTGCTTCACAAAGGACCCACTTTTGATAGGACATTAGTTTGAACTTTGAAGCATGATGAAAATCATATTTTGCTATTGAACCGGACCGAACCACCCAATTCACCTCATACCGAGTTGAACCGGTGCGGGGCATGGTCAATTTGGTCGTATTTTTCAAAACCACCCCAAACCGCCCGTACCAAGGCATACCACCCTGTACTGAGGTATACAGCCCCCAATACCATCTCAAACCAAAGCATACCGATCTGTACCAAGATAAAAATTGAAAAAAATGATTTTTTTGTTCCACTGAATTGGATCGAACCATCCGGTTCACCTCATACCGAGCCGAACTAGCCGCTAACTAGTATGGGTCCCGATACCGATTCTATGGAGCTTGATGAAAATATTGTGATACAGCAAATAAATAAGCATTATTGATAATAATAATTACTCTTTGTTGCTTCAATATTGAAAGGAAAACTTCTACATTTCATTTGTTATATAATTGCCTCCTTTTTATATAATGAATCACTCTTAACTAAAATTGGGAGTTACTTTTTTCATTATGTAAGAATTGAATTCTTTCATACTTATATAACAGGGTAGGTTTCTACTTGCTGCTGCTAGCGGTCGTGTCTTGGCTCGTTCATTTCATTCTGTTCTTAATGTTGGTTATGAGATGATTGAACAAGCCCTATGTACTAGCAATGTGTCCATTCCTGTGGCTGAACCTGAAATGCTGTGGCATCGTGTGGAGCTCTCTGTGATGCTAGAGAATGTTCAAGCTCATGTAGCACCAACTGATGTTGACCCAGGTGCTGGAGTTCAGTGGTTACCCAAAATTCTTAGGAGCTCACCAAAAGTAAAGCGAACTGGTGCTTTACTTGAGAGGGTATTTATGCCTTGTGAAATGTATTTCCGCTATACAAGACACAAAGGTGGGACTCCAGAGTTGAAGGTAGGCTCAAGTAGTTCTATCAAACTTCTCATACATGAGAATTGACTATATTTAGTTTTCCTTTACTTGATTACCAAATAACTAGTTTTTTCCCTTATTTTGACTTTATGTGTGGATGCAGGTTAAACCACTAAAAGAGCTGACTTTCAACTCTCCTAATATTACTGCAACAATGACATCACGCCAATTTCAGGTCATGCTGGATGTGTTAACCAATCTTCTCTTTGCAAGGGTTCCCAGGTGAGACTACATCTATATAATTGGGTAATTCTATACCATCCCTTGCATGCCATTTGTTATCCTTTTTAGTTACAAATTATTCAATTTCTCAGTCCTAGGGTTCTCAAGAATTACATCATTGTTGTGGATTATGCCTAGTTTATCTGTTCCTGAAAGGTCATGTGAAGGAATTCTATGTTGTTTAAGAGTTGGCTAATTTTGTTAGACATGTGAAACCAGAAGAGGAATTGAGCAGCTGATATTTTGTTTGGAGTTTCACTGTTTGGTGACTTTGATCCTCAAAATGAACTAGGTGGACTCTTCTTTCTCCTATTCATATCGAATTAGGATGGAAGAGGACCAACATGGATATACCAATATTGGTGTCTATGATAGCGATTAATGCAATGTTTTGGATTTTTCAAGCATCAAAAGTAAGATTAAACGGTAAAGCTTTATATATTAATTTGTAGAAATTCGTGAATATGCAAATACTTAAAAAATAATTCCTTTGTCTTACAAAAATGAAATAATAGATCAAGAAAGTAGTGTATAATCAGTAATGTATGAAATGTTTATGATGGTTAATGCCAAAATGGAAGATAGCCAACCATAAATGATATGGCATGAAAATGCTATTGATTGATCCATCAAAATCTAAATCAATGTAAATGCCATAAAAGGCTCATTCAAGGTTTTATGTCCCAGCAGGATGGAGGGCGTCCTCATCGTCCCGTCCTGTTCCTATGAGAAAATGAGATCTGGATAGGCTCAGAACTCTGAAACCCATCCTTGCAGTGAGAGAAGAAGAAAGAGGAAAGTAGAAGATGAAGAAAAGATGAAGAAAAAGAAAAAATGAAAAGAAAGGAGAAGAAAAATGAAAAAAAAGAAAGGAAGGGAGGAGAAAAAGAAAAAAAAGAAAGGAAAGAAAAGAAAAGAAAGAAAGAAAGAAAGAAAGAAAAGAAGTAGAGCAAGATGGAGGATATTCACTAGGATGCATGACCAGGACTGCTGTCGGGACAGAATGGGATAGTGGGGTGTCCCCTTCCATGGAGAAATCGGATACCTTTGTCTCACGTGATTTAAAACTTTGGGTTCATTTCATGTCTATCAAATCTATTACAAGTGTAAAATCTTTTATATTTTGTAACCTTGGTTTTTGAATCTAATGGGCTAAATGTAGCTAAAGAGTTGTGGCATGTAAGGACTTTGTTAAATTGAGAACAATCATTTGGAGGAACTAAGAACAGTCCTTTGTCAAGCTACCATTGAAAGTTTGATATATGTTAGGTATTAGATCCTCAATTTATTCTGTACATGGTGACATAGGTAGAAGGATTGGTGTAGGTTACATGAAGTTGTCTTTATCTAAAGCATTTTAGTATTTGACACAGCGAAAATGGAAGAAGGGGTAATTGATTGACAAGGTTATACTTCAAAGATCAACACAAATAGAAGAAAATTAGGTTGAAGAATTCTTCACTCGGTGAAAAGAAATTCTTATGAAAAGAATTTTATTAATATCTGAAAAGCTGTCCCTTACAATGTGTTACATGTATATTTGTAGGACATGAGACCCTAACCGTAATTCGGGCATTAAATCCGATGCAGAATCGTCCTTGAAATAGGACTCGACAATAAGAAAACATACTAGAATTATTTTATACAAATATGGAACATGACTAAATTTGATAATCCCTAATAGAAAATTTATAAATCTAATGAAAACCTTTGTATTTTTGCTCATGAATCAAGTGTTTGCTTACTGCAGTTTGCATTGGTGAATCTATTGGCTCCTTTGATGCTCCACGTGGTTCAGTTGGTCATAATACCTATTGGTTGCATCTTATGGTGCATCAGTATTTCTTTCTTCTTAAAATAGTCCCGAATAGCACTATAAAACTAAAACTTAGATATTCAGATCATCTGAAATTTTATATAGGAGAGGATAAAGGAGAGATAACTAATTGATTTGCTATAATATCTACTGAACCGTGGCCAATTAGCTACTGAACCATGCCAAATTGGCCAGAATGGAAGCATCACCATGCCTATAGAGGGAAAGGGAGGAGACAGAAAAGAGAGAGAGGGGGTGAGGGGGAGGGAGGGTGTCATACCCCAACCTGAGATTTACAAGTTAGGAGTCATGGCAATCATTGCATTCTCATGAAAAACTCTCTCCACAAGTATACAAGACATTCCAAACACGATATCAATGCATCATAGCCGAATTAATTTGCATAACTCAAAGTCAATATTCAATTAACAAATTCAACTAATAATAAATATATTCCAAAGTTTTTACATCAAATAAATCTCAACTGATAATTTCAATCAATAACAATAAATCTACATCTAAATAATATTGATATTGCTGAATCTCGCTTCTAATCTCACTCCCAAGCAGCATCCATGTCTGAAACCAAGGAAGGCTGAATCGATATCAGATGGCATACCAATTGCTAGTCGATATGGTATGGTATTGGTTTGGTGCCGTATCGAATATCGGTACGGTATGGCATGCCGATCTAACCGACACATTTAATTTTTTTATTTTTATGTTTTATTTTTTTTTCGATTTTTAAGATATCTAATCAATTTTTTTATTATTTTTTGAATGATATTAAGTCCAAATTGTTGTTTTTTTATCTTATTTGATGTTTGTATCACTCCAGTACATCCATGATTAAGTGTGTGATGCGGATCTGAATCTAACATGATATTATGCTAGAGGAAAACAATCTTAAAGGACTAGATATTATTGAATTCTAAAATACTCAAATCAATTAAGAAATAAAAAAAATAAATAATCAATACATTCTGAGATTTGGAATCTCGTCGAAGATCGATGTTGTTCATAAATATCTGGATCATTTACATAATCTGGTGGAACATCAACCTATCCCTCTAATCATGTAACATTGTAATCCTTTGCACTCATCCCATAAGGTATGCGTGTTGGATTGTAACTTGTTTCAGATTTCTCGTTGAAGCTCTGACTTTGAGAGGTATCCTCGAACTAATAGTATGGCCGTGGAGGGATTCATCTAAATACATCGACAGCAAAATTCGATCCGTAACATGCTGTGAATTGCATACAATAGTAGCTGCTGAAAGACGATGCCTCGAACGCATCATATCCATAACTGTATGGATCATAAGTTATCTGTGGTTGTGGATAAGGAGATTCAAAATATGATGAACATGACACGTCCATGAATCCAACTCCACGTGCGAGTCATCTGTAGCTGTATGACATCCTGAATGATCTCGTGGAGTATTTCATCTATATGAAATCGTATCCTCACGAGCTCTATCATCTCCTGCCCCACGATCCCTATGTTGTGTGGTATGCGTAAATTGGGATTCATTAGTGAATCTAAAATTATTTTTGGCTACGTCTCGTAAATAATGGTCTCCTGTCCTCCGCTCCCTCCATGACTACCAAATCCATGATCTCTAAATCTGAGTGAACTAGGTCAATTGACGGGTCTACCCTCTCCATCAGGGTTGGCAGTCTTTTCTTTTTCTTTATCTTTGTGTTGAGGAGCTGATCAACTGAAAGCCTGCGTGGAATATTACTGGTTGCCCATTGCTCAGCATCCACCCAACCTCACTAACTATGAAATTGGCTGATCGTAGAGGCGATCCTGGCTCATTAAGTTTTGGTTCCTATTGCGGACCCATAATCTATCCGATTATCAGATCCTTGTCATTAACAAAATCATTCATAGTCGGATCTGAGTATTTCAACTTCCTCTTGAATGTATTTTAGCCTCAACCTCAGATTGTAGTGAACATATACAAGATCGTTGTGACATCTGTGTTAGATAGTTTCTTTGCTTGTTGTGGATAAAAGTGAAGATCGACCAATTGCGCTTGCAGCCATTCAAGGAGATTGTCTGGGCGAGGATTCGGATGGTAAGTCGCTTTAGAGTAGGCACCGCCAATCTAAAATGGATCCACATTCAGTTGCAAAAGTATTAAGATTGAACAAACTGAAAAATAAAATTATATCATAGTAGACTTATTAGTAGCTACATAATATCAAATAAGAATTATCATTCATATATAATCTATTTGGACTTAATTTTTTTTGCTTGTGACCGCCAGATCAATTGCCCTAAACATCTTTGTCTATAAAAATATATTTGTTATAATGTGTTACTGGTTGAAGATACAACTAAGTTAGCAAAAAATAAAAAATCACTTAAACTAACTTACTTTTTGCATCCACATAGTCATGATTTTTGGATTGAGCTCCATCTTATCTATCACATTTCATAGAGACATGAGAAGCTTGTCATCCATGCCTATCTCAGATATCATATACTGGGACCTCAGGTTCAAATAGTAAGCGTAGATAAATGTAAGAATTGGTTAAGCATATTTGTATAATATAAGAGTAATCAAATTTTCGAAGCATTCTTGATTTGCTGCTTGCTAGTCCCACCCATCTGATAGTACATCGATGCTCAATGATTTGGATGTAGTCATGGGCATGTTTTGGATCTACCGACCTTATTTAATCCTTTGCCCTCTCCACATGTGATACAAGAAGTCTATCTAGGGATATCTTTCGTTGTCCACTGTCCAAAGTACTTCATATAAAGGCTTGATAGTCTTCATTATCTATATTCTTAGCCTGCTGCTAAAATGTCTGTCTCGTTGCTAAGTTCTCTATATTGCTCCTTTCAATGGCTGTCCTTGCATATCTACTCTCTTATCACACGGGACTAATAAAAATCTGACATAGCTGTACTTTCTTATCAATCAGGTTATCAAGTGCTATATAATTCATAGCGAACCGTACGATACTTGGTCTCAATATTTTTCCTTATGTACCGCCGCATCAATGATAGGACTCGTGTGATTGTAAATGAATCTAGTAATCGTTTGTGTTGAATCCACTATCTTCTGTACCCTGCTAAGCTTTCTAATATCCATCAACATCAGGTAGATACAATGTGCAGCATATGGTATCTAGAATATATGTGGTCGCCGCTGCATCAGAATCTCCCCTATGGCCCTATATTGTGGTCCGTTGTCAATGATAACCTGCATGACATTCTGTTCTCCGACCTAATCGAGTATCTCTTCCAATCTGAGGATATGTGTCATATCGTGCATCTGATCTGAAGCATCAATGAGCTTCTAAAAAATATTTTTTTATCACAATATGTCAGAAAGTTAATGCTCCATCTCGTGGGACCAATCCAACCATCACACATTACCATAAGTCCATTAGTCGGCCAATTACTCTGATATGATGCAATCCACTTCTGTAGTTTTTTCTTATTGTTGTTAAGAAGCTCACCATAGATGTCTTTGGATCCTGAGGATCTACATTTAGACCAGCAATCTGTATAGATGCAATGATAGAGCGATAATATGTATTGCCTACCACATGCACTGTGATGCAGCTAAAGTGAAATTAGGATGCAATAGCTCATCACATATCTTTCGTCTTTCTTAACATAGTATCAACCCTCTGTTACTTGGAATCCCTACTTGGGAGGGCGTATGGATCTAAGTCATAGATAATGGCTCCAACTAGAATCTCTCTAGAGGATTTTTTTTTTGCTGTCAAAAGCTTTCAACATAGAAGCAATATAGCTCTTGCCTTTACTGACGGGCTCTCTAACTGAGGTCATCCTAAACTCTGACTCTGCTGTAGTGCTTGTAGAATCTGACCCCAACTCATAAACTGATGGTCCAAATTGAGTCCTATGTGTGGCCAACTCAAACTGCCACTGATTTTCCAAGCTTGCATTAATGGCAATCTGAATTTGTGCCTCATCATCTAGGGCAGATGCTTCCTCTGACTCCCTAGAGTGATAAGATGGTGGCTACTTGGCTCGATGGTCTATCTTTGCCTTCTTCAAAGTCCTCTTCTTTGCTGATTTCAAAGTAGTGAAGTGCTTCTTCATAGTTGACAGACCTCCTATGGGCACTTTCAGCGTATAGCTAGATCGAGGCAATCGTCAGTCAAGTATTGTGTCAACCTAGTTACCCCTTGAATTTTGTGTTGTACCAATTGCATCTCTAATGATGCTGACCCAAGAGCAGCTGCCTATGGTTCCAACCAATGTTATGCTTCAGTTGTTTCTTCTTTTTTGATGGATCCATTCCTGAATATTGAACAATCATAGCAGTTCAATAATTATGTAAAAATAGTAAGATTTCTTTTTTCTAATTTTTTAATTAATTTAATTTTTTTAATATATTTTAAATTAAAAAATATTAAAAAATTTAAAAATTATGAAAAATATATTTGGCCTTAGATCTATATAGAATCCTATCACAGATGCTACATATATTTTTTTAAGATAGTGGGCATGCATGAAATGCTACTTATTTTTTAATTTCATTCAAATTTAGGCCAAAGCCACTATGCATAGGATGCATTAAAATTTTGATAAATGGATGTCAAATTTATGTCGAAAGTAGCTTACAAGCTCCTAAATAATTTGTTCATATTTGTGTTTTAATCTCTACCACCAATTGAATGCTTCACCTTGTAACAAATAAGCTGCATAATGAATTTTTTGTCATCATAGCACTCCTAAATGATAAATGCTTTCTCTATCTCCATAATTCAATTATCGGCTTCCAAAGGTTCTGTAATCCCCTTGAAAGCTGGTGGAGACTTCTTTAATTCTATAATATTATTTCATTGATCCTATTGCTCTCCACATCCTTCTGGTGGTGGTATTTGTTGTTACAGTAACTATTGCTGTACTACTATTGCGATTACACCAATCTGACTAATGTCTGCATTATTTGGGCCATGCTTAGTTTTTGGTGCTCTATCTGGGTGTTCTTGGGAGGATCAATGACTCCTTACTGAGGGGTATCATCAATCTACTGAATACCGCCATTTTATTGGTTTTATGTCTCTCTAGTAGTATCCTGAGCAGCCGTTTTTTATCCAACGTGGAGCCATTTTAGTCTTACATAATGAGCTTTCTGAAATTCTCTTTCAAAATCTAATATCCAAAATTATACTTCTATGAAAATCTAACCATGATTGTTTTCAAAATAAAAATCCTAAATTTTGAAATTCTCAGCACTGGCCATGCGGTAGCACCCGACATCCCAGTTGGTTCGATTTAGGGCATCCAATTGATCAACTATAAATAAAAGGTCACGCTAGGATCCTAGGATGCAATAAATGGTGAAATTTAATGATGCTCGATCAAGGTGGAGGTTGGTAGGCTGTCTGATGGTCATTGGTCAAGATCACTTCATCAGGATCAAGGTAACTAAAAAATTTTTTAATATCCAGAAATCTTAAAAGAGAGACATAATCTACAGAGAGATTTTTAGAGAGATTTATAAAGAGAGAAAGTTGAATTTTCTAGAAAAAGAGAAAGTAGAGAGAAACTAGAGAGAGAAAGTAGGGGAAGAGAGGAGGGTGAGAGGAAGAGGGAAGAGAGAGTATTCTTTTCTTTCTTTTCTCTTCTTCTCTTTTTTCCTTTTCTTTTCCTTTTTTTCTTCTTTTTCTTCCCTTTTTCTTCTTTTCTTTTTCTTCCTCGTTTCCTAGGCAAAATAGGGGACTTATGGTCACCCTTCAATCCTGAAATGCAACCGACATCATCAACAATGCTGGCTATGGTGGCATAGCTGGAGATGGTCGAACTAGTGATTGATGATGAGAATAACCAGAAATGTCAAGAAAAGCAATGGGAAAACAAAGAAAATTTGAGGTTCGTTTTTCTCCTAGTGGCTGGGTATCACAGAGAGAGAGGGAGAGGGAGGGGAAGAGAGGCTAAGAGAGGGAGAGGACTCAAAAGCCCTCAACAAACTAGGGGATCCTGTATTTCATTTCGAAATAAAGGATCCATATCTATTTTTGCTGATTTTAAACTGAAATAAGGATCCCCTTTTTGAAGTTGGTGAAAATGAATAAGAATCCTCTATTTCCAAACTAAACAGAGGATCCCCAATTCCGATGAGGGCTTTCAAGCCCTCTCTTTTAGCCTCTCCTCCCTCCCTCCCTCTCTCTTCCTCCTCTCCCTTGGCCTCCCTCTCTCTCTCTCTTCCTCTCCTTTCTCCTCCGCTCCCCCTTTGGCTCTCCATGTGTTGGTATACCACAGAATGGCATGGTACAAATCCAGACCATGCTGAATTCATCACTAGCCAGCATCCTTTTCTGTACTAGTTCGGCAAACCTTGATGTCAACTCTAACTATTACTAAAAAGAGTTTTCCTTTGATGCAATTTTGTTCATTAGTAATTCTATCAAGGAAACAACTTCTCTGCATGTGGGGTTAAGGTTCCGTTCATCTGACCCTCCCCAAACCTTCAATGGTAGGAGGTCTTATGCACTTGAATGCCCTAGTAATTGTTTTCTATAAATTTTGACCTTTGAAACTACGAAGGACAAACTAGATATTTGATATGTTAAGTGTTAACCGGTTAAAGCATTTGACAATTAAAAAAGAAGAATAAATAACTAGTCTAGAGAGCATGGGTCTCTCGTTATGTTTCTCTACCAAGAAAGGGAGAGAGCATGTAGATGAGATATGTAGATAGAGAGAGAGAGAGAGAGAGAACAAGCTCTGCTACTTATGGAAATTTGAGTAAAACCAAATAGGATTATAGTAAACTTATTCGAATAATGCAATCTATAATAGTCTTAGGATTCATAGCAAAGTTTGCAATATCATTCGGTACCATCCCGTTCTTAGCGTATCATACCATCCCAGTATCGAATTGGTATGCCTCATCATCTCGTACCATATTGTATCTAATACTATAAAAGGATGGTACCATTATGATGTTAGGTACCGAGATGGTGAACCATGATTTATAGCATAGAAAAAAAAAAACTTGGGGAATCTAGGTCTCCTTTTTGGTGGCATCATGGTAGTGATGCTAGTTGGTGAAAACTTTTATTAACCTATAAGCTTTTACATCTAGTACTTCCAACCAAGTTTTGTTGTACAAGTATCGGAACCTGCACTGGTTGCCTTAGCCGATGAGGGAGGGGGAGAGGGAGAAGGAAAGAAGAGAAACGAGGGAGGAGAGGGAGAGGGGAGAGAATGAGAGGCTGAAAGAAGCAGAGGGAGGGGGCTTTCAAGGCCCCATCTTCGAAATAGGGCCTCTAACTTTTTTTTTCAATTTTTTATAAGTTGAGTCAGTGCAAAAAATTCAAAAAATGGGACGAAGCTGCTATTCTTGTGCGTCTGAGGAGATGGGGGCTCAAAAGCCCTCTCTATCTCCCTCTCCCTCCCTCCCTCTCTCCCTCTCCCTCCCCTCCCCCTCCTACCCTCTTTTCTCTCTTCCTCTCTTTCCTTCTCCCGCTCCCACTCGCTCATCAATTTCTCAAGCTAAGGGCAGAATCGTACCGGTTTGCCGTGGTATGGCTCGGTATGCATCAAGTTTCAACAATTTTTCATAAAAACTTGGTATTTTAGGAAGCATGAATATTTAGCATGTCAATATTGAAAGGGAATGAGAGAAGGGATAGGACTGTCGGCTTCTCTCCTATCCACACAAAATTTTCCATGGAAGTGTCGTGTTTTATTTAGTTCCAGGACATTGCTCAATGGAGAAAAGGTTTGATCCCAAAAGAGCATGAGCAACATAGGTACATTGCCGAGTGATTTTGTGAGATGGAGAGCATGAAAGAGAACATTGTGAAAGGATAAATTGCATTGAAGGAGCATGATGGATATTGGTGGAATCCTAGTTGTGAAATAGTTGTGATCGGTCATGTAAATAACCCCTCATACGAGAAAAAATTTCACTTATTTTGTCATTTCTAACCTGCTCTTATGAGGTATATCTAGTTTTAAACCAGAATAAAGAGAGATCCATCCCATTTGCATTGAAAAGGAATGGATGGCTATGTGAAAATTATTTACTAAAGCAAAACTTTATATATAATTCAAAACCTTGAAATGTTAATCAATTGTTGTCATAACTGGACACTATGTATCACATGTGATGACACATGTGAGAAACAAAATAGTTATAAGGTACTAGGACTATCAAGAAAGATGACTGAAAATATGAAGAAATGGCCTAGGAAAAAGCATGAAGACAAAAGGTCGATCAGACTTCAAACAGAAGTCAGATGATCATATGCCTGTGAGTTCCCTAACTCCCATCATAAATACACTCTTATATTAGAAAATTTGCCCTCCATGTATGCTCAAAAGAATGACTTGTCCTAAGCAGATATGCATTGTTTTCTCTTTTCAAGAAGTGTAATGGAGTTACCCCGCACACAGCCACCTGGGTATAGGCATGATTCTAGCCCAGGTAATTGGTGTAGCACAGCCCAATCACTTTACCACCTGGACTAATGGCACCTACAAGCAGATTTGCATATTATCTTCCCCTATGTTCATGGAAGCTTTTTATAGGAGCATTTAATTTGTTGGTCCAAACTAATTAATTGCATACTTCCTTATGTTAGACAAATAAATAAGTTTAATTGAAGACTTGAATGAGAATATTTTGTTTTCCTATGTTATAGTTATCAGTGTAGTAATAAAATCTTGTATTATGTGAAGTTGCTCTTCTTAGGCATTGTCGGTAACTGTTGATTCATGATGATGCAAATTTCTTTTTCTCCAATATCGCAAAAATAGTCTCTCATATCCATTTGATGATGAAGATATTGAAGAGGAGGCTGATGAGATAGTTCCCGATGGTGTTGAAGATGTAGAACTTGCAAAGATCAACCTTGAACAGAGAGAAAGGGAACGGAAATTGCTCCTTGATGACATGAGGAACTTATTAGTTAACACTGATATATCTGATGATTTAGCTCAATTGCCAGAAAATGATGGTGATTTGTGGATGATAACTGGTGCAAATCAATGCTGGTAGGATTTAAATTCCACAGATAGAAATTTGAATTTATTTGGAATTACCCTAAATTGTGTTTAGTTGTTAACCAGTTATTAATTGCTCAACTTACACTAGATGTTTTCTCACTTGTCATGATCTCAATGAGAAGTCTCCAATCCATTAATAATGAGATAATCTATTATAATCTCTCAATTTGAGTTGCCAATAAAAGCTTAATTTTACCATTACCTCCTAAGCCTTTAAGGTCCATGCCTTATAAGGGTATGCATATCATGTCATGATCAGGTGCAAGGACTGAAGAAAGAGCTAGAAAAATAAAAAGTTGAGAAAGGAAGCATATTCTGCATTGAGGGTGGCTATGCAGGATGCTGCACAGTTGCGATTGTTGGAGAAAGAAAAGAACAAAAGCCCTCTTATGCTATGAGAATTTCTGTGAGAATCAACCAGGCATATGGAGTATGCTTCAAGATGGAAAATCAATTGCTGAGTTGAGATAAATGACATGGTGAGTGCTGATCAATGCTTTCCAAGAGTAATTGTTTGGTTAAAAAGGAAAAAAATCTTAAAACTTTGTCAAGGACAGGTAACATTTTTGCAAATGTCTTCATAGTTCATTCCCCTTTTTTATTTCTTCAAATTGGTTTTATCATATTGATGCTTAATACTTCAACTGGCTTAACATATACTTAGCAGATGCTTGCACGTAGATATTAGAAAATGGTACTGCATTAATTTCCATGTCCATATCTCAATTTATTAGATTTAGTCCTTCAAGAAATATAAACTTATGTTGGTCTACCTGTATGACTTCATAATAGACCTCAGCTTATCATTATAAGTATGCTGTTTTCCACTGGCATATCTGACTTAATTTTCAAATCATTTTGGCACATGTCCTTGAATTATGTATTATCTAATGCATTCGTGTCATATCCAAAAATTTACCTTTTGCAGAAGGCTAAGTTGTGTTTTCTAGTTCTGTATCAAATTAAAAACTTGAGGTTTGTGTGATTGGTCACTTAAGAGTTGGTGATATAAATTGAGTTAGCATTGGAGCAAATATTATCTTATCAAATGGTTTTCATAAGGGATGATGTGCAGTTTGAATGTAGATTTGGGGTAAAGATGTTAGGAATTCCAACATCAAGTCATCAGGTTAGTATGTATGTATATGCATATAAAGTACACACCAACTATCAACAATAAATTTACAAACATGTCCAACCCTCCCTTGAGCTTGAGCAACTAGGGCTAGATCAAGCATGGCTCAATATTCATCTAGATGGCTCACTTTTATATCATATTCTTATGAGCCGCCTAACCTTCTTGAACTTTGCTACTTCAAATTTTGAACCTAAACTGAAAATTGCTGATCGACTGCTCTGTGAATCGCTAATAATACCACTTAAGGGTGGATTGACCATCCACCCCATTGTGCCATCACTTTACTAATGCTGGGTTTCATCGGAGCAAGAGAATTGGTGGCACAAAAGGTGCCATAATGGCACACTTAATATGCATGCTTAAACAAAAGTTAAAACTTTTCAAGAATATAAGCAAAATAACTAAGTGAGGTAAGCTGAACACCGTGTTTGGTACAGGTTAGCCACCGGTCAATAGGTTCGATGTTGTATTGACATGGTATGGTGTGGCATGCTGGTTCTGATCGGTACACCATTTTTTATTTTTTTATTTTTTTCACTTTTTAACATTTATGAAAGTAATCAATTTTTGGCATTGATGATTTTAATTCTAATTGTTGTTCTTAAGGGTAAAATCCTAATTTGATATTTTTATCACCCAATACATTAAATGATGCTGTAGACTTTGATTAATGTTATGAGTATAAGCAACATGCAACGTCTAAATCAATTAGTGAATACAAACATTCAAGGATATATCAATTCGATGTTTTAAAGTATGACATATATATTGACATCTAAAACTGGTTAATATCATGTCTCTATAGATATGGGATCATTAGCACAATCAAGAGGCATGTTAGCCCACCCTCTAACCAATGACGTTGTTGTCTTGTACACTCATCCATAAGGTATGCACCTCTATGTAATTGATCCTGAATCTTCATTAAGCTCTATTCTAGGAGGTGTCCTCTGTTTGATAATATACTATGGAGGGGCCCATCCACATATACTTAACAAAATCTAATCCATAATTTTTCGAATACATAGGATAGTAGCACTGGAAGACGATATCTCAGACACCCTATGTGCATGTTTGGGGTGTGCTTGTAATCGTCAAGAGTGATTTGGATCTAAAGCAGACCGTTGAGTGTTGCTACAATCCAAAAGTAATTCTAGATCACATTTAAGATCGTCAAAATATTGTGTACATAAAGCTAACCTCCTTCCACTTTCCATAGGCACAGTATGCAAGCAAAATATTATATTTACGGAAAGTTAGTTTTTTCAGAAAATTACGTGTTACCCTCTCAATATCTCTCGTATGTCCTTTTTTTCACTTGTCTATCTGGACTTTTCTTTTTTGGATTAATCTCATCTCATCTTCATCCACCTCCCAATTAATCTCCTCTCATCTCCATCTATATCTCCCTTTTTTTCATTTTAGGATTATTAATCTCCTCTCATCTTCATCTATGTCCTTTGAGGATTATTATGTCCTCTATCTCCATCTATCTCTTTTTATCTGACTTCTTGTCTATTTAATTCTTTCTTTCTTCAATTAATCTCATCTCATCTCTATCCACATCCTCGATTAATCTTCTCATCTCCATCTATGTCCTCTTTTTCTGGACTTTCAAGATTATAAATCTCCTCTCATCTCGTCCTTTTGTCCTTTTTCTTATCCATCAGGATATTTTCTTTTTCACATTAATTCCTCTCATTGCCATCCATGTCACATCCCTTTTTGCCGACTTTCTTGTATTTGACTTCCTCTTATCTCCATCCTCGCTTAATGACACGAAGACAATTTCAAAAGAAATAAAAAGTCTGTGGATAATTTTAAAAAATGTACAAAAAAAAGGTAAGAAAAAAATAAAATAGTGATTTATATCCAAACATTTTAGAATCATTTGAGATATTATCTTTTTTGATAATTTATCATTTAAAAGCACTTTTGGTCTATTAACCAAATATACAGCAATTATTTCTATAGCTTCAGAGCAATTTAGATATTGATAGCCAAACAAAAAATTGCTTGTCCAAAGTAGCTTTTAACATTAAAATGCAGGTTTACTAAAATTGCTTTTTGTCCAAAAGCTAGAGCATCCCAAACAAATCCTATATCCATATTCATATGGTCATAGGCTGTCTATGGTAGGGTCATGTTCTTATGTTATTCATAGCAATGTTTTCGAATATTATATCTTATGATAATATATGAAATGTCTAGTTGAGATATTCATACTTACTGGACTATCGAGCTCATCATCTCTCCTTTCTTTTCAATTCAAATACTTAATTGTAGATGTAGGTATTGCTTGGGAATGAATTAAAAGCAAGATTTGACAATATCAAAATAATTAGATTGAGATTTGGTATTATTATTTTGAATTTTAGTTGAGATTATTTGATGTAAGACTTTTAAATTTAGTTATTATTTGATTGGTTAACTAATTGAATTTCAACTTGAAGTTATTAAATTAGTTCTATGTGATGTATTAATATCATATTGGAATGTCTTGTATGCTTGTGGACAGAGTTCTCCATATGTATGTGGCAGTGTCATAACCCTTGACTCGCAAATATCGGATCGGGGCTATGACATTAACTACTTTCCTAAATTATATAAATTTTATTCATTACTGCTCATTATATTTCTCTTATATGGAAGTTACCAATTTATGATGATGAGTTTGAAACTCATCTACCTTAAAATGTCGCGTACTCATGCCTAGTTTGCATGGTTGTTTATATTTTTATTGCTTGACTGTTATACATTTTTATGAATTTTGACAGATCTATGACTTCGATCGTGATTACAAGGATATTGGTGTTGCTCAGTTCACGATAAATCATTTGTCCTAAGAAACTGCATGCCAAATGTCAAATCTGATGTGCTGTTATCAGCATGGAATGCACCTCCAGAATGGGGCAAGTAGATTGGATAGCATTCTTGCTTATGTATAGCTAGTCTTTTGTAGTTGACATGGTTTCAACTTTAAAGGATATACTATTTGTTCTACATATATTTCGAATAAATATATTCTCTGGTAAGCACAGTATGGATTTTGTCATCATTATATTGAGATCAGTAATCTATCATGTCTTACTTGATATCATGATTTTACTTGTCTTAACTTGAAAAATAGATTCTACAATCAGTCGATTATTAGTACTAAGCCACTCTCTTGAATCAACCATAGAATTACCTCTAATTTTCAAAAGATGTGCCATGGTGTATTCTATTTGCAAACAATATGGTGTTAATTGATGAACAAGGACTAGATTAAATACTAAATTGGACTTATGGAGGAAACTGTTAGAGGATTAGTGCTGGGAAATCGGTAGAAAAAGACAGTGCATATGGAATGTAAATTTTGTGAAAATAGAAATATCATATACTCCGATTAAGTTGATGCACAAGAGATACCATAGAGCGATCATTTCATTATTTATCATCTATTATAGAAATAAGTGATATATGTATTAGAATTAGAGCTGCTTGAATGAAGTAGAGAGGGCATAGTCACTAGGGGTTATGACCTCCTGATTCAAAAAATTATTATAAATTTTCCTCTATTCTATGATACATCCTGACTCCTTCATTGTTTATTTCTGTCATGTATCCCCAAACAAAAAATAATCAAATTTATGGATGGTTAAGGTGAGAGAGAGAGAGAGGATGGTTTTTATGAAAGGATCAAAGGAAAGTGGAAATTATGGAAGTTGAGAAAGTGCTGTTAAGGAGGATGGAGACAGGAAAAGGTGTAGATAGGTGGAGGATTAAATCTCCTTTTATGGTTCCAAGAACTAGAAGACTTTTCTTACCTTCTTAAGTAGTGAATGATGCTAGGCTAATGCTCTTCCTAATCATATCCCAAATAACTAATTAGGTATCATATACCTACATTTTTTTTAATATAGGATTTGTTTGCATTTTATTTCTATTCTATTGGTCCTTTTTTGTGTTCAAAAGTTTGCTTTCTTAGATTTTTGGACATGTTTTGGTGGGAATATTTTGAAATCCCTATTGAATATTGATATATTTAATAAATTATTATATTGTTGATCAGTATTTTAACTTCATATGTCCTTCTAGCTTATATGTCCTTTTCTATAATAGATAGGTTTAAGTGTTAACTATTTCTATTTTGTATTGTCTCCGAAGATCATTTTTGATTGATGAAAATAGTCTTTGAAATTTCTTAAAATTAATAATTAAAATAAAATTTTAGGTATATAATTGTAATTTGTTTAGGGTGATATTGTTCCTACTAAAAAAATATTATATTTTTCCGTATCATGGTTGCTGATCGGGCCGAGCTGTCTAGTTTACCCCGTATTGAGCTGAACTGACATAGGGCAAGATAGCTTGGCCTTATTTTTTGGAACCATCCTAGAACTGCCCATATCGAGCATACCATCTTGTATTGAACATCCACCTTCGTACCGTACTGAACCGAAGCGTATAGACCTGTATCGAGATAAAAATTGGAACTAAATGATTTGACTCAGTCTACTGAACCAATTCACCCTTACTAAGCCAAACTGGCTGCTGAACAGTAGGATCTTGGTACTGATTATGCGGACCTTTTCCCCTATAGATGTCAATACAACTTTAACATGTTATTTTTACTTTATTTTAATCAATTAATAACTTTTACATGTAAATTCTTGTCATTTAAATAATGCATCATGTTGGCCCCAGAAAGAAATCCTATCCCTGCCCCAACATGAGAACAAAATTGAGAATGGTAGAAATTAGAATGTTAGGACAGGTGTATGGTATAACTAGAAAGATAGAGTAAGAAATGAATGTATTAGAAAAGCTATAGGAGTTGCATAAATTAAGAAAAAGTGAAGGAAAAATGTTTGTGGTATGGACACACATAACAAAGATTAGATGAGATTCTACTATGGAGAGATTCTTTAGTTTGTATGGAAGGTTGCACCAAAAGGAAAGAATATCTAAGGCCACATGGAACTTGTAAGGAAGGATATGGAGAAGCTTGGAATAGTATCAAAGGCGACCTTAAATAGTAATACTTAGTGATTGACTATTCATGAAGCCAATCCTAAATTGTTAGGAAAAGGCTAGATCAAGGAATGCCGTACCACCCAAAATGACCAATTTGGGTCATATGAAACGACACCAACGGCAGATTGGCATGATTCTGCCCTTCGGTTCGAAAAATCTGGCAGGGGAGTGGACAAGGGAGGAGAGAGAGGAAGACAAAGAGAGAGAGAGAGATTTGAATTTTGAATATTGTGTCAGTTAACATCAAAATAATGTGATTAATGAAAGCCTAGAATTTTTTATATATGTTTAGGAACCAGGTTTTTCATAGCATAGTTTAAGAGTCCGTTTGATTAGATGTTTAATTTCTGATTGGCACTCTAATTTTTTTTTTACTGCAATTCTTGATTTTGCAACAATAGGTTGCTTTTGTCTTCTATAGCTAGAAAAACGTAAGTTGACAACCAACAGAAGTATCATCTTTGATAATCTTAGCTATCAATCAACAAGAAGCATGGCCAATTAGCAGCATGAAAATCCAATTCGGAGATGATTCCATCTACAAGCCTCCATCATATGGAACATCTTTTTGTTTGTCTAAGGCAAGGACTGCTGAGTCAGAATTGGATCCCATGTCGGCCAACTGGTGGTACAGTTCAGTAAGGTCCATATCAGGCCAAACCAACAGGGCAGAGAAGGGGAGAGGGAAAAGAGAGAGGGGGGGATAGAAGGAGAGGGAGAGGGCCGTTGGAGGCCATCCAAGCTCTTGTCAAGCTCGGTAAGGATGGAGGGAAGGAGGGAGAGGGACAGATGCTTACCAGGTCACTGGAGGCCCTCGGAGGCCTCCAGACGGACGGCAATGCCGCCTCGACCTCTTCGATGGTCGGTGAGCCAACGTCGAGGGAGGCTGAGGGCAGTCGAGGCTTGAGGAGAGCCTGCGCTCTCCAATTCGAACAGGGGTTCGCCCTCAGCCTCCTTCGGTTCTTGCTCGTCGGTCGTTGGAGAGGTCGCAGCGGCATCACCGTCTGTCCGGAGGCCTCCAGTGACCTGGTAAGCATCTGCCCCTCTCCCTCCTTCCCTTCCTCCGCCCTTACTGAGCTCAGCAAGAGCTTGGATGGCCTCCAGCGGCCGCCAAAGACCCTCTCTTCCTCTCCCTCTCCTTCTCTACCCCCTCTGTCTTCCTCTCTTTCTTCTCTCTCCTCCGAGATGGCTGTTGTGCCATTTTGTATACCGGAACCGGACCAGTATCCTGCTGGTATGGTTTGGCACAGCTTGAGCTGTCTAGTTCAGGACGGTTCAACAAACATTGGTCTAAGGATTTTAATGGCAGCATCAAGCAGTTATGTGCTGCTAGCCTAAGACAAACCAGCCAGTGCACAGCAAATGCCATGTTCTGCAATGATGGTTCTCATAATGGTTTATGCTGAAACAAAAACTATTAATGAAAGGACTTTAGATTTCAAAACTTCAATTAAACAATCATAAAAATGATTTAGTGGCTGTTGTGCTAGCTCAACCTTGTTGTTGGTACTGTCTTGGCATGGGGTATGCTAGCTGATGTGAGCAATTACTAAAATAATTGCTTAGCAGACAAAGGAGGTTCTTAAGGAGCGGTATAAACACATCATATAAATTATGGATCCTAATAATGGTCAGATAAATCGATTTATCTTTCTTTCTGTGTCTTCCAAATTCCAAGAGTTCCACTTGATCATGAATTAGTTTTGCATTTGGCTGCATCAGAGTATTTCCTGGTTGAGCTCGAAGCATCCTAGCATTGTTAAAAGATTGATCACAACCGTTCTTGCATAAACCAATCTGTTTTCTCAAGAAATACTTTGATTATCTAATGTTTTCTGAAAATTATTTCTTAACAAATTCTTCTGCTTTTCTATATCTTCAAAATTACTGGTGTCATCACAAGATCATTAAGATACATGAAAAGGATTAGATGGCTAGAATAATTTCTTTGCAACAGATTCATTAACTTAATATCTTTCTGAGCCTATATGACACTTACAACAGAAGTATGTTTTCGATCCTGCCTTGGACGACTTATTCTATCATGAGGATGACATTTTAAATTTACAATCTTTAGGCTGCATTTGGATGCCCAGGATGTAGATACATTTAACCATTGATAACCACCCCCAATTCAGATATCCATAGGTTAGAATTTTTGACTATTTGGTTGATGTTCAAAAATATGATAAGTTATGGAAAAAAGTGAAAAAGTAAAGGGAGAGGAGCGATCTAGTGGTTAACTTTGTTTCAACTTTGACCTGTGAAATAAAGTTTACCATGTTAGGCTGCTTTTTTTGGGGCATGGGCCCATAAAAAATAACATGTCTTTTTTTCCACTTGTTTGGCTGGTTAAACTTGTAACCACGTCCTAACTAGACTTGGTCCTCCCTATGAGAGAAAAAAAGAAAAAAAAAAAGGGAAACCAAGTATTGCAAAAATCCCCATTCTAAGAATCATTCTTAATCTCTGCTTCATGGAGCGGACAATGTGGGACTTAGAACAGCAGGACTCATTATTCCGATGAAATTTTGATGACTAACTGAAGAGAAATAAGAAATGTCAACTCCATATATCTTTGAACTTCTATTGTTATTGACCTTGCTTTTAGTCTTTCTACTAACTCATCAAGCTGATTTTAACTATGTGGATGTACCATATGCAAAGAACACGTTCCTTTTAAAGTAGGAACTGGCAACCAAGTGTTTTTATCATCGTGAACTTTTATTCCTTCTTACATTAATTTTAGTTTGACTTATGGAATTTTGCTTATGCCAAGGACTTAAGTATGAAGTCATCTAATGTGGAGCTAATAATCCTAGGAAAACTAAACAAAGTCAAATATTGGAGGAGATTTACTTGAGTAATTACTTATTCTTTATGCTTTTAGGACACAATCTTAGGATAAAAAATCTTCATAGCTGATTACCAAGCAGGTCAGAAATCAATTTGACCTTGCCATGAACAGCTAGTATATATCATAAGAAGTGTATTTGTCCACCTTATCAGGAGTACATATTGGATTTGTTTTTTCTAGGAATCATTGACTCTAGGATGGTTGTATGAAATTATGAATGGTTAACAAACATTATCAACAAACTCGAATGATATTCAAAGAATCTATTCACTTTAGGAGAAATAAATTTCTACTAAGTTTTAAAGGAGAATCATATGTAAACCATTTCATAAGCAAGAATGCTTGATACTTTAAATTTTTGATTATGATAATAGCAAAGGATTGCATTTAAATGCGTGTCTAAATTGTGTAACCAAGTTTATGAGTTACCCAAATCACCAAGGAAAACTACATAGAAGGTAGGAAGCATGACACTGAAGGAGCAGAAACAATACTTGATAGTATTTGATGTATGTGGTAACATTCTACAAGAATGACATCATGCTAGATGCATCATGGAGCAGCCATCGAAGCATCAAAGTCATGCTAACTAGACTAAGTGCTAGTGCTTCTAGCCTTCTATTATACAATTCCATTGTATTCAAGTACAGAAACACCATTCACTATCTCAGTTACTATAAATTACTCTTAGAATACATACTCCTTGAGTTGCCCATTAATGTTTCATTCTATACATTCCTTGTTTTTAGAAGTACAACTTGGTTTGGCTATCAAAGAAGACAAATAAGTGATGAAAAATAGGCATGAAATATTACTATTATTAGTTTCAAAGAAACAAATAGTTGATGGAATCACAGTCACCCATCATTCTTCTCAAGTGTATCCTGCACAAGTTGCAAAATATCATGACTGGATCGCATATCGACCAAGGGTTGGCACAATGCATGCCACACTGGCTGTCATGCTGACAAACGATATTGATTGATAACTTTTTAAGATGACGGGAACATCCATTGTATGGTGATATGCTCCCTTTTCTCCTTCAAACTTGTCTTTTTTGTCTTTCTTGCATTTTACTATCTTAACAATATATTTTTGCAAGAAATATAGTTTAGGGATCAATTTAAGTGCCCTTGTCATAAATTTCAATGTGTCTTCAAGTGTTTGTATTGCTAGTTTATTATGAAAACATCATATAACCTGCAGTTGTAATATTATTGAACAACAACAAGAATGTTAACAACATGCTGTGACTTGTAGCAGACATTAAACTACTTATCCATAATTTTTTCTGATTTTTGAAATTTTTCATGATTTCCTTAATAAGTCAAATGCATGTTCATCCCACACACTTCATGATTGCATTCACATTACGTATAAAAGTGTGTGAATTTACATTCCTTTTTCAGTTATAACAAATTTTTAGATAGATTTAAGTTATTGCTTGACTAAATATTATAAAAACTGATAACAAAACTGACTTCCTTTCTATGTATATATGCTTTAACTATCCTCAAAATTATTTTTATAATTATCTGAGACTAGGATACTTAGTCATATTTTTGAAAAGTTTATTTATAAATATTTATGAATATTTGATTGGAAAATTAATTTTAAAAATAAAATAACTAAAAAATTAATTTTAGTTGAGAAATTTTGCAGATCAGTGTGATATACATAACATAATAAAAATTGACCCAAATGAATGTATTTTTACCAGGTTGATTTTGAATTTAACATAATTTCAGGACTAGACAAGCCAAACATGCCCAAATCCTGCCCATTTAACATGATATTTTGATAGCATGCTCACATCATGAGTGCAAATGTACTACTATGTTTTATTTTTGGCTGTTAGTTATTTATTTTCTCAAAAAATATTTTCATAATGATAATTTAAAAATTAATAGTCTAAAACAAAAATTAATTTTGTAGGGTCACAGACCACCCTTACTCCACGACATATTCAAAAATTAAACCAAACAAACACCACTTGCTGAGGTTATATTCAGGTTGACATAATTTTTCTTGTAGGCTATGGGCTTCAGCCCAGAACCTTAATTTCATCTGATTTTGATCCCAGATTCATTCCCTTCATTATCTAGGACATGAATCTAGTAATCAACATAAGATAGGCCAACAACGAAATCCACCCTATTTTGTCAAGTATACACTAAATTATATTCAGATTTTTGAAGAAATGAAAAAAGGTGAAGAGCAAAGAGTTACATAGCTAGAAGAGTTATATTGCCCAAAATCTCGACAAGCCCCATATCAGGAGTCTCTTTTCACCTTCTCTGCTTGTTTCTCACCTCCAAATTGTGCAAGAGGCTTAAGAGGTCATAAAATGACATTCCTGGGTAGTACTACGAGAGTTAGTTGAGCCAGGGACTTGGGACCGAGTTGGGGTGTGTCATGGCCCAGTGGAGAGCAGTCAAGCCTAGGTCACTACAAACTGGGGCATAGTGAGCATCCTGATACAAATTCCTGAATTTTTTTTCCTAACTAATATGGTATGGTAGTTACTAATGAGTACAGGATCACTAATATTTCAGACCTTGATCTTATGTGTTAAAAACTAGTTAGGTGTGAGGATTATCATCATGGAGATCATTAAATTTTTTAGCACCATTAGTCTTCTATGGGATAAAGTGAAGTCATTCTTGAATAGTCATTGATGAGAATGACAATATAGAAATACTAGCCTCCAGAATGATGTATTCTTAAAGGTGCTCTCAAACATCAACGGAAAAAAAAGTGGGCCCAAGTTTAGAGTATCACTAGTCTATGGCATAGTAAATCTTGGTGTTGTGCGGTCGATGAGCTTCATATAAAATCTTGGTGACAAATAGAATCGAAACCTTGGACTGCCATATTGCATCGAATGGTCCAGCATCGGGAATATTGTACCATATTGGGTCAGAACTGGAATGAAAATCATATTCAGGTCAGCACGGGCCCCATACCGAGGCATATCAGTATCAGAAAATGAGAAAAAATTGGCTTGAGAGTTGTTTCGGTACATAGTGCATATTGTATTGTACCGACCTATATGGTACCTGGTACAAGTTTTCAGATACTGGTTGAAACAATAAGTTTAATTTAGATTGTAGGTTAAGCCATAGGAGATCTAGCTACTAGCTTACTAGAAATGGAAGGTTATCAAACAAAGAGATATGCATCATCCCCATGCTGACCCACAGTTGGTGTGTTATCAAACAAAGAGATATGCATCATCCCCATGCTGATCCACAGTTGGTGTGGTGCCCGGATCATACCACCACTTGGCAGCATTACATGAATTAGCATAGTACATATGTTTGTTAACAGATGCTTCAATTCTTTTCTAACAGGGACCAATTCAAACTAATTTGTAGCAGTCACAGTCTTGAGCATAAAGTCATACTTCTTAAATAATACACAAATTTAGCAGAATAATCATATTTAGATGTGTATAGTGTTACCTATCTCATGTGATGTTCATAGTCTCTGGTAGTTTATTTACAAAACCACTATAAGCAACTCATTCTACACGTTAAGAAGACAAACAAAGAACTCACATTGGAAATTATGGAGGAACATATAACTAGGCTTACACATTAACAATAACAAATTGTAGGGATCATGCACGTACTAGTAGCATTGTGGGAGTCAGACTCATATATTATGGAGTATCTCAACTTTTATCATTTTGTTTGATATTAGACAGCAATTTTGCATCATCCAGAGATGATTTTTGATTCTTAAAGGAAGCCAAAACAATAGGAAAGAGCTGCAGTGTCATGACTTGAGGCTCAAACTTACTTGAATCTCAAAGTGTGACTAGTGCAGTTGATCAAATATGGCTGTAAAAGTAGCATCATCATTCAATCTTCATTAAACAAACCATATGATTTACTGAATGCTGTAATGCAATGCATATATCTTTGGCAAGATTTAGTTATACAACATGAACATGGTCTATTTACCTATTAGTAATGTGTATTGAATAGTTGTAAACAGCACAATGATAAGCTACTGTATCATTTATAGCACCTCAACAACTACCAAACTCTAAAATGCACTTCAAAAGCTGATTCCTTTCCTTCAAAAAATCCACTCCACCTCTCATTGATTACTCTAAAAGGTTTAATAATAAGCAGAATGAGGTGCACAACTCAATGTGTAACTCTACTATGGTTAGAAAAAGTTTTTATTGAAACAAATGGGTTTTTTCATAAAACAATTATTTGGAACAAGTGAATCCAGTTAGAAAATAAATGAATTCAGTTAAACAATCTTCTAATTAAGCATCAAAGCAGAATTTTTCTAATGAAAGGATTAGCACACATAAGTTTATATAAAAAGAAATTTTAGTTAAATGAGGATATACGTCAATAAAACGTTCACATATATCCTCGAGGCTATATAAATGTTTGCTACTTGTTCAGATGAGGTGACATGTATCGTTGCAGTCCATACATAACACTTGGCCATGGTTTCATGTATATTCTCATCAATAGTTAAAATGCAACCACATATGCCTCCTAGCCGAAGGTCCGCATCGTCATCAATATTTTGAAATAACACAAATATATCACCCGGCTAGAAGTCCACATATATCTTTGAAATATGCTATTCTTTATTTTTTAACTTTGAAAGAATTTCATAAATGCCATATAGAACATCTTTTAAAATGCTCCATTGAAAATAACAAATGTAGAAGATTTTTAATAAGAATAACATCACATGTCAGAACACAAATATAGGAGCTCAAAAATATCAATTTGAAAAACTGATATCAATTACATAATTCCCTATAGAAATCAAAATATAACCTCAAATTACCTAAAAACAAAGAAGAACAAATCTGGATCATTGCAAGTAACATAGATTTCAGAGTACAAGACAAGTTTAAAAACTGAATCCAACTTTAGAGTCCAAATTTTCGAAGGAGACCCTTGGTATCAAAAATCAACCAGTCTTTTATGTTTGAAAATAAGATCTGATTTAAGAAAGGGCTCAAACAGTGCTATATCTCAGAACCCAGATCCAAAAAATCACCTAGTCTGGTATTTGTCTACAAGGTATACAAAATACAATCAGACTTGAATTGAAGGTATATGGTAGAGAGACTTGCAAGGGAAACTCATGATTTTGAAACTGGTTTAAATTTGAAAAGCAAAACACAGTGTCCAAGCTTGAAAATGACTAGAAGAAAAAGCAATTTTTGAATTATCAAAGAAACCAACAGGATCTTTTTTCTTAACTCTGTCTTATATTTCTTTCTAAGCCCTTATATTCAATGTTATCTTAATGTTTTGAACTTAAAAATGTTAGAGCTGTATTTAGTTACACAATTCCCTGATACTAAGATATTGTTTTACTATGCTCTTTGACTTATCTTTGTTTGGAGAGGGAAAAACAAATATTTTGTCATACCTTTCACTGTTAGATATAATATCAGTATATCACACTTGCAACCTGTCGTATGTAAGATTACAGGTCAGACTACTGTCATCCTTAATATATTGGGTCTTCCCTTCCACTTCTTAGGCCAACTATGGTAATATATAGATCAGCAAAATGATCCAAACAGTAACATATAGGAAACTAGTTAGAGCACTGTGATAATCGATAATAATTTTAGACCATTAACATTGCATTTAGATGCAAATATTTTGATGATCATATGTAACATTTGCTTCCTCTTATGATGTTACATGACTACAATTCATGGTCTGAACTTCTAAATATGGCACCATGTATGTTCTCTTTACATTTATCCACATCAAGGATTCAAGTCCCAGCGGGATGTCCCGCAGGACATTGGGATGGGGTACCATCTTGTGTGTCGGGACAAGGCATCCTGTTAGTATCCCAACATCTCAATCGGGATGCTTTGGGATATGCTCTGTCCCAAGTGTCGGGATGGGGTGGGACAGCGGCGCGTCCAATTCCATGAAAAAATCTGGACAGCTCTATCTCAAGGGATTTAAAACCTTGATCCACATTATCCTCTGTGATTAACATGAAATTGTTGATGAATATTGATGTAACCAGGGCTGATTTGGTTCAGGTTATTAGAGAACTTCAGATAGTGATATTTTAGTTGTAATTGCATTTTATTACTTAAGCCCAAAACGAGCCCAAATTGCACACTATGACTGATTATATATGGGAACAGATCACTAATTAGAGGTATTTTGGTCCATGCATTGTAATAAAGTGGCTGTCCCTCATTAATAAAAGTATAAAACTGTGTTGCACAGATTCCTGATTAAATTTAGGACCATGCAACACATCCTTCTCTCCAACCACATTCTCTACTTCAAGCTCTTCTCTTCTTATTTTTCTTTCTTTACATTCAAAATTTCTTAAATTCTCTTCTCTTATTTTCTTTCTCCTCCAGCACAGCATACCTGGTTTTGGTATTTGGTGTTTGTGCCATATGACACTTCTTTTGGGGGGTTTATCAATATGGGCACAGTATGCACCAGGTCAAACCTGAAACATCTGCCAGCGGTGCAAATCTAAACCATGCGCAGTTTAGATGTTTCATATGTTCCTTCTCACGGGAATGTGACATTATCTCTCAACTCCTTTTATGACTTGCTTTATCTTATTATTATTTTTATAGTTACATTTTATTTTCCAGATCTTCTTGTGTTTCGTCTTGTAATTAGTTGCTTTTATGAGTTTATCCAGAGCTCTATAAGTTCTTTTTTTCCTCGGTAACTCATATTTGGAATTTGACCGCAGAAGTGTTATGCTTCGCGTAAATGCCAAGCAAGGAAGTCCAAAGGATGGAAATTCAACTCTTGAACGGTTCCAGGTTTTGCTTTTATTTTTCTGACTTGTATTATTTTGCAAGTTCCTTACCTCCAAAGCTTAGGTTTATTTTTTAGAACAATTTTACTCCATTTTGTACATGAAATGCAAATCTATTAATTGGTAAGACAGCTGCTCCAATCTTTTCTAATTAGTCTCTCACCAAGTAAATTTTGAGACCTATTGACATACAATATTATACGTGTTAACGTTTTCTTAATTAGGTATGGCAATTATCCTAAAGGGTATTTGAGCTCCTGCATGCCTACTCAGCACCAAATTTGCACCTGGGCCATGTGTTAGTATGGTGCCAATACCATGTCATGCCATACTATACTAGTAAGGCACCGGTACAGGGCTAGGTAACTGAGACATAAAACCTTCTCGAGAAACCTGAAAGATGAGGAGATGATAAAATATCATTTGTCAGGAAACCTTAAAGATGCGAACGCAATAAAGTGTAATTCCCCAAGATCCATTTATCACATCTGATTCATGGATGTGGTAACTGTTGTGATGAAAAATGAGTGCAACTGCAACTTTTCATAACATGATTGTGTATAAGTCATATTAAGATTAATATTCCAATGTATTCCAATGTACATTTTAAGTCCATTATTTCTTGCATCTATGGATTTGATTTAAACAGAAATTACTGAGTCTAAAGAATGGAATGAAAGTACTACTACAAATTCTGCTCTTCTTATTTAACCATTAACTTCACCTCAATTGCATATATTTCTTTTTTTCATTCATTTTAGAATGCATTTTCTGCAGAAACTTTTTGTATGGAAAGAATTGTTTGAGCATCATGTTATAGTTTCCTTTTATTATAGTAATCGGAATTTATATCCCTCCATGTGCAGTTCAACTTGACATAAAATAATAGCTTAGTGAATCGCTGCTTAAATGATAATTGCACTGGTATACCATTATTGTAGGTCGAGATTTATCCATTGAAGATATATTTGACTGAAACAATGTATAGAATGATGTGGTCATACTTTTTCCCAGAAGAAGAGCAAGATTCACAAAAACGGCAGGTTAGCTGAAAACCACCTCTCTGATGTTCATTTCATGATATCTTCCTTGAATGCATAAGTCATAATTTCCTTTCCCCCTATCAAAACATAAAGGAAGTTTGGAAAGTTTCAACTACAGCTGGCTCAAGACGGGTAAAAAAAGGTACATCTGGTCCTGAAGTAACTGCATCAGGCAGCAATGTCACAAAAGATTGTGAGTCTCCTGGAAGATCCTGTGCTATTACAGCAGCTTCACTTGCAGATTCTTCCCAAGTAAGTTGTGCAATAGGGCAAACATGTCAAAATAGATATATATGTTCTTTTAAAAAATGACTATAGACTATGAACAGATGCAATATTAAACATGCACATACAAATGCATTATTGCATGAACATGCACAATTACGCATGCATGCATGCTAGGTAATATCAGATGCATGATACAAATAATGGATGGACTTCCAGGCCATATTACAAATGAAAGCAGTAACACTGAAAACAGGTGGTCCTGACAATTTTACCCATCAAGTAACACCATCACTCTATAGATATTAGATAATTGAATTTGTCTTAATTAAATGTTTGTGGTAGCATCTGTTTTTATTAAGTGGGGGAATCTGCACGCAGGCCTTAAAGCCACAAAATCAAAAGGTTGGTTCCAAGCCAGGGCTTCGGCGCACATCCTCATTTGACAGAACATGGGAAGAAACTGTGGCAGAGTCTGTAGCTAATGAACTTGTTCTGCAA
>NC_026002.2:6731522-6841522 GCF_000442705.2 Elaeis guineensis
GGAATTTAGAAAGGGTAACATTGTATCTTTTAGAGATAAATTATTAAAGAAGAGAAACCAGAGGTTAAGGACTAAATCGATAATTGGGAACCGAATATCTAGTTGTATTAGGGAATAGCTAAAAATGTCTTAGGAGAGTCCGAGAGGAAAAGATATACAAATAAAGAAATATAGTAATGGGCTGAGATACAAGGGACGATTAAAATAAAATGGTTTTGTATTAAATAATTGCAAAAAGAAATGATGTTGAGCATTTTATAAGATATAAGGAAGTTATGAAAGATGCAAAAATGCTAGTGAGTAAAGCCAGTAAGATATAATAATTTATGTGATGGGTTAATAGTCTAAATGAGGTATGTTGGATTCAAAAGGTGAAAATGAAATTTATAAAATAGCTAAAACTATACAGAGCAAATCGAATGATATTGATTAAGTAAGATATATTAAAAGTGAGAATAATAGGATATTAGTGAAAAATAAGAAAATTAATGAAAGACGGAGATATTATTTTGATGAATTATTAAATGAGGATACTAACAAAAAAGAATTATGGGATAAACAAGATTAGGGACAAATTTTTCCATAAAAGAAATGTATGGGCTTTGAAAAAAATGAAAAAAAATTAGGCTCTAGTTCCAAATGAAATACCTATAGAGGTTTGGAAAATTGTAGAAGGTATTAAATTAAATTGTTTTACTAATCGATTTAATAAAATTTTAAAAACTACTAAAATGTTGCATGGTTGGAGGCATTAGCAAGTGTTTGGAGCTGCACAGCACAGCAAGTATATGTCAAGCTACTATAGGCTTATATCAACGATTTGCACCAAGACCATATGATTATGGATAATATTGCTGCTAATGTTTAAGAAGTTATACCATGACGAAACGAGAATAGATTATATAATAAATTAGACTAATGGATAAATACTTTACAGCATAAAAGCTCAAAGATTGGTAGAACAAAGATAATATATGGAATGTAAATTTAGTGAGAAAAGAAATGAAAATGTAGTATCACCTGAAAGTTTAATGGAATTGCGGTAGGGCCTATCACATTTAGGACTCCGGATACTGGCCGGTCAATAAAGAAAGTAAATAAAAATAAGTTGAATGTATTAGACATAAGAATGTTAAAATAGATGTGTGATGAAACTAGAAATGATAAAATGAGACTTGAATATACTACAGGAGCTATACGAGTTGCACAAATTAAGCATAACATGATGAAAAATTGATTGAGATTGTATGAATATGTACAATGGAGACGTAAGAAGGCTCTAGTAAGGAGAGGCGCATTGATTTGCATTGAAGGCGATGAGAAGAGGAGAGGAAGATCTAAGATGATATAATTGGAGGTTGTGAGGAATGAATGATATGGAGAAACTTGGATTAACATCGGAAGCAACTCTCATTAAAAATAAGGATTCACAAAGGTGCTCCTATATGGTTGGAAAAATGCCAAAATATGGTTATGGTTATCAATTTGGGCATTCTACAATTGTAGTACAATATTTGGGCCCTAGTTATCTTAATTGATATCTACAAATGATATATTCCAAGACACTGGCTGATACAGTATCAAAACATTGACTGAGATTTTCGTATATTTGTTTTATTATTTTTTAAAAGGTTTCATTTCAAATACCTTAAAATTAGTAAGTAATCTTAGTTTTAACACATATGTTGATACTTTAATGTCTTGATTACTATATATTGTTCGACATGCTTGGGATCATGAATAATTTCATGGAATCTTCTTAATCTTAATCTAAGAGACTGACAAAAGCTTTATTATCTTCCCCTCTTCTCCTATTTTGTTTGGCATAGGACTAGCACAAGGTTTGTCCTTTGTGACAAGCTGCATACCACATGGACAAGGGCCTTGCCTTGAGGCACAAGTGGAACCCTACTAGCGATTCCCATGGAATCTTCTTGGGCTGAAAGCAAATCAAATATTAATGGGATACTAGCATATCCATATCCAATTGAGGTTGTTTCTAAGACGATGGTATTCTTCCTTCCATGTTATTAAAATAATATACTTGTATTTTGCTGCACCACCCTTCTACTTTGTCAAAATGGCTGGATGGTGATTTGGGACCAAACAATAAAACAAGAGTTTGGGGATTCTCCAATTCAAAGCAAAAATTTGTTGGAGAATTATGAAATCTTTTCATTATTCAAATATAGGTGGGAAGAGAAAGGTTGGGACAACGGATGACCAACAAGGTAAATAAATATCCCTTTACCATTCGCACTTAAAATAGCGAAAACATATTCTTCTTATTCAAATGTGTCCATCAAATGGGAACCACGACTTGTTTAGTGCCAACTAAATTACATGGATATTCTTATGCCTTTCCAAATGAGTATTACAAATAAATGAATAAATGTTTAGGTCATTTAAAGGTTTGTAAATACCTTATTTTCACCAGGTTAAAACAACCACTCTATGTAAACAAGGGGCGTTGAGAATCATTTATGGTTAACAAATGACCTGCAAAAACAATGTAACTTTTTTTACCAAAAAAAAAAACAATGAAACTTCCTTACATGACGAGCCACCACATTTTTGCAACAACGCTACGTTAGTATTGTAATATATAGACTTTGATCGAACTAGTTTACCAAAGATATTTCAAATGAAATTATTAGTCATCATCAAAATAATATTTTTAGAAAATATATACCTATTTCATAATTTTAGTTGTCAGGATGTTAAGTGACACCTTAATATAATAGTGGTCATATGGTCAAATTTCCTGCAGATTATATGCGCATGAGTTAAGGCAGGTATTAACCAAAGAAGTGAGAGCAAGGGAGAAACATTCCTCCTGCACGCTGGTAATTGCTTAGGGGCATCTACTGGCGATAAGCTCCAGCAGCAGAAGCAAACAAGAACTTAACCAACAGAATTCCAGTATGCAAGGGGTGATTTCATGAATCAGTTGCCAAGTGGCCAGACAGCATTGGATATCTTGTTTTACTATTACAAGATTATTTGAGGTGTTAGCTCATCACATTGCTCTGATTAAATCCAATAATTATATCAACTGCTTATTATTGGTTGTAGTCAACATAAGTTTCACAACGATGGGGCCAGATCTAGTAAAGCATGGACAAGCACAAGAAGTAATTTCATCAAAAACAAAGCTGACAAGACGAAAGTTATCAAAGTAACCCAATCCATCACCGTACCTCTGCATTGACTTATTGCTCTGTATTACTAATGATACAGCTTATCAGACTCTACAAACACCTCGCATGCAAATTTACAGTAACTCTTGAGCCCTTGATTTTAACCCACCAACACTCCTACACGAGCCGGGTTCATTTGGGAAGGGCTGCCACCTACCGCTTTTTCTTCCTACACCTTGTCATCATGGAACCACCACCTAGTCTCCTTAGGAGACCTACCGTTCTTACAGTTTTTAACATAGCGGTCATTATCAGCAGGGCGTTGCTGCAGTCAAACAGGTTAAGAGTAAAAGAATGACAAGAACGCAGAGAGCGCAACACAAGATCAAGGAATGCAAGAGAGATCGAAATAAGCAAGGACCTTCACAGTGGAGCTTGATAGCATGGATAGAATGCTAATGCAAACAGAACTTACAGTCATTGCTGGCGACCATGAATCATACAGTATATCTGCCACAGAACAAAAACTAGAATGTCAAAACTTACAGGAAAGGATCTTCACAATTGAGTATTTGTTGAATATTGGTAGTTGAGTTCTGTCTCGTAGAAATAAACCACTCAACAGCAACTTCATTGATGAATTAATCCAACTGAACTGTGAGATTTAATTCTAAAATTCAACCCAGGATTAGATGTCGATGGCATGGGAGAAAAAGGTCAGGATGAAAAGAATATTTAGATGCTAACTATCACAAATACATTTAGCAGCCTTTAGAAATGTCGTTTTGTGCATCATCATATGATATTCGAAAGGACAGAAAGTTGTATCAGGAATATGTGCAAGATATGAAACTTGATAAGTTCGAGCATATCAAAAATCCATATCCAGCTAAAGATGCAAACAGTAAGTTATTACAATGACTAAGAAACTTTTTCTAAAGTTCATGCATTTTGCATGCAAGAAGGATATAATTTCACCCAAAACATACAAAGACCTTCTTTACAACGAACATGCCTAATTACTCTAAGGCTGGGGTACTTCAAGGCCTTCATTACCATCCCTTTTCCAGATACATACAAAATGCACTCGACTTCAAACATGTGTTTACACATAAAATATACATAATCCCTTAGTAGACAGAACCTTATACCTAAGTAATGCACCTGCTTCAAAATCTTCTTGGAATCTCAAACCTTCTCACACTTCCTAAGAGCTTCCAAGTGTTTCTGAAATATCCTCTTCCCCACACTTACATCCGGACCCATTCTCGAACCTGGACTGGCTCCTGATTCTGGCAAATAAGAATAATCCTAGCCACATCCCAGCTAAGATATTCTTGGAAACCTAACCTTTAGCATTGTTCCCAAGCATAGGAAAACTTCTAAAATTTCTTTAGACAATTTGCAATCAAGTAATCTTAGGTCTTGCTCGCTTAATCCCCACATCTTATGCACATGCATCACACTCTTGAAAAAGCTTTACTCTAATTCACATTAAATTCTAACTCCTGCAACTTAACTACTTTATTTCTTACTGTACTCATCAATCCATCTCAACATGTCAATTTTGCATCATTTTTGAGCATTTGGATCCTTCTTATAGGTGAAAATTCTTATGCCCAAAAAATGTCAAACATGTTTTATATTTTCTCGTCAGTCCCCAAATTTTAGTATTGTTTAGCCATATATTCTTCTCCCAAAAGGATTAAGGATGCGGTAGTCCTTCATTCGATGGGAACAATATTTAAGCTGCAAAGCAAAGGATGTATGCACCAATTACTGTATATTTACCTTAAAAAATGAATACCTTGTTGAGTTTTTTGAAAAAATCCAGTAAATAAAAGGTACTGCAAATTTCTGTAAACAAATGGGCTTTCCAATCTTTGTTTTGGTTCACATGGTGGACTTAGGATTGATTAAAGAGGAGGGTTTCAGGGGAAGCCACTAGTTATATTGCAGTCAACCCATAGTTTCATTGAAAGGGGAAAGGTGGACTAAAATGCAGAAAGAATGAGTCAGCTCAACCCCCATTGAGTTGCACTCCCCAAATTCTAATCACGTGTGGTTGCACCAGGGCTGAAAACCTGACCATACCACGGTAAGATATTACCTGTACTAAGGAGTATCAGTGGCATACCAAGACTGTACCTAACAACATTTCGAGACATAATGATAAAGCATAAGCAAAAATGGGGGTGTACCATGGTATTTACCATACCAAGACATGACTGATACCTTCCAGTACCATTGTATTTCAAACCTTGGTAGGTAATATGCACATATTGCTACTGCTATGGATATCATGTGCATTGGTTAGACTTTTTTCATGTACTTCATCCAGTCTCTCATATTGATGTGACCACTACCAGCACAAGTGGCACAAGACATATCCGATGATAGCTTGGAGCTTGATAACTATGACTAGGGTTAGAAGCAGGGAAGAGGGATCAAAAAAATATATAAAATAAATGCCTAGAAAGCTAGCATAGGAGAGAGAGATTCTGAAGGATTCTAAAATGGCATGTCACCTTTGTAGAATATCTTGACTAGTGGGGTATGGAGGCTTGTAGCAATAGCTAGTATAGAGCTATCTATCCATGTAGCATTTTTTGGCATTAGGTCGTCCACTGATACAAGTTGGGCATGTGGAAGACTTGAGTTGGCTTTTTTTGTCACATACAAGGATGGCAAATCATATGCATAAGTAGTTCCTTAGAGAAAAGATCATTATGATTTCTTCTTGCTATCCTTTTTAAATTTCTTGATTTTGGTTTCAGTTAGCAGTAATGTCTAACTTTTGGTTACCACTGTTTTCATTCCTGGGACATTTCTTGCCACTGTAAAAATAGATCTTTTTGACAAAAAGAATATCATTTCGTTTAAGTCCAAAATGAACAAATTCTCCCTTGGCTTTTCTTACTGTTAATTCTCATATTGGCAATGTTTTAAATTCTTCCAATACTCTGTTATTGGTCGAAATCACAACCATCATATTGACCCATAGCATTACCAGGACATTGTCTTGTTTGGATTTTTCATGATATTTTCTTGCCTCATTTTCCCAGAGCTATGGTTCCTAAACGCTGACCAAATTTCAGCAAATTTACTCTTAGATTTCTGGTCCAAAGAATCAACTTTTGAACCAGCTCATCCTGCTCTATGTTCAATTTGAATAGAGCAAGGTGCATCTTCTCTTCTTCTACTTTGTCCTTATTGCTTAGAGACCATCTGCCTGAAGGTTTACTAAAGTCAGCCTTCTTCTGATCGAGAACTTGCATAATAAGTTATGAATCAAAAAATGTAGTTATGCCTCCCTAATAGCTTTCGCCATGATAATTTGAGCATATTTAAGCTGTTAATATGTAAATATAGTTGCTATACTAGTATGCAAGTTAAATATTTGAAATTATACAAAGTACATATTAAATAATCAATCAATATATACATACAGACATGGTGTTATGGAAATTGGAATTATGTAAGAGTCTGCACAAAAAATTATTCAGATGATAAAATAGTCCAAATGGACAAGCTTGGCACTTGAATCAATAGGATAAAAAGCTCAAATAAGCATTTGGATCTGAAGCTATGTGGTCCAAGAACCCAAAATTTTTAATTTAACTAAATCTTAAAACAAAACACCAACTAATAACAATAACAGATCAAGGTATTATGTTGCAAAAATTTTGTCTCAAGATCCTTTTGACTTTTCGAGACTTTTAAGTTCACTATGTGATAATTAAGAAAAGATGGCAAAGATCAACTAGTACCAAATATTTAAGAAAAAATGGTAAATATAAACTACAACAAACAGACACTTGCAATACCAATCTTGATTGCTAATCCCAAATTCAAATTCTTCTAGTCCACCACTGGATCAAGCAAGACGGTGGATCCGTCTTATGATCGAACAGATTATTCCACTATGAACTTACAATTGTAGTGGGATTTTAGTTGTTCCTTTAACAACAAAACCTATCAAGTGTTCTTCAAGAATCTACTCATCTTTTCTCATGCATTATCGTAAGCATGAATCCTATTTGAACTTTTGAATATTCATGAAACTTCTGTATGGATCTTCGAATAACTGAATAGTCTAGTTAACACTATCTATGCATCAATTCAATGGTCCATCTATAGCTTTAAACACAGCATTTAGGCAGAGGATAAGTTTGTTGTCTAAACAATGCTTAATATTATGTTCCAAGCAGCAAATATTATCAAAACAGGCAATTAGCAGAAGAAAATAAAATAAAGGAGAATTAGCTTCAAGATTTCTTAGAGTCTAGAATATAAGTTTGTGGCCTAAAGAATGATTAAATGCATTTTCCAAGAACAAATATCAAATACAGAAAATAATAGAAGAAAAACATTAGAACTCCAAGTTGGTTGAAGCTTTAATCAAGTCACGCACACACACCCCATCTGAACAGTTGTTTTTTCACTTTAGTCAACACCTTCAACAACTAAGATCTGAAAAAAGCTCAGTCACTTTGCAACAAAGAAATAAAGGTATCGTTAAGTAGGAGCATAAGGAAAATGGAAACATGGAAAGTTATGCTAAGTGGCATAGCTATGCCAGGTGTTTATGCCAAATTTTGTTTGGTTATCAAAAATATTAGAATAAGTTGAAAGTTGGAATAACCTACCCACTTTTTCTAAAATGGCAAAACTCCCATTATAGTATATGTCATATGATCTAATTAATATTTAAAATGGCAACACTGAAGACATATTATAACATTATAGTATTATAATATATTATATTATTTAAAAATATAATATATATAATATATTGTGTAGATATATTTTGTATTATAACATTAACATTTAAATACTTATATCAACTAATAATATTTTGTGTAATAATAATATTATATTAATATTATGTTAACATTAATATTAATAGTATATTATTATATAATATTAGTATTATACAATATTATCATAGAAATATAAATACTTTATAGTAATATAATAAAAAAAATGCTATAAAAATTAAGATTTTAAATTCCATGGGATGGAAATGTCCTGGTACCTCCATGGAACAAGATGCCCCACTGTTCCGTCTCATCCCATTCCGACAGTTATCTTGATCATGCATCCCTGTTGATATTCTCCATCTCTCTCCCTTTTTTTTCCTTTCTTTCCTTCTTTCTTTTTTTTTCTACCTTCCTTTCTTTTTTTCTTGTTTTTGTCATCCCTTCCTTTTCTTTGTCTCCTTTTTCTTCTTCATTCTCTTTTCTTTCTTCCTTCTTTCCTTTCTTTCTCTCTTTTTCTTCTCCCTTCCCTTTATTCTTTCATTTTTCTTCTTCTCCTTTTCTTTCACTTTTTTCTTTTTTTATCTTCCTTTCTTTCTTTTCTCTTTCTTCTTCTTTTTCTGCATGAGTAAGTTTTGAAATCCCAACCCCATCCTGGTCTCATTTGCTTACAAGAATAAGATAGGATGGCCGGGATGCCCCCTCATCCCATCAAAACGTAAATCTTTGATAAAATTTAAGAAAGATCATACAGTCCCAAACCATCCAGTTTAGAGCATACCGAGCCGTATCGGAGGCAAACTGGCACAATTTTGCCCCTTGGTTCAAGAATCCAAAAAGGAAGGGGGAGAGGGAGAAGGAAAGAGAGGAAAAGAGGGAGAGAGAGAGAGAGAGAGAAAGGAAGAGAAGGAGAGACAGAGAGTGAGCAAGGGAGAGGTGGAGGGCTTTCCAGCCTCCTCTCCTTCGACTACTCTACTGACTTCACTTTAAAAAAATTCAAAAAAAAGGGCTACAACATGCCAGTAGAGTAGCACAGAACCAGCTGCATGCCAGTGCTTGGGATTCAGCATGCTACAACATGCCAAGCTTACCAAGCACTAATATATCATAGAACAATATATTGTGCTTATGATAATCTGGCAGCCACCAATATGTGATACCTCAGCACATGCATTACAGATGTTTATTATCACCCAGCCAGAAAGAATGAAGAATATAAGGAGCAGAGAAAATAGGAAAGAGAGGATGTATGAAAGAGAGGTATAGTCTGCTTTCATAGAAGAGAGGAATAAAAAGAAGAAAAGAGAAGATATTTAGAAAGGAAGAAAGAGGGAATGGGTGTCTTCCTACTCTACCTTTGCAGTGTCCATAATACTTGGGCATCATAACAAACCTTATTGCTTGTTTGGACGCATGTTTCTTTAAGCCTTAGGCACATTTCTTTCAGCCAAGCATCCCTCTTAATTATCCCCTTTTCCAGGTGAGTCATGACAGATATTATTTAAATATATTGAAATAAGGACCACCAATTAAGTGATCATGTGCTAGTTGCATGCACATGATGACTTGAAGTGGGATGTGGGACCCCTTCACATGATGGGTAAACTAACCTACTTAAAAGATAACAGAGCTCAAATACACATTATATAGCTTAAAACAAGCAAAAAGAAAAAAGAAAGCATAATGCTCAAATCAACTCCCCATGGGTGAGTGGAGCTCAGCCCCATCAAGCGAGCCTCAATAAATCATTATTACAGGTTTTTGCATCATCTTCTTAGTTCCGAATCATCTATCAAATGCTATGTGTCAATGAGCAGCCTTTGCATTGAATAATCTATTGCAAGGAGTGTTGCATCATGTCTAAAACATCAGTACATCAACAAATATCCTTAATCTCCTCCTCGACCAATCTAGAGATATATCCAAAGTCACATGAAATTGACACTAATAGGTGATGGTGAGTCTAATCCTCCCTCCAACATGTAAGCAAATGCCATCCTATTGCAAGATCAAGAAGACACACATTGGAGCTTAACTTCCTAAGCATAAGATGAAGTCCATGCTTATATCAGAGCTTAATTTTCTCATGGTTTTTCTTTCTTTCTAGATAAAAGAAAAGACAGATATGGCCCAAGGCCTCCGAAATGCCCCTTAAAATAGTTTTTTTTTTTTTTTAGAAAAAAAAGGACTAGTCTGAACAACAAATTACAATGCATTCTACAACAACATTTAAAAGCTACATGCATTGGATTTATCCACTTAGCCCAAAATAATGAGAAATAGTTCAAAATTCAATATACTTTTGAGTTCTACTAAAATATGCAGGAAGATATTTGTGTGCAGTAGCTAGGAAAAACCTTCACAATTAAATCTAATGTATTTCTTAACACCTAGGAAGCATAAATACCGGTACGCGGTATGGGTACTTTATGGTATAGGTACGCCGATACGGCAAAAATTAAAAAAACCACGATACGGATATGACTAGATATTTTATATTTTTATTAATATTTAATATATATAATATTATAATATTAATAAAAATATATGAAAAAATTGAATCATATATATAATATTCGAATATTAATAAAATTAAGTTCTCAAATTTCAACTAAATTTATTAGTATCATCATAAAAAATAAACAAACACTTACAATTAACGAAGAGAAAAAAACTAACAATCTAAATAAGTAGAAAAAATCAAGATAGTAAGTCTTGATATAATCAAGTGATAATAGTTTCAACTGCTTCATTCTCTGCATTATCAGCAAAAAGTTTCTTCTCCATATCTGGTTCATCAAAAGACAAACTTGCAATCTTAAGAATGCAGAGATAAGAGTACCGATGCTGCATCAAAAATGTACCCGCACCGAAAACATACCCGATGCTGGTACATGCCTGAAATAAGAATATCGATGCTTCATAGCTTAACACTTTAACTTCAAGAAGTAATAATGTATCCAGGCATGTGTGTTCACAATACAAAATACATGTATACTTAATGAATTACAATGATATTCAATATGAACTCCACTTAATGTTGTCAAAACTATGGACCTAAAGAAGCTATGTCACACAAAATACTCTAAAATATTATGTACTAAATCATTCTTAGCACTTTTTCACTCTTTTATTCTGATCTTTCAATTTCTTTAAACTTACCTTTTTTTCTAAAATTTAGAAAGATGAAGTCAAACTTTCAAAATCACCAAAATTGCCAAAATCCGATCTCCACAAAACCAAAAAATGAAATGGAATGATTTTTCAAACCTTAATTTGCACTCATATGTTCCCTCTTTACACCAAATATAGCTCAAATTTAACTTCTCCAATACCTCTTTGTGAACTTCATAACTATCGCAGACATTATAATTTATAACTAACATCAGCACTGTGCATTCCCACGTATGGCATGACTAAGAAGTCTAGGACAAGAGGTATGGGGTAGCCCTAAAGAGTTTTTCTTCTTAATGTTTTTAATGACCAGCTTATGCAAGGTTAAACTGCACTAAGCTGGTCTCGCGCTTGCTAATATCTTAGAAAATAACCGAGTTGTGATTAATCACCTCAAACCAACCATCTCTATGGGGATTATGTGCACTATTAGCTTGTAAGGTAGTTCTCAACTTAGATAACAAAATCCAACTATGACACAAATACCTAATGTCCTCATTAAAGGTGAATAGCCTAGGAACATCATGTAAATGTATTTCTTCCCTAGAGAACAAATCAGCCGCATGTAATGTACTGGAGAAAGGGAGGATATTGGATAAATGTCTAGTGCCACCTGGCAAAATAGATGTGAAAAACGTGAAGGAAAGAGAGGTAACAGGTCTGGTTGTATATAAGAGATACAAAGAAAAGAAGGAAGAGAGTGAGTGCAGCAATGAAAAAGGAAAAGGTTTCTCCTATCCTATTGGTGAAATGTTTCAAGTGTTCCTCTTCTTTTTTTCTTCCTCCTTTTCATTTTTAGTGGATGGAGTGTGGTAGGAGGGCCAAACATATAAAGTAGGAGTAGCAGGACAAGCTAACATGGCAAACCTTAATGCTTGCCTTGATCTAACATAAGGATGATTAAATGACATTGTCACTAGCATTTAATATCCTATATCTGGCATCCCAACCATGATCTTGTTTTAGCAAAGCATCCCTCTTGATGATCCTCTTATTTGAGTAACGGATTTGCATAACAAGAGCCAAATGCAAAATAAATAACCCAAAAAAAACCCAGAAGAAGAGAACAATCCAGCTTACCTATCTTTCATCCTTTAAACACATAATACATTTTGCATAGTTTTTTCAGCAACCACACTAACCCATGGGAATCCCAGCATCCAAATATGAGAAACAAAACAATAACAAAAAATAAACCCGCAGACCGCCGTCCATAATATAGTATACCATGAATCTCGTAAAGAAATTTATAAATACACCACAACAATATTAGCAAAAGACTGTATAAAATAAATTAGTCAATAAATAAACAAACAGTAGAGTGGAGGATTACCTAAACAAATATGTCCATTGCTATAAACATGAGGATGCAAAGGTGCAGGATGGAGAAAGATGACCTGATCATCACACATATGCATATAAATCGGAGAACAGCACCAATACAGAACCAAAAAAGACAGAAAGGGATCGAGAAAAGCGATCGAATCCCATCACCTGCGGAGCTTCCATGGGGTAATGCTCGGGGAAATCGACCTGGAGCTTGTAGGTCTCGTTGGCGTAGACCGTCCCGGGGGCGCCGACCACTTCGATTATCCACCTTGTGATCGAAAGAAATGAAGAGGGTTTCAAGCCCAATTGAGCAAAAGAAAACAAAAGGAAGAAGAAAGGGGGTAGAGATGGAGCCCTTGGGCGGCGAAGACCTTTGGAGGTTGTCGGTGGGCTTTTGCTTGAAGCCGACCGGGGGATTGACCTGCCATTCCTTCAGCTCCTTCTGGAGGCGATTGCTCGCGATCTTGCTAAGAGCCTGAACAGAGAAAAAGAGACAAGTGAGAGTGAGTGAGTAACAGTGAGCGAGTGAGAGAGAGACCTTCTTGGAAGGAGCGGAGGAGCTGGTCATGCTTTGGGCGAGAGCGGAGGACGGAGGGAGAGAGAGATCGTCGCTTGTCGCTCGTCTCCGGCTGCGAGTATGGTCTGGCTGGAAAATAGTCAGCAAAAGCGACAATCCAGTAGACAGGCAGAGCAGGAACTTTCGAACGTCGGGGAAATGGGTCCCACCGCACCTGGGAGGAGTTGATTGGTCTGTTAGAGTTATCTGTGAGATCATTTGTTAGACTAGAATTTCTATTTATTGGTACACCATACGTGTCCCACATTGTTCTTGTGCGGCTGCCTGATCTGCAACCGGCCGGCGGGCGGACACGGTTTGGACTTTTTTGTGAACCCGTACTAAGCACATGCGGTGCACGTGTTATGAAGACGGGTATCAAACGAGGTGATTAAGATTGGAATTCTACGAAATTTCTTAGAGTCTAATCTTTGCCGGAGGAAGAAAGAAAGATATCCAAAGTGAAATTTTTCAATATAATCTATTAATTAAAGATTTTAAGAAGAAGGTTCTAGAATTATTTAGATTGATTGGAGAATATATGAGGTAAGCAATGCTTCGTCTCCTCTAAATTTTTCATTTAGGGTGTATTTGGTTATACTTTTTGATTTTTGATTTTTAATTTTTAAAAAATATTTTTTATTTTTTTAAATTTTTATTATTGAGTAAAAGTAAAAAAGTAAAAAATATGTTTAGAAACTATATTGCTATAAAGCAAAAAGTAACATTTGAGGACGGCAGGTGAAGAGCTCAACGAGGAAGAAGAGTTCAGAAAAGGAGGAAGAAGGGGATGGGGAAGTGAAAAGCTCGATGAAGGAGAAGGATTCAGGCTCTTTATTTTTTGGTTTGGCATTTTAGATATGCGGAAGCAAAAAAAATAGAAAAATAAATTTTAGAAAGCAAAAATTTTTTTCTCTGCATATAAAGCAATTATTTTGATTTTTTGGATTTTTGCTTTTTGTTTTTCATGGTGTTACCAAACATTGCTTTTTGATTTTTATTTTTTAAAAATTAAAAAATAAAAATATATTTTTTTAATGGCTAACCAAATGTACCCTTATATAATATTATTTTGAATATCGAATAAATTATTAATAATTAATATATAATTTATAATTTTTATGAAAATATATTTTGAATGAAAAATGATATAAAATTTTGAAGTTATATTTCTTGTACTATTACTATAATTGTTTACTAATCAGAAATCATATATACATATTTTGATTTGATTATGAAATATATGTTATTCTTATGAAAAGAATTCTGATACGAATCAAATTTGGACTTCCAGCCCCACTATGTTCTAGACTCTGCCATTTGAGAGTTACGCATTGGCACTCTGACTATTACTGAGCTTATGATTTTATTTTTGGTCTGACATATGATATAAGTATAGTGTTCTGACCCCATCATAGGATATAAATATAATATTCCGACCAATCATAGGATATAATATAGTATTCTGGCCCCACTATAGGATATAAATATGATATTCTGATCCGACCATAAGGTATAAGTATGGTATTTCAGCCACGTTACATGATATAAGTCTAGTCATGATTAAAGAATGATAAGTTAAATAAAATTTATTTTGAATCAAATTATTAAATATGATTATTTTTGAATCAGACATATGATTATATATAAATATTTGAAATATATTAATATTATTAAATACATGTTTTGAACATAAATTTGATTACATTTGTGTACGGATTAATGATATATTATATTTTAATTATTATAATCTGTATTATCATATGAATAATCTAGTCAAGATATTTATTGCTTTCTAAACTATATAGCTTATTATTCTTCTTTTCTTTTCCAGATTCAGATGTTTAGTTGCGAATATGGATATTACTTTGAGAGTGAGATTAGAAGTGAGATTTGACAGTATCAATATAATTTAAATTTAAATTTATTATTATATTCATAGGATTATTATTTGAGATTTAGTTAATGTAAAATTTTTAAATTTTAATTATTAATTAGATTTGTTAGTAAATTAAAATTTAAATTTTAGTTATTTAAATTATCTTCTTTGTGATGCATTTGATATCATGATGAGATGTCTTGCATGCTCGTGAGGAGTGTGCTCTACAAGCATACGGCAGTTGCCACGACCTCTAGCTCGTGATCTCAGAATAGAGGCATGATAATTAATATGGTATCAGAGTATAAATAGATAAATTATGATACGTAGAATCAAATATGAGTACAGATGGGTAGACACCAGAAATATTGGAAAGATAATTTTTGTTGGTTATGATATAACTTTTTAGAAACTTATACTTAACACAAGTACATTGGTGGATTAAAATCACAGTGCACAACGAAAGCATAGTAATTTAAATTATTTTAAATTGATCAAGATAATAAGTTAATTTAAAAGATATTATGATGAGAAACTCGATCACGAAATTGGAGGATGACTATGGTTTGAGAAAATAACTTTTTATTTTTGAAAATACCGGTAAGAAAATTTTGAGCATGATTTTTTTTGGGGGGGGGAGAAGGGAGAATGTGATACCTCATTCCACCAACCCAACCCAAATAAATCCAAAATAATTTGCATAATTTTTAAAACATTCATTGGGAGTCTTCCTCCTTCGATTTACTAGACGGAAGCCAATTCCAAGTGGGATTCAACCTCCCTCCACTTTTTATACCCCAATCCATCATGGATGTTTTCCTCCACTACGGTGGCCAATCATCATTGGAAAATGAGGTAAAGCCCAAATCCATTGATATATTCTTCTCTACACTCTTCTTAGCTTTTAAACCATAAATCTCGACCACATATCACTGAATTTAGTCAAAAAATAGAATATTTTATTCCTCTATTTTTTAGCATTATTTTCATTGATTTTTCGTCATCGACTGTGACCACCTGCCATGACTATTGCTAAAGACATTGCCTTGCCATTGTCAAATGCCACTGATGGTCTCCAACCACTGGTCTTCCATGATGATGCTTGGGAAGGAGAGAGAGAAGGGTCTCCTTTGTTTTGAATGAACAAAGGAAAGAAAACGGTGAGAGAGAAAGAAAAAAAAAAGGAAACATAAAAGAAAAGCAAGAAGGAAAAGAAAAAAAGAGAAGAGAATTTCTCTTTTCTTCTCTCACCTTCCTCTCTACCCATTTTCTCTCTCTAGAGTTATTTCTCTCTCTCTTTATGAAGTTTTTCTCTTTAAGATTGATCCAGTAAATGGCTCTTTCGATGACTTTGATCAAACTTAGTGAAATTGTCTTGACCCATGGTCATCGGATAATGTGCTGGCATCCATCCTAATCAAAATTGGGTCTATTGGATTTGATCTATATTTATTGAATTATCTATATACTAGTTTAAATCATGATTTGATAAAATTATCTTAATCAAATTGATTGGAACTTTGGTCGTTACCGCTTGAGTGTAGGTGGGTAAACATTAGGGACATTGAGAAGATAACTTTTGTTGATTATGCTATAACTTTAGAAGCTTAGATTAGACACATACATTAGTAGATTAAAATCAAAGTGTACAGTGGAAGAATGGTGATCTGGATTATTTTATATTGATCAAGACAGTAATTTGATTTGAAAAGTATTATGATGAAAGACTCGATCTTGACATTAGAGGATGACTTGAGAAAGAAGTAATGCTAAATTTTTGAAGACTTTGACAAGAAAAATTTTGATAACAAATTTTTTTCTTAGGAGGAGAGAATGTAATACCCCATTCCATCAACCGAGCCACCAAAAAAAATTAAAAAAATTGGCCAGCATGTGCACGGCATGTGCTAGGAGAGAGAATTTGACTCGCATCGGTAGTCATGTTCCTCATGATTTCTTGATGAAAATCAAAGCCCTCCACCTTTATTTAAAGGGGTTAAGCTCCCCTTCGAACTCCATCAACATCAGCCACCTTCCATCAGTGGAGAAGCCTTCTTTCTCTTCATCTTCTTCAGGAGATTCTTTATCGAGTTCGTCGGATTTCAGCCCAATAGTCATCAAAAAATCAGGTACGAAGATGGCAATTGTTGATAAACCTTCCTCCTTTTCTTCCTTAGCCGTTAGGTCATAAACTCTGGCCGACTATTGACGGGTTTTGGTTAGAAAGAAAGGGGTCATGTTTCGGTTTCAATCTTCTCTTATTTTCCATAGGATTTCTTTAATTTTCTAATGCCAGAAGTCAACGCCAGTTGCTGGTCGGAGAGATATGCGGTCACACCACCTTGGCCCGCATCGTCGCCATAGCCGTCGTGAAAAGATTCCTTCCCTATTTCCAAAACAAGGGGATCAACAGGTCCCTATGTCGCCAATGAACCAAAGGAAGAAAGAGAAGAAAAAAAGAAAAGAAAAGAAAAAAAAAAGAAAAAAAGAGGGGAGAGTCCTCCCCCTCATCCTCCTCTCCTTCTCACTTTCTCTCTAAAAAATCTCACTTTTTCTTTTTACAAGTTTTATCTCTAAAAGTGTCTCTCTAGATTATATCTCTCTTTTAGAATTTTTTAGATCTTAGAAAGATCTTTTAACATTCTTGAAAGACTCTAGTAAGGGATATTGACCAATGACAATCAGACAGCCTGTCAAACATCAACCTCCACCTTGATTGGATCAAACATCATTAATTTCATCGTTGATTACATTCTAGCATAATCTTTGAATTATAGTTAACCAATTGGATTTTGAAATTATGAATTTTATTTTGAAAATAATTATGATTAAATTTTGATAAAAAAATAATTTTGGATATTAGATTTTTTTAAAAAATCGAGAAGCTCATTGTTTATGCAAAATTAAGACAGTTCCACATCGAATAAAAAGAGTTGCTAGGATTGCTGTTAGAGAGACATCAAACTAACAGAATAGCAATGCTCCTTTGTAAATTGGTGGCACTCTTAAGTAGGAGAGAATCATCAATCTTGCCAGAAATACTCAGATGAAGCAGCAAGAACTTGGTATGGCTCAAATAATGTAAACATTAATCGGCTTGGTGTAATCGTAATAATCGTTGCAGTAATAGTCACTGCAACAATGACAAGTGCGACTACAACCATTGTCACCATAAGGCCGTAGAGAGCATCAGGATCAATAAAGTAATATTACAGAATTTAAGAAATTATCTCCACCAACTTTCAAGAGGACTATAAAATCTTTATAAGCTAAGAATTGGCTTATTGAGATAAGAAAAATATTTATTATTATGAGATGCCATGATAATGAAAAGATCTTATATATATCATACATATTGCAAGATGAGTTATTCAATCAATGACAAAGACTATAACATAAATATAAATAAAATGGAGAACAACTCACTCAAGAGATATTTCGAAGGGCATCTTATGACCAACATTTTTCTCGAGGTGTAAGGACTCGATAAGAGTAGAAATTTATTTATCTAAAATAAAAAAATATAACAATTATGGAATATAAAACTAAATTTATGAAGCTTGCCAAGTTTATTCTGAGGTTAATCGAGGATGAGCATGACTAAGTGCATAAATTTGAGATGGATCTAGGGACAGAAATTATAAAGCAAATGGTGCTATATGAATTAACTACTTATGCAGATGTGATAAATAAAGCATTGATAATTGAGAGAGAAGTCAATGAAAAATGTGTAGAAAAGAAATCAAAAGAAGAGAAATAGATCAAATGAATCTCAAGAACAAATAGTAAAAGTACTAAGAGTTCAAAAAAAAAAATTATAAGTAGTAACGGGTCGGATATTAGTTGGATCGACCAAGACCCATACACCCCCCCACCACACCCGCAAAAAATATCCAAACTCATACCTGCTTCATACCCCTCTTTGATCGGGTCAGATTAAATAAGGGGTCTAGACTAGCTCGGGTCAGCTCAAATATATCTGCTTCTGAGTTTCGACCAAAAATCCCCAAACCCACCCGAGGAAACCCCTCTGATTTTTCGATCAAAAATCCCCAAATCAAAATCTAAGAAACTGAAACCCCTTTGATCTCCAAAGGTTCTCTCCTTCCCCATAGATTTCTAAGAAAGAGAATGAAATGAAAAAGAAAAGGAAGAAAAAAGCGGGAAAAAAAAATCAATCTACGTGGGAAGAAGCCTTAATTTTTAATTTTCTCCGACGATGAATAGGAAAGCTTAGACGATGACTAGGGTTTTATCGCCTGTCGAAGCCTTATCCTCCTTCACCACCCAGCTGTGGAAGTCATGAAGGTTGCCATTGCCGCTGCATCTCCGCACCCACCGCTTGCCTCCACTTCACCTACGACCCTACCGCCGCCCTTCTCCATCTTTCCTCTCTTTTATCCATCCTCAGGAGTCTCGAGTGGTCACGAGGCTTGGAACGGCTGAATAGGAAACCTTGATCAAGTGGGAGGTCAGAGCAGCCGAATAGGGAAGCTTACGATGGCTAGGGTTTTGGGTCTTAGCAGCCAAATAGGGAAGCTTACAATGGATGGGTTTTGGGTCTTAGCAGTCGAATAGGGAAGGCATATGATGGCTAGGGTTTTGTGTTGGGTTTTATATATAAGGATTGAATCGAGTCGAGTTTGGGGCAAAGCGTGCTATTATTCATATCTGTTCCGAACTCATTTTAGATTTTTTTTTCTAAAACCCATATCTATCTCAAATTTTAATTAAGTTGGACAAAACCTGCCCTATTCGAATCGGGTCAGGTCGGATCAAGAAAAATGGCCACCCTAACAAAAGACCAGTAAATAATAATTCTAGATCAACTGATAGCATCAAATATTTTAGATGCGATAAAGCTCATGATGAAAAGAACTGTCGCTAGAATATTAGTGCATATTTTAATAATAGTCAAAAGGGTTATAAAATAACTGAATGCCCATAAAGAACAGAGAGTCAACCTACCCCAATAACCAAACAAAATAAGGATAGAACCTTGAAATCTCAAATCTAAGGAAGGGTTTATGCTCTTACACAACAAGATATCTAAGGTTCTGATGTAGTATTGACAAGTTCTGAAAAAAATTCTCAATATTAATTTAATCAATTGGTTAGTATCACTTGTAAGATAAGTAATGCTTCATTTTTTTTATATTTATTAATGAATTATAAAATATTTTTATATTAAATTATTCATTATTTATAAATTCGATGTATGGTATTTTGAATTATTGAATATATCCTTTTTCAATATGTTGAATGATTTATGATCAAATATATTAAATTTATGATAGATTATGTCGATTGATTTCGATTTATGAACTTGTTGAATTGGAATATGAAAAAGTATTTCAATTTGAAATAGATTTTGACTCACAGTCTAACCATGTATCAAATCCTGCCAGTGGAGGTTAAATACTGATATTTCGATATCCTGCTAGTAGAAGTTATGCACTGATATTTCGATATCCTGCCAATATGGGTTATATGCTGGTATTTTGATATCCTACCAGTAAGGATTATGTGCTGGTGCTTTGAGATCCTGTCATTGGGAATTATGTAGTGATACTTTGATTTAGTTCATAACTATCAAGATGAAAGTGATGTTTTGAAAGAAATTGAATTATAAACAAAATTTGAATTGTGAAAAAATTTCATTCTCATGTTTATTATTTGAAAAGTATTGTATATATGAATTGGATATCAAATTAATATACCTTATATGCTTATTTTTAATATATTATTACTTAATTTATCTAATTAAAATATTTATTGCTTACTGAGCTATCAAGCTCACCATTATTTCTTTCTTTTTCAAATTTAGATGTTTAGTTTCGGACATGGATGCTACTTAGAAGAGAGATTACAAGCAAAATACAGTAATACGAACATTGAATAGATTTAGATCTATCATTATTAATTAAAATTTATCGATCGAGATTTATTTGATATAAAGATTTTCAAATATATTTATTAGTTAAGTTTGTTAATTAAATTTTAACTTTCAATTATTTAGATTAATTTTGTTGTGATGCATTGATATCATGATTGGAATACCTTACATATGAAGATAATTCTTTATAAATATGTGATGGTTGTCATGACTCTTAACAAATATCGGATCGAGAGTGTGACATTATAACATAATTTTCTCTCCATAATTTCAGCTTTCAGCAAGATGCACAACATTGTAAGCTGGCCTTTGACTCTTTAAGGGCCATTGTCTAATGTTGAAACCACTGGCACATGCACCATTCCTTGCTCTAAAGCTCTATTCACAGATGGGTAATATCATTAACTCCTGAAGCAATTTACAAGAAATTCTAAGATTTATTGTTGCGTTTCCTGTCATACACAAAATAAGAGAAATTTTTTGTGCACCACAGACAGTGTAAAAAATCCAACGTGAAATGCACCACTTTATATGATTGATCCATATAGCCACCACTTCTTAACGCACATTTAATGTATGTAGTTTCATCTTTTCGTTTAAAATTTTATATGATGAAAATACCGCTATCCTTTAAAAAAAATTATGACATAACATATTATGATTTCTTATACACAGAATGTCATAATATGATCTGAAAAATTATAATATCCTATGCATATTATGACATCTTACGTCAAATTATGATTTCCTGCAAGCAGAATGTCATAATATGACCTAAGATATCATAATATGACCCAAGATATTATAATATGAAAGAGATATTTTTGTCCAATTATTTTCCAACGCGCATTTAATGTCTACAACTTTATTTTTTCATTTGAAAATTTTGAATGATGAAAATATCCATATTCTATAAAAAAAATTATGACATCCTGTGCATATTATGACATCCTGCATTATATTATGATATGAACATAAATTATGACTTTTTAAATACAGGATGTCATAATATAAATATAAAATACTATAATTTTTTCAAAAAATAAAAATATTTTCGTCATTCAAAATTTTAAATCAAAAAATAAAGTTATAAATATTAAATATGCATTGAAAAATGATGACTGCATGAACCAATCGGATAAGACGGCATACTCTATATTGAATTTTCTAACACCGCCTGCAATGCACAAAGAATTTCCCCACAAAATAAACATGCATAATATTCAATATGATGGCCACGTTATTGGGCTTGACACATGCGCGACCTGATTATTATTTGGTATCACAAAAATAAGCCAACCCTCTTGAACCGCATACTGGCTTAAGCATGAGATAGGCTGGAAGGTCATTTTTGCACCTCAACTTGACCTTGAGTTTGCAGGTGGGGTGGAGATGGAGCAACCCATAAAAGACAATTACAGCAAGGGATCCTAGAGCTCCAATTTTATCAATCTTTCCTCCTTATATTTCTTTTCCCAGGAATCAGAGAATCCATATGGTGTCTTGAGTTAAATAAACGCCAAATTGACAAAGATGTGCTATTTTTGTCACAAGTCACTGGACCTAGAAGGAACATTGAGTGAAAGAAGTATGCCGGACACAAAAATATCCTTTAGCAACCAAACAGAGCAAAATTATTTAGGAGTGATTAAAACAGACATTCAAACTTGTCGCAAAGCTTGAGAATGCTCAAACTCATCAGAAATAAAAAAACAAACCTAAATTTAGATCTCAAAACATATTGAATAAGACTCTGCGTGACTAAATATGAATCTACCATACAAAGAAAGCGTTTATGTAAGAATATATTTGGAACGCTGCTGAAGTGAATATAAGAAACAAACATAAAGCTGTGGTGATCAATTGATTGGATCAGAGAAGGTAAATCATAACGGACAAAAGCAAGGGCAGATTTAGAATACTGAGCAACGAAAAGAAGGAACGGATAGAAAATATTTTTTCAATACACATAATCCAAACGACATTATCAAAATAAGCAGAAATCCAAAACCTATAATCATTTTCCCACCGGCCTATCAACTCCTATGAGAAACCACATACAGGGCACAATATTGAAAGGTACAATGAAGTCTGACAAAAATAACAATAGAAGGTATGGTAAACTTCCTTTTATCTCCCCTAGTTTAAAGATAACTAATTTCTTACAGCAGCCATCAGTTGGGTCATGCAAGTTGCATACTGTACCGCTGTATGTTGAGGAGTATAATGGTCTTGAAGGCCATAGTCTGCAAAATTTGGTTCAACAAGAATAAAATGGCCAGGCAATGACCTCTTCTTTACTGTGTCCTGCCATATGTCAAAGAAATCTTCCAGAATTTGCCTGGATTTTTCTATTGAAGACAAGGGAAGGTATTCTACCTACAAAAAAGGAGAACAGCAAAGTTAAATGCTAGGTTTTATAACCATTCTGTAGTGATGATATGAAAATGTTAGAATGTTGCCAAAAAGAAAAACAACAAATAACTTACTGAAGATGTATTATAAACAATATCAAATTTAGCTACTTGAAAATTATGATATGAATCTACGACCATATAATGGGGAAGCTCCAGAGTAACTAAGATACCTTCTGGTTAGAACCAGCATGATTTGATCATTGTTTCTTGTTATCTAATATAAAAAAAGGCTCTGCAGGGCACCATCTTCAATGAGAGAGGGAAGCTAACATGGGTTTTGGTTGGATCACAGTCCTTTCGCTTGCTTCACACGTACATGATTGAGGTAGCTCGTATAAAAAGATAGGTAAACCGTGACTTTTTTCACCATTCTCATTCACTATAACAAGTACAGAGCTGAGATAAATGAGCGCTACCACATGTTAGATAAGATTTTTAGTGATGGAAACTACAAGGCCATCCACACGAAAAACATAGTCTCACCCCCTATTCAAACAGACAACTGAAACAAGAAATGAACAGGGTTGTTTTGGAAACAAGGACATGGCTCTTCATCATAGTAGAGAGGGTGCTGTTCACCCTGACAATATCAAAATAAAGGTTCTTCATAAGGGCCAGTACACTACAAGCTATCTGCTTTGTCTTAGATTGAATGGCAATGAAAAATTACAAGTCAATGTTCAATATATGAGGCAGGTTTCAGCCGATAACAGAACAGTGTTCATGTCCAAAGGGGATTTTAAAAATAAAAAAATAGAAAAACTGCAAAGAACAAAAAAAAACTAACTGCTGGCATGTTTGTTCTAGCAAAGCAGCGCCAAACTACGATTGTTCCTCTAGAGACCAAATATAAAATGATCTTTTATTTGAAAACAATGGAGAGGATTTTAATACCCTGCATTCCAGTCCAAACCCTCTCAACTTACCAAACAAAGATTAAATTACAGGCATCCTCCTTCCCAAGATTCTCACCTGTTAACAGAAAAATATAATAAAACCATTCCCAAGTTATCACTTCATGGCAGCATTAAGCAGTCCATATGAGCCACTCACTCACAAATTATCACTTCATGGTAGCATAAAACCATTCCCACCTATATGAATGACATGAAGCTTGTATGCATGATCCTATGCAAGTGCTGATGGGAACTTTCAGAACCGCCATGCACAGCTTTGCACAACAGCAGGCCAGGCTTTCATGCACAGATCATTATTAGGCCCTGTTTGGCATCATTGTAGGTAGTAAAGCTTTTGTTTGTAGCTCTTTAGATGGTAGAGCTTTCTCTAGTATAGAATTTAATGAAAAGTTGACTATTTAGTAACTACATTTCTGAAGTATGGTAGAACTTTAACATCTATTATGGAACCAAAATGATAAAGTACTTTTATCAGGAAATTGCATAACGCTGACTCTTTGTACTATCAAAACCGCTATTACAAAGTACTCTTAATTTATAAATTATTTATTTTGATATTTTAATCGAGATAATATAATAAATAATACAATTTTATAGTATTATAAAATATAACATTATTTCTGCAATATCAGTATGTTATAATAATATTATTACAATTTAATAATATTTTATTATTATAATATTATATTATATTAGAATAATGATGGTAATATTATAAAGTTTGATGGTCTATTTTATTATATTATATTATTATCCAAACCCTTATTATACATATCATTAACTATTTTTATATTTTAATTATCAGTAATATATAAATAAATTCAAAATCTTTAAATGCATGATTATCGCATAGAAAACACCTAATTCAAATGATATGGCAATAAAAGGTATTTCAAATTAACTTTCTAGATAAAATTTCGTTGCTACGACTCAAACCCACTCATTCGGGTGGCTGAGTAGACCTTTTTCAACTTTAGGAGGAGCTAGAAAGCTTTATTAAAATCATCCACAAGAGTTTGTAGCCTTCCAAGAAGCACTTTTCCACACTTCAATGCCAAATGGGCCTAAGTATTTAGGGGAGTTTAATTATGCATTTGAAGAGGTGGATAGCAATTCGATGAATTTAATTTCCAATATGGATTAATAACAGACGTGGACTTTGAATTTAAATAATTTATAATGTGTTGGTATCTTTGAATAAGGAAAATATTTTCAGAATGCTTTCGAAAGTTATTCATGTTATGTGGCACTTAATACTCATTCAAGATGCTTGTTCTGACCTCTAAGTGGTTGGTGTTCAATCCATCAGAATGATAGATTGAACCAGAGCCTGGATTTGCCATGTTCTCTCCAAGTCCAAAATCCTCCCCATGTCAAACAACATAACATAGCCCCATCTATACATTTTTCATTAGTTCCAACTTTTCTCCTTTTTCACTTTAAGTCATTGCCTTCTTAATTCCAAGCATATTTGACCCAATTTCTATTACTTCAAGCTCATAAAACTATCTTTTGAATGGGCTTTGCCGCTTTGGTGAAGTCTTCAGGTTACAGGACTTCTATCAGCTTTAAGTCATGTTAGCCTTGATGGCTTGGCAACTCAAGGAAGGAGTGAAACTCACATGCACAGGAACTTAACCTACGGATAAGCAGGGGAACAGAAGCAGTGAGACGAGAGATTACATCAGGTAGTTTACAAGGGAAGCGCACCATTTCAAAGTGGTCCACTTCATTCACAGCAAGTAGACTTAGAACATAAACAATCTCAAACAGCCCTTATAATGAAAACCTACTTTGTCATTGACAAGGATAAGATACTGATTATCTACAAAACATTATATGAAGACCATTATAAAAGTAATCTCCTTTGAAGCATTAAAAGTAATGTGGGTCTATTAATTGATAATACTAATTTAGATGCAAACCAATTCCTAGCTTATAAAATAAATGATGGATAATTCCCCTCATTGTTTAGTGTCATTCTTATCTTTCACAAAATGAAGAACACCAAGATGTAGTTCATAATCCCTTAATTAAGGTTCATAACATATTTAACATAATCAAAGGTATGACATGGCAAAAGCAACATAAAGTAGACAAAACACTAATATAAGAAAGAAAGCACAACAGTCTCCATACATACAACATGTCTATATTGAAAGTTTAAAGATGACAGGCATAGTGCTAAAATAATCCACTAAAAATCACAAAAACTTAATTAAACTTAGCACATTAAAGAAAGAAATTAACTACTGCATACCTCCATCATAATTCCCCTCAGAACCTCAGAGGATGGAACACATTTTCCCACCCTCACTTGAAAGTCACCGAGTCGGTATTGAAATCCCTATGATATTAAAAAAGAGGGTGTAATGTAAGAATGCACAAGTTTTCTTTGACTTTGACTGGAGTATCGATCAACTAAATTAGCAAGTCAACACGGTTGGTTAGCACTTTAGATAATGATCCATGTGGCAATATAAGCAAACAAAAATGTAATTTGAAGAGGGAAGATAACTTATCAAAATGCTGGAGATCTCTATAGAAGAGCTGGTGATACATGATTGATATTATGGTTCATGCTTTTGGCCAAGGTAATTTAAACATATCCTCCTCATAGGCACACCTTCTTTTAACATCTCCAGTTTTCTAGGACTATTATCGGCAGTCTGCAACAACCCATGACCTCACCCAAAAAGGCTAACCAAAAGGACCGATTTGGGCATGTGTTTAGTTCCACATTGACTATGCACTTGGAAGATCTTAGATCTTTATACAGAACCAGGAAGCTCAAATAATATTTTTTGACTAGCCCTTCTAGGTGACATATTATCAAAATGGATCTAGCCCATGCCCCATGTGAATCAGGGGACATTACAGCAAGAGTCTTTTTTGAGGCTAACCATAGGCTAATCGCAGTTTAGTGTTTTTGTAATAGTTTCGATTGAATTTGGACCCTCAGCATAGCAAAGTGAAAACCCATATGAGTGTGCTTAGTCCCACATCGATTGTACACTATGAAGATCTTGGATACTAGATACTTATATAAAGTCAAGGAATTCAAATAATATCTTTTGACTAATTTTTTTAGATCAAGACCTAGATTCTTAAAAAACCACCATAATCGCCCTACAGTGAACTCCAAACATGCCTATGCTATAGTGTCCCCTAATATATATAGGGCATAAGCCAAGTCCACATTAATACCATCTAATAACAACTCAAGACCGCACCCAAAAAAACTAACTAAAAAGTATTACTTGGGTTACTTGGCACTGTATAAGTACCAAGCCTCCCCAAAACCAATGTGGGACTAAACACATAACCAAGCAACATAGATCTTTTCATAGCGAAACTAATGATTCAAAGTCCTTCCTTTTAGTTCATAAACCAAAAAAAAAAAAAAAACAAATGTCCTTCCTTTTAAAAGGCCTAGCCAATTGTATGGTTTTGGCCAAGGAGACCCAAGAAAAATAGAGTTGCACTAATTGATCTGCACGACCATCCTTAATTATTAGTTTTATATGGAATGCATGAATGATCCTTAGGAACCCGGACCTAGTGAGAGCTACAAGGATAGGAAGAAGATCTATTTGATAGTCACCAGCATAAGCTTTAGCAAGCAATAAATTGTACTGCTTTACATGAAGTGCTATGAATAACAATCCGGACTTCCTAGTCAACCTGTAGACCTACTTTGCAAATAGGTATGCAGCGATGCACCTCTCCTTGGTGAAACCGTCAAACATGACCAAATGGGTCCTCACAATTATATATTAATTCAGTATTCTTTTCTAAAAATAAATACAAAATGATAACAATTAAACAGCCATATCTTACTGGAAGGGTAGTGCTACATAATATACCCTACAATTTACACCATTTTCATGATTAGATCATGTCAACAAAGAAAAGACCTTAATGAAACTAAATCTAGATAGAGGACCATAGTGATACAAAGTTTTGACAAATGAGGCAGCAATGTCCTAATGTCAAAGATCCTCCTGAAGCTAGAAAATTCATTGCAGCGTAGCAGTGCACATGATCTCATATGGTTATTTACATTAAAATTTCTATTGTGTCACTAAAACTGAAGTTCCTTATAGTTTATAGCCAAGTAACAAGCATGGTAAGGGATCCAAGTATAGTACAGGAGAGTGAATCTCTTAAGAAATTTATGATACAAAAACACTTAGGAAGTGGGTGCTCACAGGTCTCCAAAGCAGATGCATGCCCAAAGCAAAAGTTTCTGACTTATAAGGTTTTGTAGACTTAGGGAACATTCCTAGATCTCATACTAGAATTTTTGATGAGTGTCATTGAATTAGCAGCTATTCAATGGAATACTGCACAAGCAATAAAACCACTAAGTTATCAGCATCTAGATCTTAAAAAACATGTTCACTTCATCAAGTTAATTCTGTAAACACACCACAGTGCCAAACCGTTATTTACCATGCCACCAAATGCAACTTGGAAGCTATCAATCTGAACAAGCCAAAGATGTCTGACTTATAGACAATACCATGAAATCTTCTCCAAGTTAAGAACAAAATACTATATCCAAGCGCATGAACAAGGTTAAGCATCAAGCTACCTTTGTTGTTGACGTAGTATTTGGAACTAACTCGTAAAAAAAAAACATTCCCAATGATTTTATTCAATTTCTCCTCTGTAGTAGCTAAAGTTGAAAGGCTTGAAATGTTCTTATCTTCCAACAATAAAACAGCAAAAACCCTAGTGCAAAGATGTCCACAGTATTTTATCAAGTAGGGGAAAAATCAATTTTTTTGACCAACACAAAATTTTCAAGTGACTGTTACCCACAGTCCAGTAAAGGATGGGCATCACCCCTTCTAAACTCACCCATTCATATCTCCCATAACATCACAGACCATTCCATATACACAAAATTATGATTCTTGCAAGCCTCCCCTTTCCAACATTAAATCCAAAAGGAAATTTCTCAACATATCTACTTCTTTCATTGTCATTTAAAACTCAAAAGCACCTCAAATATACAATTCTGGAAAGAAAAGAAACTAAGAAAGCTCTATCCAAAAGCAATCTAGACCCTCAACTCTGATAAAAAAAATTCCTAACCATCTGGAGTACCACAAAGAAATCCTTAAACCACTAGACCAGATCTAATATGGAGCTCAAACCTGACCTAGTGTATTATTCTTTTATAGGCCTTCTACACTACTTTTTAACCTACTCTTGAACTCTTATGTAATGCTATTAAGCTGCTTGCTATAACGCTTATTAATGATTAGTGAGACAAGACAAAAGTCATTCCATCTTCTGACCTATGATCAATCGTCATGCATTCATCGCCTATTTGCAAGGTCCAAACTTAGCAACCAATTGTACAATCTAGAGAACATAGCAATTTTCAGATTTTTAAAAAAAAATAGATATAGACTGTTAATCCTTTCTATTATGAAGTAGATTGCATCTACGGCACAAGCTGACAAGAGTGCAGTAGTGAAGGCAACCTGCCATAGGAAAAAAAAAAGAAAAGCAGCAGCAGAAACACATAGGACCAAGCTCATCAATGAAACATATTAATGTGGAACGTATTAGATAAAGTTAAAAAGATGCAAAATATGACCCGTTGAACTCAGATGCAACCTGGATCTATAATCATATCAACAAGTTCAAGAGATGATCTGATTTTGATTAGAGAAAATTTATCCAATCAAAGCACATAATCACATCAACAAAGTAAAGAAAAAGGTTAAGCACCCAATGATGGGTGTCTAGAAGTTTGCAAAACCAAGGAAGAGGTGATCTTATAAGCTTTATGAATTAAGATAAAGCTGTCACATCTCAATAAAACATGAAACTGGTGAAAAAATGACAATTATAATGGCTCTAAGAACTAACAATGGAAAGGTAATTTGGATCCCATGGATGAGGATTAGCATTAGAAACTTTACAAAAATAGAAGTATCAATAAGGATAAAATGGCATTGAAACTGATCAAAGGACTTTAACCTAACTGAGTCTTTTTCTGAAGTTTAGGAATACCAATCACAATTTTAGGAAATAGGTTCAAGTTAGATGAGACTCTATGCAAAGAACTACATTGCCTAAAATCATATAACAATTATTAATAAGGGATCAAAGAGAAAATTTACCAAGATCATCCATTACATGATGTATTTTGCTGGTTTTTGTGATTCTGTAGTATTAAATGGATAAAAATTCACTAAAGAGTAAGAACAAGGGATTGCCATTCAGAAAGTGTAAGGTAAAACTCCCATGCCTAACCTTATATTGAGAAGTTAATATTTTCCGCATAAGAAGACTTAGATGGATAATTGTTCCACATATAGGAGATAAAATAGAAAAGATTCACTTTGTTAACTTTGAGGACTTTACTTATATTGGTAATAGCATGCAATAGATGTTTGGTTGTTGTACAAACCGATTTGACATGAACCAGCTCAATAATGGTGCACTATGGTAAACCAGGTCATGATATGGATAGGTGCAAGTGGATGTTCTTTAAGTATGAGACTTCACAATTTGGGCTAATAGTTCAGTTTCAAAGAGTACTCCCTTATGTAAAATGTCATGTAAATGGGAGGTGCACATGCAAAGCCTTCTATGAGTAATGTCTGATTGTTGGGAGAAAAAACTATGTCCATAGGTTGTGCATCATATACTTGAAGATCATTTGTAGAGTAAGTGTCAAATCCTGTAAACCAAACAAAATTGCAGCCATTTGCTAAGAAGTAATATTAGTTATAAAAGGTATTAACATTAAAAATAGTTATATTTCAACTGTTTTTGCACAAAGATTTTTTCTTGCTATGATGACAGTTCAGGATATTTGTTGACATGAATTCCACAGTTCAATAGACCACCACTAGAGGCTTTCTTGTCAAATGAGATTTAAAAATAAAAAGTAACTGTTTTATGTTTGTGAAAAGAATCCAAAGCTGAGATTTATACAGATAGGTCATTAGTTATACTCCTGCAGGTTGTTCGGTAGCCATACTTGCCATCCGATAGTTCGGTATGCCATATATGCCATCCGATAGGCCGAAATAGTAGATCATTTTGGTAGAATTTTGAGTGAGTAGTAGTCCAAAACCCAATCTACTTTCAGGGTTTCAGTTAATTTTTTTGGTGAATTTGGCAACTCTAGTTTGGCTTTTGTAGAAACCAGTCGGAACCAACTTTTCATGTAATATTGGACACATTTCTTCATGTCTTTTGGGCACTGATGTCGATAAAATTTGGACTTTGGGAAGCATTTTCGCAAGACTTGTATCAAGTTTTACAAGTTATAGAAAGATTTGGAATAACTTGGGTCGTGGAACCCTAGAAGTTTTGAGAAAAGTAGCTGTCTTTAATCACTTTTAAATTTTAGTGGTTAACGAATACAAACTGAATGAGAAATTCTGGATTTTGTTAATATTTCATAAAACTCCCAAATTATGGAATTGACTTTGATCTGTAAAGGTGACAAAAGTATGCTAGGTAAATATTTCATATTTTTATTGAGAAATGGAATAGAATTTGTTGATTTGAAGTAAGTTTCCTATCAATTTTAGTAGTACACATGCTTTTCAGACTTCACAACTACAACATATTCTTAGTATGAACTTGTTGAGTAAAGAATGGTAAAGCTACTGTATTTCGGATTCTGTACATGATCAGTCTGTGCTCGAGGAGAATTTGCTTTTATATACTAATGAGTATGTATGTTTTATTTCCATAATGCATGTCTAACTAATTATGTCAAAGTTGTAGGACTAGATTCAAGTTAGATTAAGAAGCATGCAGTGTTATGTATGATCCTAGGTTAGATTAGGAAAAGAGCAGCCATGTTTAGCTTGTTTTGGTTGAGGTTTAGTTAGCTTTAATTGGTGTTTGTTCTCCCAAACCTACCTCAAGTTCCATACATCTGATGAGAAGAAATCAGCTTGGAGTGTTTGCTAACACTTGCACACATGATTCAACTGTTTTTGTACCAATATTACACCATGGTCAGATAGGACCTGCAAAGTAGAGAGAATGTGGCACATCATGCATGTAGGTGGATTTCACTACTTTTAGTTTCCACATACAACACCATCATTCCACCTTGGGACAAATATGGCTATAGAAGAAGCATAATTTAGATGGATAGCTCATGGGCAAGTAGTTCAAAGATATTTATGGTCATGCATACCATAAGGTCAAATAAATGAGCCCTTTCCAGCAATTGAAAGGAATTTAAAAATGTGATTGTTTGCACTGACTGATAAGCGGACAGTGTGAAAGGATTATGTAGGATTTTTGGACTTCTTAGTTAACTCCAGCGATAACAGCTTGCACTCAGCCAACTCTTCCTGACAAATTTCTATGATTCAAAACAGACAGTCATCTCAGCCACGTGATGCAGGAACTCCTTTTAAATCCAAGTCATTGAAGGGGAGCATCCAACAAGAGAACTTTAAGACTAGGTCCTCTAACTCCCTTAAGCTAATTCTTTCAAGATAAATGATTAATTTCATATAACATGAAAACTAAAACAAGGTTTTAATAACACTATATTCCCATTATAAGCCAAATACACAGATTTTTGTGGAGTATCATCCTCTACAGAATCATTTCTTGGCATTTGTTTACATTGGTCTACGTATGTGCTTAAGAGTGGTTTAGTTTATGGTTACACATCAGATTGTTTGAATTTTTAACTGAATATTTTGGATATAATTATATTAGACCTATACATAGATAGGGTTGGGCTCAAGCTGAGCTTGTGCAAAGGTCAACAAAATGTACTTAAGCTTGAGTAAGGCTCGGCTTGGCATTCAGGCCTACCTTCCAGGCCCAAGCATGGCCCTTACTCAAGCTTCAAACGTTGAGCTAGGCCTCGAGTTTCATTGCCATTTTTCTAAAATATTAAAAAATACATAAAAATATTTTAAAATGCTAAATATAAATAATTAATTATTGCCAACAACAACATACAACATGTCTACTATCCTATTAAGTTCACAAATCAACAACAATTGTTAATTACATATACAAATAGATCAAATATGAAGGAAATAAAAGGAAAAAAAAATCAACCTCAGCCAAGCTCAGGCCAGGCTTTAATCCCCAGTTCCAGCCCAGCCCACTTATTAGATGGGCCTATTTTCCAAGCCCAGCCTAGTCCGCCCGGTCTAAAATATTTGGCTCAAGCATATTCAAAAGGCTTCGAGCTCGAGCAGGTCAAGCAACCATGAATAGGTCTAGATTATGTGCAACTTTCCTGCCAACTTCCAATCAATGGCTTGCTCCAAAGAAAGAAAGGCTTCTTATATATCAGAATTTAAATGGAAAGTTCAGACCTTTCACACTGAAGCTACAACACTTTATGTATAGCTCGGACTATTCAATGCCTCAAGGCAATGTATGCATCCATATCAGCCAATCGAGGCTGAAGTATATGCAAAACTTTGTTTCTTTCTCATTTCATTTTTCTTCAATGAAACATGGGGTAGCTTGCCACCATGTTGATAAAAAAAACAAAGTATATACAATTTTTTATTGGAAATTATGTTTAAATAAAATAAGAATGCTGCCTAACAAATTATTATGATGCATCCTGGCTAATATTAGGATATAAAGAAGATGATGATGTAGGAAGAAGCAACCTCTTCTACAAGCAGCGGCAAGAGTTTCGTATTTGTGTTTGCAAAAACCACACAGCAAAAAAATTGTATATATAGATGAAACAACATTGATGCATCACAAAAAAAAATATATAGAAAGGCGTCCAATACCATCCCTGTCAACTTAATTATGTTTATTGGTCAGTAGCGACAATTCCCCTTGTACATGTGCATTCATATGAATCTTGATTCCTGAGAGTGATCATGCTTCAATTAAAAAACTAACATGATCCTGTCCAAACCCATTCAATGACTAAAGCCCAAGAATTCACCATCAAAATTAGGATTTTGAAGCTCGTTCTCTTTCAATCATACAATCGAACCACCAAAGTGATTAATTTTTTTGAAAACCACTACTCCTCCGAGCATACAGGTGCAATAAAATCCCAAGGAACTAATCAATCAACAGACGAACATATCAATTGGAGAAAGCAACGAGCAATAGTAGAATCCAACCTCGAAGTTGAGGACGACACGGGGCTTGTAGGACTGGAGCTTATCCATGAGGGCCTGCATGGAGGAGTCTGCCTGGAGGATGAGGCGGTGGGCGCGGAGGAGGAAGTAGTAGCTTCCCAGTTGGTCGTGGAGGGCAACGCCCAGCAACTCCCGGGGGAGGTCCCCCGATGCCGACGCCTCGCGCAGCGCGGGGCGGTAGTAGGTGAGCGCCGTCTTCCACCGCCCGTCCTTGGCGCCGCCCAGCTGGCTCTCCACGCACTGGCACGCCTCCGTCAGGATCTGGGTGGTCAGCGTCACCCCCTGGTTCGGCTGCCAGTGCATCAGCCTAACCAAAATAAAAAAAAAAAAAAAAAAAAAAAAAAAAAAATTAGGGGGAAAAAAAAAGCCCCATCATGAGTGGCATCATCATGATGGAGGAAGAGAAGGGGTTTTCTTTTTCTCTTACCATTTGACGGGCATGCTTACGGGTGGATATAGATTCCGACGACGAACCCCTCTTCTCACCTCTTACAAGATTTAAAACTCGTTTTGGTGGACAATGTCAGGCATCGAAGGTCGTGAGATGGAGAAGGAAGGAGGAGGAGATGGGCATCCTTCAGATCAAGACTACGGAAAGCGGAGATGGAGAAGGATGGAGCGCTCGCATCAGAGACGGCAGACGGGGACTACGAGAGAGACGATCCGACGGGAGTTCGGAGGTCGCGGACGCGGTGTAGATCGGGAGCGTCGGCTAGAGGGAAAGAGAGAAGAGAGAACGGACGATGACTGGTCGTGATGTTCTGGGATTTTAGTTTTCTCACATTGATCGGAGTCGTTGGATTTTAATCTTACGGCTTCACTGTTTAATTATTAATAATCTGCAGAGCTTTTCTGACAAGTGAGGTTATTTCTTTTTCAAATTATAACATATTCACTGAACTGTAAGTAATTTGATTTGTTGTCTTTTTTTTTAATATCCCTATTCAGTCAGAAAACAATGTATGATCATCATGTCATGCAATGGTCTATTGGTGCTTATAGTTGAATGACATGATGATCATATGTTGTTTTCTGACTGAACGGTGATATTAAAAGACAACAAATCAAATTAGTTAATGTGGTAAGATTAATTACCTACAGTTCAGTGAATATGTTATAATTTGACAAATAACATGTGATAGAAATCAAATCTGTAACTTTTCTCACCGTCCCTAAGCCCGCTATATGCTGCTAAGTTCAATATAATTTGAGCATCCATCTCCTTCCACCGTCTACTTCCTTATTTCTAGTACTGTTTGTTATCTACATTATTTGCAATTCTATTATTGTATTATATTAAGACCAAATTATATGTAGAGTTTATTCTGGTGAAACTTACATGCAAAATCAAATTCGATGTTAGCTCCTACAATGAGGAGAGAACATATTCTCACTGTATAATCATAATAATAATGAATTTATCCAATCAAAGAAAAGAAAAAATTTTCTCAACCGATTCAGCTCCGATCTTTCAAAAAAATTTAAAAAAAGATAAAAAAAATTAGTAAAAATAAGATTTAGATCTCTCTTTCTTTCATTAATGATTAATTGATGATTCAATTGATGAATAAAAGCTGAGATACATAGCTCCTATTTATGATAGTAGTGGTGAGATCCATCTTTGCATAATTATAGTCAGATTTGTCTCCTAGTTGGAGTCCTACTAGCGTTTCAAAAATAAATATGACTAGTGGTAATAAATATGAAAATAACTAAAATTCTATAAAAAGTAGATATCAACTTTTACAATAACTTTGCCATTTATCATTTCACCAAATTCTTTCTAGATTGGAAGATATGTTCAATCAAATTTTTTTCTGAAAAGAAAATTTTTGGTTTGCTACCAAAAGAAAAAAGATTGTTTGACTGAACCTATTTTGAAATATAAATAATAGAATTTCAGCCCACTTTAATCCTCAGGAGATTTGATCTACATTATAGATCTCAAAAAGTTTCTTGATTTAAAAATAAAAAAAAGATCATCTCAATCAGAGTCATCAATTGAATTAACTAGTGACCAGGTTATGGCTTATAGAAATTTGCCGCATGACTCAACTTTCTACTACGATGTTGCTCTTAATTAGATCTTATCCAGCCCTACTCACAGTAACCAGAGTGGTCTATATTAAGTTTAACTTTCTGATATGGTAAATTTTACTCTTGGATCTTATTTAGCTACTCGTAGTAGTCAAAGAAATCCATATCGACTCGAGTAATCATCTTAGATTAGAGCTTCTCCGAATTTAGGGTATTTAGCTCCTACTAAACCAAAACTAAAGATGATAAAATATCTGCTTACCCATCTTGTGGCTAAACCACTTGACATTTCTAGAAATTTTGACGTTTTTAACTGAGCTGAAAAGACTCGATCCATTCACACTTGGTTTCTACAACTTTTCTCTTAATGATACAATCTAGTGACCTTGTCTAATTTTGTTCTTCTTTGCTTCTAAATCTCAACAAACCACTTATCCAAATTTCGGATATAGATTTCATTACGAGAACACTCCTTGCTATCCTTTCTCATTGATGATCACTACGGCAACTTCCTTTGATCTTGATGTTGGTTGTTTAGTTAGTAAAATCAAGAGGTGGGAGCTTGGCCTCTTGTGTGTTATTAAAGTAGACTGAACAAATATGTACCATTAAACTCTTTTATTTTTTCAAATTGTCTGTAAAACCTTAAGAGCACGAGTCAAGAAATGAAATTATATTGAAACAGTATGACTTAAATGACTTATTGCATAAAAGGGACATGCTAGAGTTTCCACGCATATGTTATCTTTTATCTATTCATTGAAATTTCATCTTTTAAGAAATGATGAATAGCATCCTGCAAAAAAGAAATATCTTCTATTTATCTCTTTTATTCTAATAATATGGTTGAACAATTACAAAATATAGTCAATGCCATAAGCTTTGGTATACCTCAAAAATTTTGAAGAGAAGGCCCTTTTTTATTAGTCTATCTTATAAAAAATTTAAATAGGACTAAGGTTCTAGAGTCATCGAGGGAGATGAGGCTTAGCCTATAAAGGACCTTCTAGCAGTGAAAACCAAATCTCCATGATAGAAAATCCCTTGAATGAGGTTTAATATAGTAATAACAAGCTGATTGGTTGGTCAAGGAGCATATATGGTTAATCTCAAATAGGAGTCATAGACTCTATCCCATCCCTATGGTGATTAGTACTCCTATATGGTGGTTAGGAAGAATTTACCTCTGAATGAGAATTGAGAGCTATTCCTCGAGACATGACATTACACACATATCTGGAGAAGCTCACCTATATGAGAGTTTCTCTGTATATGACCGTACATATGAGATATGGGCAATCTCTAGTAACTCTTATGAAACATCAATAAACATATGTAGGGCCACTAATGCACAGACTCATGATGGAGAATTCTGTATTATATGTGTGGTAGTTGAAGTCTGCATCAAAGGAATGTAGTTTAAGATCTAATTCACTCCACTTCTTTCAAATAAAAACTATTTATACTAAATTAGATTAAGTCTTATAAAGACACTTTATCCATTGCATAGTATAAGCATCTTGAAACTTATATTTTTATTTTATAATTTTTAAAAATTTTAAGTTTTGTGGAGGATTGTTGGAGGGAATCCAAAACTAAAAACTCAAAACTTTTCTAAAATCTCCATCCAAGTATTTTAACCTTGTCTTTTAATTTACCGTTTAAATGTTTTAATTTTTTTATTATCATAATTTTAATTTTTGATTGTTGGACTCATAATTACAGACTTTAATGGATTAGTAAAAGCTCAAACGATCATGTATATTTAATCTTATTTTTATTTTATGATTGTTGGATTTTGCATTAAAAGTTTTGACCATTGGGCTTTTTATTAAAGACTTTGATGGTTCAATAGAAGCCCCAATAGTCATAAATGATCATATTGGATGGCTATAAAAAGATCATTTTAAGATCTGATTTGGTACATCCAATCTAATCCTCTTCCTCTCTTCCTTTTGGCTTTTTCTCTTCAAATCTTTTTTCTTTGTGATTTTTTTCTAGATGCTAAAAGGCTTCATCAACCTCCTCTACAGTCGTGCTCGTAGGTAGAGGATCTTGATCATATCTTGAGATGATTTTTTTGATTTTTTCTGTACGAGTGATGGAAATACATTTTAGGATGATATCCAACACATTTTTAGATTTGATCAATTTTATGTCTTGATATTCTATAAGTCATTTATAATTTTTCTATAATATAATTTTGTTTGGTTCTAAATTATATCAAGAATTCTTAAAGCTCTGTTCTAACAATATTGGCTTCATTTATCATTATCACAAACTTGTTGCAGGCATTAACATGTTGTTTTGCTTGGGTGGTGGTTATAAAATTAGTATTATCTTATGTTTTGAAGGCATTATCATGACCTCCTTCCCATCCTTTATCAGATGATACATCCTCTTCCACCTATAAAAGACAACATCTTGATCCCAAAGGTGCAAGCTTCCAAGGATGACTTGACAAACATCAAATGGAACTACTTTGCCAAAATAAAAAAGGAAAACATGGAAAACATGGTGAAAATAGGGTTTAAATATCCTTTTCTTTTGTCGATGATCAATTGATGAATCAAAACTAAAGTACATAGCCTCTATTTATAAATATAATAGTAAGGTTTGTCCTTATACAATTTTTATCGAGTTCCTCTCGTAGTTCAAATAGGACTAGTTTTCCAAAAATAAGCATGATTAAAACTAATAAATATAAAAATAACTAAACTTCTATAGGATGTAGATCTTGACTCGTATATCAACTTTGTTTTCTATTACTCCATAAATTCTTTCTGGATTGAAAGATATATCTAGTCAAAATTTTTTTCGAAAAAAAAAATTTATGATTCAATCGACCGATTTTGGAGTCCAAACAAGAAAATTTTAGCCTATTTTGACCTCCTCAGGGTTTGATCCATGTCATAGATCTCGAAAAGTTACTTAAGTTAAAAAAAAAAAAAGATCATTTCAATCAAATATTATATAACTAAATTATGGTTTCTAGAAGTTTGCATGCAACTCAATTTCCTAATGTAAGAGATCTCACTCTTGAATCTTGTTAAACCCTATCCAATGCCCAAAATAGTCCACATCAACTTTAACTTCCTCATATGGTGGTCTTGCTCTTAAACTTATCTAACCATACTTGTAGTAGCCAAAGTAGTTTCTATTGAGTCTAGTGTTTTTTTTGGATATAAATGACCTTTGTCTATACTATTTCAACAATTTAAATTTAGAATTTTGCATAACAGTATCATAAATCTTATGCTATAAAATAGATATCCAATCCAAATGTATACACAATGGTAGGGTTTCATGGTGATGGAACACCAAATTATGAGGCACCATAAGACTTACAGGTCGTTGTATCCGCTCATCAAGGTGCCTAGGAAGTGGAGCCTACCCATCCTTTTTGGATCAAGGGCTTCTACACATTAGGTTCAATGGTAGTAAGATCAACTTTCTAAACTCAAATGTTGTAGCATGAATGGCTTTCGGTTTGTTACTTCATCTAGGCACCCTTCATGGATCACTTTACTTTATAGTCCATGTAAAGATTAAAGGGACTTAGGGATTTCAAAATTTTCACTTTCCCCATGTAATAATCAATATTTTGCTGAACTTAAGCTAGTAGTTCTTGCTGAAAGTCTTCTTCCTTTTTTTTTTTCTTGGAAAAGCTATTAACACCAGATATATTACTACTCTACAATGTAGGCAACCATCAAATGATCATAGGTTTTGTTTGCCTTGGTCTTTGTCATTATCATTAAGAATGCTTTTTGTGATGTTGGAATATGCACTCTAATTAAGAAAACGCACGCACGCATCTATATATGGGCCATATTTTTATAATGGACTTGTTGCTTTCAAACATTTCTCTTCTGTTCTCTAACTCTCTCTTTCTTGTCTCTCTTCTTTTTTCCTCCCTTAATATTCATCAAGTGGCTTAGTTCTTAATGTGGTTTAGCAACTGTACTGAAAAATAGTGATGTGTTTCTTTTTCCTTATCATGATCAGAACTTGCATCCTACAATTATATCTAATAAGTGGAAGCGATAAACCCAACCTTTAGATGATTTAAGCAATACAGGCTAAAAGAATTGGATCATAGCTGGTCATAATGAGTATTTGATGGTCAAGCATTCTGAATTTTCTAAGATTAAAATGTGCACAGCTCCAAGATACAATTTTCATTCAAGTGACATGAATTACCAATATACACAGCTCTATCCAAATATTATTGCCTTATGGAGAGTTTTACCAATAGTGCACAGTGATATCTAAATGTTGGTGTCTCATAGAGAGTTATCTTTGAAATATAGTTTCTCATTTTTATGGTTGCCAAAGGTTATGCAGAAATTTTCCACACGATTCCTATTTGCTCCCTACTCTGCTTTTAGCCTACCACTTTATTGTTGCATCTTTGCTTAAGCGAACAAGACCTTACAACTAAAGACTGGTCACTTGTTGATAACCAGATGTGCCAGTTGCGCTGCTTTCACCTATATATAGGCAAAAAAAATCAACATTGGGCAAGTAGGTTAAACACATGACTCAAACTATCAATGAATAAACAAAGGCTGCTTGTCTCTCTCCCTTTTTTTAAACCTTAGAAAACATACTTTGGAAAAAGGAAGCATTTTACCTTCCAATTTATGGTTCTTTGTTGTCAAGAGGGCTAACATTGAAAGTAGGACATAGAGGTTCTTTAAAATTTGATGCTAGTGCTTGCCAAGCATTGGCACAGCATCTCATAACATGCATCTTTCTAATAACATGCTGGCATGGCATGTAAATGAGGTATTGTAAGAAGACTAGTGTCATTCCAAATCATGCCAAAATCTGAACAAGAATAGATCAAGGATTAGTTCCATCTCAATTAAAAATTAAAATTTATTAATATAAGGGCGTTAATTGACATTATCTGCTCACTTACGGGGAATCTCATCGAAAAGGGTAAGGTGAGAAAATCTTATGCTATTGAGGTAAAACTTAATGCCAAAGCATTTTAATTTGGGTCTAAATAGGTTTTATTCCTTTTAGCTTGAGCCGTTGATTTAATTGAGACCATTGTCATTTAGGAATGAAACTATTTTAGTTAAATTACATTTAGCCATCTAAACTATATGAATTCTCCATTTTTCAATTGAGTAAATTGACTCTCATTTCATTGTATAGAACTAAGCCAATTGTTATTAGAAGTGCTAGGCCAGTTCTTTATGACTGATGAATAAGGATTAGGTGAATTCATTTGAATTAAATCAAGTTTATATCCATTCAAAATGTATGGTGTAGGGTTGAACTTCTTATGAATTTATAGGACATGTAAACTCATATTATACTTATAATTGCTTCTATTTTTCTTCATAGTTGGAACCGAGATTGTCTTAAAGAGCTTCAGATCTCCATATGGTCTTTTGGCACTTAAAGTTCTTATGAGTAAAGATTTATCTAAGATAGTAGGCAAGGATACAGTGGTCGTGGATTTCAGAAAGTACAGGTTCACATGGGTACACAAAAACATTTGGTACGATCTAAGGGTCCTTTGAAAAGGATTATAAATGCTATTGGAATATCAATTATGTGTGACCTTCAAAATACATATTATTTTAAATATATATTTTGTAGATGTATTTGCTATGGAACATAATTTCCTTTAGATTGGTATTTCTAGTTGTATATTAATTATTTGCTTGTTGCAGGTGGCATTTCTTAAAATTTAACTCATGAAGGACTTTTTTCTTCTTATTAGATAGGAGATAATAGATAGTTTATATGGTTTGTCCTTCTCAGACACTACAAAGAATTTTTTATATAATTGTGTTAGGAGTCCTAGATATAACTCTTTGAATATTTGAATATGTTGATATGCCATTTTTGAAGGGTTGAGACAGATATATTATATAACTCAAACATAACTACATTTATGAGAACCCAAGGACAAAAGATCCTAAATTGAGAAGGAACAATGGGAACAGATTCTCAAAGCGCTCTCCTACTGTGATTGGCCACATTGGTGGCTACCTAATCAACTATAATACTTGATCTTCTATAAACATGGGTTGCACTAGAGGATTTCTTTTGCTTTTTTTTTTTTTTTTTGGGTACAAGCCCCAGAGGACTTTAACTCTTTAAGGTGGCCTCCATCCTATAGATGTGCTAGAGTAGGAGACAAGTACCACTGACATAGGCTTTCAGGTTTGACAACCTATTAACCACGTGTTAGAATCATCCACGAATATGACATTGGTTGTGCTTGGTACATTCATATCATAGGTGAGCCCTTCTCACACTCTAAGCAGCTCTGCAATTGGGGTAGTAATATCAAATATATGAGCATCATCTGCAGCCACAAATTATGACTCCAAATGACAAAGCTGACTCCTCCCACAGCTTTATTATCAAGTACATTGCCATTGAAGTTAATTTTGAGGAAACAAAAGGCGGTGGTCCCAGTTAAAAAATGAATTACTCGAGGAGATGCAAAAGCTGCACCATAAGAGCCACAAAATTTCCTTTCTATCAAAGACTCTCTGATGGCAATGGCCACAACGAATTCTAAAGTACGAAGAGAGATATGTTGGTGGATTTTGTTTTATAGTTTAGTTCTTAGTTGTATATAATTTATCCTATGTATATTTTTGAATGATGTGGTAAGATATATCAACCTAAAAATAGCAATGTACATAGTTCATCTTCTGAATATTTTTGCAAGATTGATAGAGTATATAGACTACAAATAATTTTTCATACAGGATATAATGATACGGATATTATCTGCTATGTATTCAATAAAACCTATATGATAACCTAATCCAATTAGACTAGGAGCATGAATTTTAAAGCAACAAAAAAAAATATTAATAAAAAAAATAAAGGAACAAAGACTCCCAATCAAAATCTTATTCCCCATTAAATCTGGCTTGAAATTAAACTCCTAGGGCTACCAAAAAATCCTAAGAAATCCCTTCCAAGTTGCCTCCTCCCCCTCCAAGGCACTTCATGATGAACACTAGCCTTTCTCCTCTCTTCTTCCTCCTTCATCCTTCACTGTTTTACTGATTTTTCTAGATTCGTGACCATCAAAAATTGGAGCTAGAGGCATCACTAGAGTGCGATTGTAAGGCTCTAAATTTTTCTCTTCTCTCTCTTTCCCTTCTCTTGGCCTTAGGTGCCGCCACCGGCTTCACTAGAAATCCATCATAAGAAGAAACCTCTATTTTTCGACCTTTCTTTTGCTTTTTTCGGCTGCTGGCGGCACCATTCCTTAGAGCTGTGCTTTAGGCCGAGTACCTTAACCTCCCCATGAGCCTCCATGGTAGAGCCATGGCCATCGGCGAGCGGCCAATAGCCAAAAAGAAGAAAGAGGTCCAGATCCCCTATTTTTGAGGTCTTTTTCCTTTTGATTTCTCATCGGTCAGTCACCATTATTGGCCATGCATTGCCATCCACATGTCACTGCCCGCTATCACCCACGTCAGTCATGCATCGCCTGCTGCTGTCGGTCTGCGTCACCAACCATCATCCCTTGTGTGGCCAAAAAAAGAAAGAAAAGAAAAGAAGAAGAGAAGAGATGAGAACAAAAGAAAAGAAAAGAAAAGAGAGAGAAGGGTTCTCTCTCTTGTCATCATCCCTTGTGTGGCCAAAAAAAGAAAGAAAAAAAAAGAAGAAGAGAAGAGAAAAAAAATAAAGAGAGAGAGAAAGATTCTCTCTCTTATCTTTCTCTCTCCTTCTCTCTTATGTCTCCATTTACTTCCTTTTTTTCTTTCTATCTGATCCATGGAGCCCAGTATGAATTTGGGATGATCTTTTCAAAGATATCCTGAATCGTTTCGATATCCATACAATATGTCAGATTACGATCCGATCCTTATTAGATATTGATAAAATTTAGTCACTATTAACTCCTATTGAGTCACTCTAATATGATCCCTGATGATCTTGATCATGAATTTTTCTTTTGAGGGATACGAAAATCATTTTCTACTTTCTCTCTCTATTCTTCTCTTCACCTACTTTCTCTCTCTAAAAAGATCTAGGGACTCCAATATCGAGTCATGCCTTCCTCTTCTAGAGACCTATGTTGATCCCAGCAAGACAACCTCGAATCGCTTTGATTTCTGGATGGTCTATCAGATCGATCATTCGATCAACAGTCATCTTTTCTTATAATTTAATCATGTTGAATTAATCAAATAGAAATTGATCATATTTTTAATATTTTAAATAAGATTATATGATTCTTTTAACAAAGTTTGATGATCTAGGATGATCGAGGTAAGTAGATCTTATGTTCTTTATTTATTTTCAAAATTATCATATTTTTCATGCATATGATATGTTGCTGATAAAATCATATTTTTTTTATAAAATAAGGATCAGCATATGAAATATACAAAAGTATATTTTATGACGAATGATTTCATAAATATATTTTATGAAAATAATATATTTATGAAGCATGAATTTTATTATTTTTTTTATCTATATATATGTATATTTAAAAAAATATATATAATAAAAGCTCTTAGATAGCTATAAACAAATCCCTATGGTAAGATCGATATCTAAAGCTAGCATGCATAGGAACATAAGTCCTGCCAGTGGGTATAAAGTTAGCATATAAAATAAAAACTTTGTTGATTAAGATCACTAGCTTCGTTATGGATATAAAGTGACCATAACACGAATATCTATGAGAATATTTTGAAACATAATACGAATATGTGATAAGAATGACTTACGAATCATATTTACAAAATGTTCATAATTTATGCATGCATAATTATTTTATAATTTATTTTATTATATACTCTATGAAATATTTTATTTTTATAATATTTATTATATTTTAATATTATATTATTATAAAAGAACTTATGTTTGATCCAATAAGGAAGTATAAGTTTTACTTACTAAACTAGCATAGCTCATATCTCTTTATTTTTTTTTATTTTACTGAGGAATAATATTATGAATGATGAAAGATCCAGGCTTAAAGATTTGTATAGCAAGTTTGAAAATTTTGTAGCTGAAATTTAGTTTATTGGATGATTATGGATTTATAGTTAATTATTAATTATGAACTGTGAGATATGGATTTAATATTTGATTTTAGATTTAAATGCTCTAGACTAATCTTGATTTATTTTTTTTGATGAATGATATAATTAAATTTTTTTATTATATTTTATTTATAATATATTTTAGCTGATTATAGTTGTTAGGTTTTATATTATCGAGAGCAGCACCTCTTAGTAGCATAGCCATATTATGTCCTCGATTTGGGGCATGACAATCTATACTATTTTTTTATAAAAAGAAAGCTATTTGTTGATAGTTCTAAATGCCATAAGAAACAAGGATAAAATTTTACACTGACCATTTTGGTGATTATAAATACCATCAATACTTATTTGTTGACATCCAATATAATTTTTGTGCCGCTCTTACACGCTGACTAAAAGCCTGAAATGGTAGCTAAAAATGCTAGTTAAAATTTTTGAATTTGATAAGACAAACATCGTAATAGCTTGTCCAATATTTATAAGTGTCATGAGATGCAACCATATGCTGCATACAACCATAATTTTTGGGGCATTTTAGGAAAATCCTAGAATACAATTCTCAACAAAAATTTGACTGGTATTTGCACAATATTTGGTAAAAATAGTGGTTTCAAAATACCCAACATATTTTGATGGCTAATCTGTACTTGGGGGAAAATAGCATACGTCGCTCATCAAATCTAGCTTTCCAGAAGCAGTCTAATCTTCGATGCCTAGATGGTGTCTACACATCGGTGCTGGAGAGAGCTACATATCTGGCAGAGGAGTATTATCATTTCGATATTGTCGACTCGTCCTTGGACACTTTCGAATCCTAGAATTCTAGTGCTACTCTTGCAACAAACTAGAGGGTTATCTTTATTTTCTGAGAGCCTCCACCTTCAGAGTTTGTCAAGATCAATTTTGATAACAGTGTTAGGGATGGTAGGGATGGTACTGGCTTTGTCATCTAGGATTCAGACATCAGATTATTGGTGGCAGGAGAATCGTATCTTTTTGAGCTTTTTGTCCGAGGAATGGAGCTTCGGGGCTACTTGGACGAACATTATCTGTGCCAAACAAGTTGCAAGCAGAGAGGATTTGTATAGAGAGTATGATTCACAGATTATTATCAACTAGATCTGAGACGATATGAGATAGTTGGAGGTCTATCCGCTTCTCTATGACATCTAAACATCCCTCCGAGAGTTTGCCGTAGTGTCAATTCAACATATATTCTGATAGATGAATAGTACGGCAGGCTAGGTTACTTCTTATGAGCATACAAGAGACTAGACATTGCGATAAGATGAGACGTGCCCATGAGTCCTGTAGAAATTTTTACTTTCTGATCATATGGATTGTATTCACACTGGAGTCATACGATCATTCGCTTGTATCAAAAAAAATGTTTGGTATATTTATATTTTTTAATGTTGATAATTTTTTTTGTTGTGCCGTTATTTATGGTGAGGGTTACACAATAAAAATGTTAAGTGTACTTGTTTTGGTCTTCTATCAATAAAAAAAAAAAAGAGAAATAAAGAATTAAGGAGGAAAAATTAGTAAGAGAATAGGATAAAGAGAATAAATTAGAAGACATCAATAGAAGATACAAAGGACACGCCACTATTCGATATCTCTCTTGAAGTCAAAAAAATCTCAATGTATGATGTCGCCTATTTTTAATGGAAAGAAAAAACTTGAGCAGGCTCTTTTCTCTTGCAAGGCTTGGAAGTACCGAAGAAAGTGTCATGAATATAACATTTGTTAAAGAAAACAAGAGCTGCCGTCGACCAATAAAATAAGGCACGTGAAGGAGTTCATCTTACTGATGTGGTTGATTGGTGGTGCCCATCTTGGTAATAAAATATAAAAGGCCAGTTTTTTTTTTTTTTTTTTGTCACCACTTGATTACTCTGTCTCTCTCATGGTATATGTTTTAAATATGTCTAATTTGATAATTGGAATCCAGTTACCTAATGCTCTAATTGGAGCATATACAGACTTTTTCTGGGATAAGAAAAGTCATCCTAAGCGGATTACACTACATCAGGGTAAACTGATATAAACCTCATTAGTTATTCAAGAAATATATCGTTATATCAAGTTATAATTGCAGTTAATCACTTTGTGTGCTTGGAGGCTGGGGAGAAATAACGAATGTTGTTTGGAAGTTACTTGGAGATATGCGGACGCAAAAGATGACTTTGTGTGAAATAGGACAAGTTTGCCTTTCCAATCTCTATTAGTATATAATATTGTACCATATATTATATATTAGAATATTGCACTGATGATATTATGTCATGCATTATATTATAAAATTATAATATATACAATAATATTATATAGTAACATATTGTATCTTAATATTATAGCAATATTATAATATGATACAATATAATATCATATCTTAGAGTGTTATAATATAATACTGTAATGATATTGATATTTTAGGAGGGCTATTTTCTTTAATACTAGAAGGGATAAGAGAAGGCGTTTAAACCATTTTGAGCCAGGTCTAAACGCATACCATAGGACTCTATAGGTTGCTGGTATAAGTTAACCATAATAGTTTGACTGGAAAAGGTAAATTATTTCGCCCGACAATTCAAGATGTTTGGTAGTTATGCCGAGGATAAATGCGGATAAACCCCTCTTGTCTTGGTTCGAGGGCCTAAAGAAACAAAAGGTTGATGGTATAGTCCTTTAATTAGATTGCTACATAAATGCATGGGTTGGATGTTAAAATGATGCTTTGAACGTATCTAATTTCTTTTAAATAGCAACACACAATGATAGGCCCATGGTTTATTTCACTAGAAACAGGTGCAACATGGGAATTGTCGATTTGAGCCTAATCTTATAGATTGAGTGCAACATTTAGATTGAATCATGTATTTTAGAGCTGGATGGTTGGTTGCGTTCATGAGCTAATTAGATGTTTGACAATTGCTTAAAAAAATTTGAAGGCATTTCTGAAACATATATTTATTGTTCACTAAATCCACCAACCATGAGCTCTCGCTCGCTCCTCCCTCCTCCCTTCCTCCTTTCTTCCTTCCTCACTTGCTCCTTTAGGAAAAGAAGAAAAGGATACTTGATCGAAAGCATCCATCTTGTTGGTTGTGATGAACTTTAAGATTAAAAGAAGCGGGTCTCAGTTTGCATGTGCTGACTCAAATATAGGAGAGGGATCCTCTTCTGAAAAGGAAAGATCACCAAATCAAGCATACAGATAGGAGAAGACTAGCGTCAACAGCAATCAAAAATTGAATGTATTTAACATATGCCAAAAATTAAAAAAGATCATGAATCTTGAGATCATATTAGTCCATGTTATTTCTCATGTGCATCATATATATATACAGCTAGAACTAATATACAACGAATATTTCATACTTTTAAAGGGAGGCATAATCAAAATATAGAAGGTTCATGTTGATTGTATTGAAGTGTTATATATGTGGTTGCACAATGACCCAACCAAGCAAACCTATCTCAAATTTTAATCTAAACTACTCTAGAATCTTTTAAACTTGTCCAGGGCTAAAGTCATGTTTTCTTAGCACAATGACATGACTTTAGTCAACTGATGCAAACTAGGATATTAGAACCATTATCCAAATCCATTCTCTTACTTTCTCAAAGTGAAACATCACAATTAATCTCAATTTAATCATACTCCAATCAAAACCTCTAACTAAATCTATTTTACCAACAACAATGCACCTATTAGAATTATCTATGCTAAAAACACCGATGAGAGGTGCAACCACTAGGCCATAGCTTGATTTCAGCAACCAGGGCTAATTTGGTTTGGCCTTTAAAAGGGCTACGCAAATTACAATTGCAATATCGATAAAACTTCCATCATACTTTTTTAATTAGATTATACATGTTGCTTTGGGGCTCGAAATCTGGAGTAGAGTGAATCTACTTGAGCAAGATTGGGCTGGAGCAATCCTTGCAATCTGATGAAAACTCCTCCAATCTACAAAATCAGTCAAAAAATCGGATGGGGATCCTCCGTTCTTGACCCTCTGATACTTAAGTCAGTTCGAGACTTGAGAACAGAGATGAAAAAGAGTGAAAGAGCAAAAAAAATTAAATGAAACTAAAGGAGAACTGAGTAGGAGCCAAGAATCTGATTAATTTTCTATTGACAGAGTTTTTCCTAGTTTCAAGAGTTAGACTTACTGATAGAGGATTCCTAACTCTCTATTTATAGAGGAATGATGAAGCCGTTTCAAAGTTTATTAGACCGTTAAAAAAATTGTTAGGCGGTTAGAAAGCCACCTGTAAGTGAAATAGCATACAGTATGCTATGAGTTGGACATGAGATCGTGGCTAGCTATAGCCTGGTTGAAAAAATCACTATAGGTATTTGCAGAATAGCCAAGTCTGTCATAATAATAGATCACCTCAGTAGAAAATTGGGAGGACGTAACATTCTAGCATAGAGACTAGGGTTTAGGTCAACATATATCCGACCTGAACATTTTTGTTAGAAAAGACATCGTCTGGAGAGAATAGGGACGTCCTATAAAATACCGAGCTGAATCCGCTTTACAAAAATTGGTATGCTGATCTAGTGCTTTAAGATTGATATCATTTTAATCTCGTATGATGATGCCACGTGTCTTGAGGCTGATTTAATGCATCAATACTTTGCCCCTTATTCCTTATGTCCGAGGCGATAATTTTCTGATCAGATTAGGAAGTAAGAATACAGAAAGTATGATTTTCACCAATTTGAGAAGTATTCACCATAAAGCTAGATTTCACTAGTCGGGATATCTTATTTCAAATTGACCTTTTTTGGCCCGAATATTTACCATCCAGAAGATCTTCTCTCTGGATATTTACCGTCCAGAAAATCTCCTCTCATTTTTGCCTCATTTTGATCATTGACTGACTAAGAATCTTATCTTCGCTTTTAAATTTTCGATCTGATCGGTCAGGAGATCTTATTCCGTACTTGATTTTTAGCTCGATTTTTTATCGACTAGAAGATCTTATCTCTATGCTCGAATTTTTATTTGATTTTCATCGATCAGAAAATCTTATCTCATATTTTATCTTGAATTTTTCAAACAGATATTGCTGCCGCCTGAAATAAATATGCCACATCTCGAGGGCATAAAAATTAATTATTTGGTTGAAAATGAATGGACTTAATCTTTCAAAAATGATCCGTCATATCTTTCCTCATCATTGTTGGATAGGCGATTTGAAAATATCAAATAAAGTGCGATAAATATCAATGCCCGGTTGGCTTATCAGCTTGGGTTGGATTGGTCTGATGTGGCAGGATTTGAGTAAAGGTGCGTCTAACCACTGTCTGACTGAGCATTGGATTGATGTCAAGTGGCACAAATCGACAAGGAGACCAGTCAATCTTGACCATCGATTCATCTATAAAAGATTTTTTTATCCCCCGATCACTGTTCATTTTCTCCGTTATCTTGCGAGGTACTGCTGAAATATTTTCAGAAGCTTCTCAATGCAGAACAATCGTCGGAGATAGTAAGGAGCTTCGTCGGAGCAAGAGAGAAGGAGTCTATCTTATCTTTGGGAGGGTTTCATCTATCTTTTTTAGGTACCAGTCCTTCCTCATTCACTCTCTTTCAACCATAGGGTAGCCCTTTTCTTCTTTCGAGTCTCTTTTTTTTTTTATACTTTTCTTTCGAGAAATATATCCCACAGAAGTAAGAAGAGGAAGGAGACCATAGATGAATCACAGGTTAGATCGACCCAGCCCCTACTGACCATAGAGGTAGGAAATGCACCTCAAAAAATTTTGAAACTGGCCTATTAGGTGAAGAGAGTTCGAATCACAGCACGAAATCTTTCGTACATGGTCTCACGGACTATCTCGATCCCAAAATAGAGGGATCTATCTTGATCGAGGAGAACCTCACAGCCCTTACAGACAAATATAACATACTTGATGAATATGAAATACTAGTATTGGATCGAGAAGGTCAGTCTCTGAACTCCTGAGGGCTGTATAGCCTTTTATGATGAGTCTCTTCGGTCCGGCCTACGAATTTTATTACATCCTTTTTTCTGTAATATTTTTGATTTCTATAGAATCTACTCCACTCAAATAATCCAAATATAATTAGGATGATTATAGTATTCATCATCATGTGCGACTTCTTTCATATAGACCTTAGGATCTCCTTGTTTAGATCTCTAGTCCTTTTAAAAAGATATCTGAGTGAGAGGAGCTGGTGGAACTTCTCACCTCGAAGGGGCTGTAAATTCGGATCTAGCCTTCTTTCTTTCATTCATGGCTTGAAAGGTCATTTTTTTCTTTGTCCTGACTCCCATTCCATGGGTTTTAGGACTTCATGGGGGCGTCCGAACACTAAACACAATTTTCATAATGAAATTCTCCTTGGAGATGAGATGACTCATTCAACTCTGATCACCACCAAAACACCTAAGCTCTCTACTTTGATAAATGATCACATGGTGTATGACGTCGGAATCAATCTGTACTCTCCTCGGGATAAGACAGGAGTATTTTATTTTTTTAATTTCTCTTCTTTTTATCTTCAATATTCTAAAACATATATCTGATGCAGAGATGAGGTTCAATCCGACAAAGATGGAGGAGAGAAAAAGGAAGGATCTACCAAAATCATCTGCATTGTTCCCACATCTAAAAGAGTTAAAGATGCGGAACCTCTTCCTACCCCGGTGCCATTCCGATCATCATCAGTGACTCCTTCCCCAGCTAATTCAGAAAGAAGTGAGGCTTCTTAGGGACCATAGAATTCTCCTTGGCACTGTCACTGAAACCACCTCGCCAACCCATCATGGTGAGGATTAAAAACAATAACGCCCGGTCTGTACCATCCTCCAGAGAGCTCGGGTACAAACCGACCATACTTTTTAAGGCACCATCAAGTTCAACTGAGGAGAACGTCATAACAAGAATGTCACTCCTAGAGCGATCCCGACTAGGCCAAGATCTCCTCGAATCCACAATGCCGACCGTCGATCTGAAGGTGCATCAAAAGAATAAGCCTGGGGAGATCATCAACCATGGATTTGAACAACTCATGCATGTAAGTATTTTTTTCTTTTCTTTTCTTTTCTTTTTCACTTCGATGAATGACTGAATTAAATCTTTTATCCTGCAGATTGCTGTTGACTTTAAAGTTATGTATGAGAATATGGTCTACTTACTTAAGAATAAAGAAACCATGGATGCTAATTTAATCATCCTCCAAGAGGAAAAGAAAAAGAAATCCGAGCTTGCTATCAGACTCAAACATCAACTCGAGGAGAAGCTAAAGGCCTTGAAGGAGAAGAACCAGAACTTGCTAGATCTTCAGCGAAAAATAAACAAGCAGGAGAAGAAGATCTTTGATCTACACACTGTTGCTGAGAAAAATAAAGAATTGGAGCCGAGGCTTAAAGAGGCGGAAAAGGCCATGAAACTCATGAGACGGCCATCGAGGCCTTGAAAAGACAAATAAAGGAGCAGGACAAGGTGGCAAAGGCAGTGGAACTGTACATGACTTCCGAGGAGTTCGAAGATGAAGTGTCCGAGAGCTCCGAGGGTGCATATGACTACATCTTCAGCAGTACTGCAACCTGATCAAGAAGCTATATCTCGAGATGGACATCTCCAAGGTCACTCCAAAGGTGATCGTCGAAATGGACATGAAGAGGGATCTTGAATCGCCCTCCGAAGTAGCAGAGGAGCCAGTAAAGGAGTCAGATCGATCAACTATCGAGGTGAACGTAATAAAAGCCATTGTTGTGGAGCCCATATCTGTGGTACCTCCGATGAAGTCTGAAGACCTTGAGGCCGATAAGAAATAGGAGCCTATCCAGTCGTAGAGTCTGCTATTACTACACTGAAAAGTTAGAGCAACCCAAGAAGGAATCGACTAAGAAGAGCTCCAACACATCGATGATCATTCAGTAGAAGTTTTCTTTTTTCTCGGATGTACTGATCTGATATAGATTTTTTTATTTTTCTCTTTTCTTTTTTTTTTTGAAATATGTAAATCTGATGTGGGTTCTTTTTTTGTAATTTTTCAAATATCAATGCAAAGGATATTTTCTCAAATATTTTGAGTCATTTAGTCTAGCAAATCTCATCACTTATCAAGAATCGAAAATCGATAACTAATTCAACAAAATCAAAGACTGGTAGCCTTAAATTCACCCACCATTAATTAATTAAAAATAGACTGGGCATACTTTTATTTGCATGACCATGGACGGATCAAGCCTTAAAATTTGACCTGAAAGTCGGTATTTTCAGGAGAACCCCAAGATAATCTCGCTTTAGATATCACTGTAACATCATGTTGGTAAGAAACTAATGTAAAATACTTCTGGTCTTGTATCCAGTACAAGACTCATCGGTCAATGATGGGATCAAATCCTCCAAGGCTTCTTCAGACTGAAATTGGAAGAATACTGATGTCCTTCGGGTTCCACCAGACTGGAATTCGGATTAACATTGTTCAGATAAATATTCATACCTTTCGAAACTTTATCAGATTAGAATTTGGATAAACATTCACATCCTTCGGGTTTTATGAACTGAAATTCAGATTAACATTTATACTCTTTGGGCTTTATCAAATTGAAATCTGGATTAAGATATTGTGCCCAATGGAGCTTTATCGAATTAAATCTGAATTAAGATATCCTACCCTACAGCTTTACTGGACTAGAATTCGGATTAAGATATCGTACCCTATGAGCTTTATCGGACTGAAATCTAGATTAAGATATCATGCCCTATGGGCTTTATCAGACTAAAATCGAATTAAGATATTGTGCCCTATGGGGCTTTATCTGACTGAAATCCGGATTAAGATATCATACCCTACGGGATTTTACCAGTTTAAGGACCGAACTTCGATACATGGGAGGACATGACATATAAGAAAGAGCTCGTTAAAATATTTTTATTGATAATATTTTTTGAGATTTTTAAAATTTCAAGTATGAAGAATAATAGATCTGTCTAAATTTTTAATTCTATAAATCCCTGGACGAATTACATCAATGACTCGATAAGGCCCTTCCTAATTGGGAGCCAACTTATCTTGTTCAATAGGTTTGAAACTTCAGCTCATCTCAGGACGAGGTCACCCTTCTAAAATGACTTCGACTTCACCCAAGCATTATAATACTTAGCAATTCTCTGTTTATAGATAGTCATTCTGATATGGGCTTATTCCTTATTTCATCAAGAAGATCTAGATCGATCTTCCAGCGGTTAGAGTTGGTTGTCTCATAAAAATTTCTAACTCTGCCAAACAATAAGTCAATCTCCATCGGGATCATGCTTCAGTTTGATAAGTGAGCCTGAAAGGAGTTTCTCTTGTTGGAATTCGATGTGTGGTTTGGTACGGCACAATACACTTTGCAGCTCTTCAGCCCACAAGCTTTTTGCATCAATGAGCCTTGTCTTCAAACCATGAAGGATAGTTCTATTGATTACTTCAGTCTTACCATTCGATTATGAATGTCCAACAGAAGTGAGTCGATTATCAATGTAAAATTTAGAGTAGAATTTCTTAAACTTAGGATTGTCAAACTGTCGATCATTATTAGTGATGATGATCCGAGGCAAACCAAACCAATAGATTATGGATTTTAGATAAAATCTTGCATCTTTTTCTCTATGATTTGGGCTAATAGTTCCGCTTCTATCCATTTTGTGAAATAATCGATAGCTACTATCAGAAATTTTTTTTGGCCTATGGCTACTGAAAAAAACTCAGTATATCCATCCCTCAAATTGCAAAGGGCCAAAGAGCGGTAATAAAAATAAACTCAGCAGCAAGTTGATGTTAGATATTAGCGTACATTTGATATTGATCGCATTTGTTAACAAAATCAGCTGTATCTTTTTGAATAGTTGGCCAGTAGTAGCATTGCTGAAGTATTTTATAAGCAAGTGACTTATCCCTAGATGGTTCCCACATATACCTTCTTGCAGTTCTCGAAGTACGTAGTCAGCTTCATATGGCATTAAACATCGAAGTAAAGAAAGAAAATAAGACTTTTATATAAATAATCTTCTTGAAGAACATACCATGGAGCTTATCTTTTAATGCTTCTGGCCTTGGTCGGGTCATCGGATAGGATATCTTTAGATATGTAATCCATAAGGAGATCAATCCAGCTCGGTTTATGATTATCTGAAATATAAAAAGCACCTCAATATTAAGCCTATCCAACTGTTCAATCAATACCTTCTGGTTTAATTCGAAAAAATTCAAAGTGGCAAGGTGCGATAGAGCATCAGCTCGGATATTTTTGATCCAGAATTTGAAGCACTTTAAGCTCCTCAAAATTTTTGGATCGCTTTTGACATTTTGTAGATAACAAGCCATCGTGGAATCTTTGACTTCAAATTGACCTCGAACTTTGCCAACCACAAGTTGTGAGTCTGTGAAAATCTTTAATTTTCTGACTCCGAGCTCTTTCACCATCTTAAAATCCACCGTTAGAGTTTCATATTCAGCATCATTATTGGAAGTGTTAAAATTGAACCTCAAGATCAGCTCAGTTACGAACCTTTCAGGACTAGCCAGAATCAAACCAGTGCCATTTTTTTGAGAATTTGAAACTCCATCTATGTGAATAATCCAAAATGAATTATCACTTTTAGGACTTGTCAGGATTGACGCATCATCCAGACAGTACATTCTGTGATAAAATCAGCTAACATCTGCCTTTAACTGCAATTCGAGATCAGTAGTGGATATCAAATTTACTGAGTTCAATGACCTATTTGGCGATCTGACCTGAAGTATCAATTCTTTGTAAAATCTATCTGAGTGGCTAATCTGTCAATACTGCCACAGTATAAGCTTGAAAATAAGACTGAGTCTCCGACTGCTACGATCAAAGCATATATCATTTTTTCAATCTTTTTATACTGAGTTTTTGCATCTCACAATAGTTTGCTGGTGTAGTAGATCAACCTTTGAATTTTATTTTTTTTCGGGATAAGAACCGAGTTGACTGCAAAAGGTGATATAGAAATATACATGCACAATTCTTCACCCTCGATCAGCTTAGAAAGAAGAGATGAAGAATCGAGATACTTCTTAAGATCTTCAAAAGCAGTCTGACATTCTTCTATCCAGTTGAAATTTTTAATATTCTCAATATTTTAAAGAATAGAAGGTATCTTTCTGCTGACCTGAAAATAAATTGATTAAGGATTGCTGCTCATCCGATGAGCTGCTGGATTTCGGTAATAGAAGTCGGACATTTTATTTTCAATAAAGCTCTAATCTTTTTAGAATCTGTTCCTCTTTGATTATTGAAAAAGTCAAGAAACTTATTGAGCCAACTTCGAAAGTATATTTGTTGGGATTGAGCTTCATCTGGTGCTTCTAAGTTCTCCAAATACTTTCTTCAGATCGATAATATATCGATCCTCCTCGATGCTCTTTACTGTCATGTCGTCAATATAGACTTCATATTTTGGCCAAGTTGTTGCTTAAAAATTTATTGATGAGACACTAGAATGTAGTACCTGCATTTTTAAGATCTAAAGGTAGCATTTTATAACAATACAAAACTCTTTCGATGACAAAATAGTATTTTCTTCATCTTCTAGAGCCATTTGGATTTGATTATAGTCAGAGAAAGTATCTACAAAGCTGAGAAGTTTATGACTAGAGGTAGCATCTATAAGCTAATCAACTTTCGTCAGAGAAAAACTATCTTTCGAACAAGCTTTATTGAGATCTTTGTAATCAATATAGATTCTCCATTTGTTGTTAGCTTTTTTGACCATAACAACATTGGCTATCCACTTCGGATAATAAGCTTTCTTGATGAATCTTGCTTTTAAAAGCTTGTCAACTTCCTCATCAATAGCTTTCTGCCTTTCCTAGATGAAACTTCTCTTCTTCTGTTGAACCAGCTTGAAATTTAGATCTACATTTGGTTTATGAATAATCATATCAGCTGGGATGTTAGGCATATCAGAAGTCAACCAAGCAAAGATGTCAGCATTTGCTCATAGTAACTTAATCAGTCTCTCTCTTAAATTAGGTTTAAGATTCACACTGATCTGGATCATTTTTTTGGATCATCTTCGAAAGGATGGCTTCAAGCTTTTCCACCAGTTCACCTTAGATTTTTTCGATCTCATCCAGTGCATCTGGCATATCAACTGGTGTAGTTACTGTCGCTATGCATTTCACCAACTTCTTTTCTAGTCGAAAAATATACCAGCAGATGATAAGTAAAGATAATGACTTTGAGGGTATTAAGATCAGGTCGGCCAAGGATAGCATTATAAGCAGATAAGACTCTAACTATTAGAAAAATAGCTATACTGCTGACTGCCTTGGTTCCTGTCCCGTCGTAATCGGTAAAGTAATTTCTCTTTAGTTGCCATCGAATTTTTTGAGAATCCAATGAGGAGAGTATTGATCCACCTAAACTGTCCGGTCATATTCATTTTTGAAAAAGTATTATAGAACAATACATCGACATAACTTTATTATCAACAAAACTCTTTTTATATCATGTTTTACTATTATCATAGAGATGACGATAGCATTATTATGAGGGGTTTGAATCTCCTTTACATCTTTTTTTTTTTAAAAATAACATCTTCAGTTCTCTACCTCTTGGGGGACAGGTCATCAAGGCGGGCAGGACACTGGATATCATATTGATAACACTAGCAGTTGGTCAGTTGTGATCATCAGAAGTTCTTTCTGCGGGAGATCTGTATTCTCTGAAGTTGGCCGGTCTGACATATTTACTGAGGTAATCTTGAGATTTCTATCTCATCTCGCAGCTATCTGCATTCCTCGATGTCGTGGTCATGATCTCTGTGAAAGCGACAATACTTTCGCTTGTCTCTTTTCTCTGATGGGGTCCTTAAAGGATTAGACCTTCGAAAATATCTCTCTCCTTCAATCTCTATCAGGATCTGAGCTTGGAGAGTGGATAGCGGGGCATATGAATTAAAATACTAAGGTGGGCTTCTTGATCTCGAATTTCTCTGGGGTTGATTTGAATTTTCAGCCGCTCATCAATCTCTCTTGGCCATTTTCTGCCATTCTTATCCTTCTTTGCCTGCCTCAAGATAGCTTCTTCCTCTTCGACTTGGATATATTTGCCATCCGGTCAAGTATCTCATCATAGGTATCTGAAAATTCTTCTTTAGAAAAAAAATCAGACAGCTGCTCCAAAGTCTCCTTTTCAAAATAGATATGACAACTGATTCATTAAAATTTTTTACTTTTAAGATGGCCGCGTTGAAATGAGCCACGTATTTCTGGAGATCTTCTCCTTCCTACTGCTGAACAGAAAAGAGATTATCCACATACCTCAAATGAGGTTTGTTAGTACCAAAATAAGTGATAAACGATCTCCCAAGCTGCTCAAAAGAAGAGATGAACCCTTATGGAAGTCCAGAAAATCAAATCCTCCTGCTTTCTTGAGGGTTGCGAAAAAGCAATACATAATAGGACATCAGAAACCCCTTGTAAACCATGAGGGCTCTGTAGCACTCGATATAATCCATTGTATCAACAAAGCTATCAACAGACTCGATAGTGGGCATCTTAAACCGATCCAAAATAGGTTCACAAAAAATTTCATAGAGAAAGGAGATCGAAGATTGAAATTATCTTTATTCTGAGATCGACGCTCTACTGGAGCTCCATCATGCGCCTTTTAAGATCCAAGACCTTGTGCTCCAGATCGCCCTCTCTTTGAACTTTTAGAGTGTTAGAGGCAAATTCGCTATCAGCCTCATCAATATAGTGTTCTCTTGATGGACTGGTTGAAATTATACCGAGATAAAGCATTTGGGGAGGAGCCTCTTTTGATGGTTACTCTTCTCTCTTTTGAAGCTGTTGAACAGCTGCTGTCAGGGCTTGGACTTGCTGAACAAGAAAATTAAATTGTTGAGGATCAACAGCAATTGGCTGTTGCAGTGGTGCCTCCGGTACTCTTTTTTCTAGAGTGGAGGGAGAAGGATGCTGAGCTCTTGCCTTGACTATCTTTCCATAAAAGAAATTAGGGCTCCTTCCTTTAGCACCAATTTGTTGCTTTAAAGTTCAAAATCTGGAGTAGAGAGCGAAATTGGACTGGAGCAATCCTTACGATCTGATGAAAATTTCTCTAATCTGCAAAATTAGTCAAAAAATCAGATGGGGATCCTTCGGTTCTTGACCTTTCAATGCTTAAGTTAGTTCGAGCCTTAAGAACATAAGTAAAAAGAGTAGAAGAGCAAGAAAAATTGAATGAAACTGGAGGAGAACTGAGTAGGAGTGAAGAACCTGGCTTGATTTTTGCTGGCAGAGCTTCTCCTAGTTTTTAAGAGTTGGACTTACCGATGGAGGATTCCTGATCCTCTATTTATAGAGGGATGATGAGGCCGTTTCAGAGTTTGTTGTATCGTTAGAGAGTCTGTTAGGCGATTAGAGAGTCACCTGTAAGTGAGCTGGCATACAGCTATGCATATAAGCTGGACATGAATCATGATCAGCTGTGGCCTGATTGAAAAATCACTGTGGGTGTTTGCAGAATAACCAAGTTTGTTATAATAATAGATCATCTCGGTAGAAGACCGAGATAGACGTAACATTCTAAAATAGAGATCGGGTTTCAGATCGACATATATCCGATCTGAATATTTTATCAGTAGAGACGTCATCCGGAGAGAATAAAGATATTCAGTAAAATACCGAGCTGAATCTGCTTTCAAAAATTGGTATATTGATCTGACGTTTTAAAGATTGATATTTTTTTGATTTCGTATGATGATGCCACATGTCTTAAGACTAATTTAATGCATCAATAATATATTTTAATTTTTAATCAAAAAAATCATATATTTTTAATTAGATCCAGACCAAACCAGTTCCCAAATATCTTCATTCATCCTTTGTAACCTTCTTGTGATTATATCACGCTAGTATTCTCACAAGGGCCGTATTGTGGCTTCTGAGATAAGTGGCAGAGGGAGAGATACGGGGGAAGGCAAGCCATGCAAAGACATCTGTATCCTATCTCAGAATTTTTTCTAATTAAATAAGACATATAAAGACTTCAGTTTTTGTAGACTCATTCAACACCTAGAATTTTCTGCATAATATAATAGATCTTCCAACTTCTGTACTTTATATATATATATATATTGTAAAATACTTATTTATTGTTAGCAATCTTGAGAGGAGACTCAGAACATGGGACCCCATAACCTTGAATCATGAACATGATGTGTGATCTTAAATGGAAAGGCGGGGACAGGGGTCTCTGTTTTCCACACGGAGGGACCACGTGTAGTTAATGAGTACAAAGGAGCAGATGAGAAAGATTTCAAGTACCTTTTTCCCTCGTTATCTCTTCCCCTCATCCCTCCCACCACCACCAATAAAACCAAGCCACATAAAGATACGGGCATTTAAGAAAAGGTGGAGAGGAAGAGGCTAACACAAACGGACAAATGCCTTTCAAGATGGTAGGCCCCACTACACTGATGCAACTCGCGAATTGCGTGTCATCCACATCCACGGCCGGGACCCGCCAATATCTCCCACAGGGGTTGGTTCGATTCCCACGCAAGTTGCAGGTGGCCCCACACGTGTCCCACGCAGCCAGGCCCGTAGAACTGCAAAATTCCTGAGATCTTACAAAAATGAGAAAAAGAGTCAGGTAAGTTCTTTTTATATGTGATGGCATATTATTTTTGAACTAATCTTTCAAGATACCAAATAAAAAGTTCTTTAATGTGTTATAATATATGTTATAAGCTTGTCATTGCAAAATTGGTGACCGGTCATGCACAAAAGTACTAATTTATGATCGGATTTGCTGACCAACCCACAACTAATTTGAGTTGACCCGTCAGTTGAATAGATTTTGTTTAGTTTTAGAGTTCCATTTAATATTATTTTGATCTATTAGTACTTACGTCAGATTGACACGGTTATGATTCAGTTTGCTTAAGACTTGTTTAAATAAATAATTTAAAATTTATTTAAGCTATGTAACTTGATCCAATCTCTTTATTAAAGCTATTAGTAGGTTGGATGCCATTATTTGTTTAATAAAAAAATTAAATTTGATTATAAATTTATATTTATTTAATAAATAAATTAAATTCAGATCGATGGATTTTTGGTTCATATATGATCGAGGTCGGCTTATATGCTACTCTTAGCTGGATAAGAAATTTTCGTAAGGTTCTCTTTTTGTCGGCAAAAATATGAAAGCAAAGTTTAGTTACAATGTTATATATATATGGATTTAATGGATGCAATCCCATGTCATGTTATGCATTTTCCCTTTATTCAAGCCTCTCCTACTGTTCTCCAGCTAGCTATCTTCCGTTTGGGACTCTGCTTTTACATGTTGGAGAGAGCACTGACGTGATATTCTCTCCATCATGCTCCTCTGCCACAACTCTATCGAACGAAGGCTCACTGCAGCAGCAACTCTTACAACATGCTATTAAATCAATTTGGCGATATGAGTGACTTCATGATTGCTGGATCACTAGCGAGAAGTGGAAACATGTAGACCTTTTGATTCGATTGGAAGAGTATAGAAATGGAAGAGGGTGTACAAATTGGGGTAGACCCAACACAACACCTCCCCCACCACCCCCATCTCCATTTCACTCGAGAAGGAGAAGGGGAAGGAGAAGTGGGGCTTTCACTAGCATATATAGCGGCTCTTTGGCAAAATAGCTTTTCTTTTAGGAATGGTAACCGGGTTGAATCAGACCAGCATGGATCGATTCAAATAAAGATATATAAAAAAATTTGCCGCTCCAAACTTGACTTGTTTATTAAATGGATTACGTAGATCTAAATATTTTATCAAATATGTCATCTAAATTGACCTATAATAAATTGAATTAAGCTAACTACGTCAAACGGTTAAATATTTTCATTCTATACGTACCTCCTCAAGGTGGTGGAAGGGCCGAGGAGGGTGAGTGGAGGAGTACAAGGTCTATTTTACTTTCTTCCAATGAATTAAACCTGATCAAGTGAAGATCTTCGTCTGTCTGATTCCAACGTGGGAAGAGATGGAACTTCTTGAGATTGCATGGACTCGTAGACAACATGTAATATAGAAGCTAACAGCAATGGGGTAATAGAGGATTGCGGTCAAAATTAATCATCCAAAAGTTATGGAAGAATCGTTAATCTATTCATACCACATTAGCTCTTCACAAGATGATATGCCATGGCATTTTCTTATCACCTCACTCGTGAAAAGATGCTTCTCAAATAAAATCTACATGAATATTGAGTTATTTTTATTCACCCTCCTTGATACTCCTTCTTGATAGTACTTAATATTAAATGATTAAAACATGCTTTGATATATTAACTCATTTAATAATTCAGCATACTAAATCTTGACCTCTTAAACTTTGCGCAATGAAATTTTCCCATATCTCTTTGCCTTCAAAAGTTGAACCTAGTTATTTTTTATATCCATCACATTTCTTCTCTATGCCTTACCTTTATCTATTATACAAATAGGGGCAATATAACTTTTGCTTTTTAAAAATCCTCTAAAATCTTAAAAAAATAGTAAAGATAAAATTAGTAGAATATTCAAAACAAGTTTGGTTAACTTAAATCATAAGGTCTAATTTGGGTAAGTTCAATTAGATTGGGTCTTTACATCATAAATGATAAGTTATTCACATCATTATTTTAGGTCACGTGAAGTAGGTGTAAGTAAGTCAACTCAAAATAGCCCTTAAAAATCATCCTTCCATAGCCTCAAGTCGAGTAATCTCCATCCAATATCATGTTTTTGGGGTTAAGAAACATTTGGTTAACTTGGATTACGAAGGCTACATAAAGAAAGGTTATTTTTTGGAGTTTTATTTATACCACATCTTGACAATTTAGCTGAGGATAAGAGCAAGTACCACATAAATCATGTTTGAAGGAATCAAAGCAAATGAGGGCCATCTTACTATTGTTCAATTGGATAAGGGTTCAATCATAATGTTGATAAGCAGACCAAAGGCTTAGACTTGGTTATAATCAACCATAATATATAAGAATAGATTGAAATAATCGACATGATCTTAGAAATATTTTCAAGTAGAATAATTGCATTATAGGCCAAAACAAAAGAGATGACTAATATAAGTTGTGACTGATACAATAAGATTATCGGTTAGATAGTTGGTGTAGAGCAACCATACTATTGAATATGCACAATGCATGATAACTGATATCGATTATTAAAAAACTGTCAGAAATGGAGGAAGATATGGTAGCAATTATCAAAATATATTGTTATTTTTCGTTAATATAAGATATGGTAGCAACTATCAACATATGCAATTATTATCTGTTAGTATAAGTGAAAATGGTACTTTGTAAAGGATCCTTAACAATCAAATTAATATATTTTATCTTTCTTTATTTACCACAGTTTCTACCTTAGATGTAGGTATAACTTATAGCTCTCTATTATCATAGCTCGGTACTACGCATCTATCTTTATCCACATCATCTTCTTAAAATGAAAGTGTGATAGTGATGAAAGTTCTAAATGTTTAAGGAACCTGGACCCATGCTACTTTTTATCCAATATTGGTGGCATATCCACACTCATCTATTCTTACCGTTTAACTTATCACGACTTTCTTCTAGTACACCTGGATGAGACTCTACCAACAGATTATGTGGTATGTTCGGACGAGATGGAAAGAGTGCCAAAAAACTTTATAGCATGCTTGATGTGCCTTATGCAGTTATTGAAACATCGATTTCAATAAAATGCTGCACACTACGATTATGTCCTTGTAGGAGAAAGTTAAGAAAATATTATAAAAAAATATGGCCACTATATTAAGGTGACTTTTGGAGTAGTATATAGTATCAGTATCGATAGTGAAATAAGTTAAAAACTTGTTTTCATGGTTAAAAGCCGATGCATTCAACCCTAGTGCATTCTATCATATCTTATGGAGGAGAAAATCGATTCCAACTTCTTGAAGGATAATCAGTTTTACATGGAAGTATTATAATTTGTAGACTCTAATTAGAGGCTTTGACTTATCAAGAGATAATGGTAGAAGGTCAATGGAGCCCTCGTAATCCACCAACCAATGTAGTATAGAAACTACACTAGCAGGATTATAGCAAACTGAATTAGCAATAGTTACTTCGCCTAGGACTCGAGATTGTTGGTCATGGTAAATTGCAAAGGATCATCGGTGAAGTCAGCAAATCAATACCAACAGTAATTCTTGATATTTGCTTGAGAGTGAAAGGTAAAACTATAGCCAATTTACAGCACCAATTATTTGTATCATAATGGCTAAGGGCAATCTTACCAAGGGATGCTTATGGAGTTTATCTATATAATGCACACTCTATATGCCGGGGGACAACATGACAATATAAAGGTCAATTTGGTCTAGAACCCAACACTCATATAAGTAAACACCCTCATATGGATTATGGATAGTATGAGTCTCAATGCCAAAAAAATCATTGGAAAGATCAAATAAGTGATGAATTCGATTTGAAAGTGAAATAAATAAATGACAGATAGTATATATATAAATTATTAAACACCCGCATTAGTTTCTATCTTTATTAGTTCATACCCGTTGATGCCTCATCTTCATGTTCATTATGCCCAACAACATAAAACCTATATATATATATATATATATATGTAAAGTGTGTGTGTGTGGTGTGTGTGTGTGGATCCTCCAATGTAAATAGAGGGGGTTCTTTCCTTTTACTTGAGAGCTTTCAAATTCTATTCATTGTAACTTTGGTTTTTACCTTTTGAAGGTTGCCACTAACCTAGTTTATCATCTTCTTATGCTTTACTATTGTTTATTCTATATGCATGATATTGCATTGAAAGGCTGAATCACACTTATTATTCTTGCACCAAGCCTTTTTTATGGACTCATCTTTGAAACATCTCAGCAGGATATGGTTCCACAATATATAATCTCCACTGACACCTAGTATATAATGAGGCATAGACAAGTATCTTTTAGTTCATTTATTTATTTACTTATTTTTAAGTTATCTTTAATTCTTGGAGCTTCATCTCTTGACCTTATACTTGCATAGAACAAAAATCTACCGGTACAAATACTAAAGAAGATTATGTAGATAGTCTTCCTTTTTTGCCACCTATCCTATTGCATTCATCTTATAGTGGAAAGCGAAGAGTCAAAGTGGGATGAAATTCCTTCTACTAATAGAGTTTGTCTGACTTAGGAAAAAGAAAATTTATAATGCATCATCCATGAGGCTGTCTACCTTTGTCCGTCTCATGGCTTCAAAAAGAAAATAGTAAAGCATCATCCATGAGGCCATCCACCTATATCCCTTTCTTCTTCCTCATCAAGCCATCTTTTCTTTTTGCCCATCCATGAGGCCTTCCTTCTCTTCCTCAAGCCCCTTTCTCCTCCTTCGAAATATAAGGTCCCCTCTTTCTTGTGGGCATAGACTATATTTAGCAATGTACGGTGCATGGTTAGATGATACGCATCTAGCAATTTAGTTATTCAATAACCCATGCATGCTTTCAGGCAAATTGATATATAATTTTTAGAATATCATATACCTTAGTACGTTATATCTCCGGATGATATGTACTCAATGTGTTTCTAATACATACTTTAAGTTTTCTTGATATACATATCTAGCAACAACCCAATACACATCTTTAGACAAATTTATGCATGTCTAGACAAATTGATATAGAATTTTTAAAATATCATGTTCACTAGTATATAGTACATGTCTAGGTGATACATACTTGACAGGTTTCTGATATATACTTTAAACTTTTTTGATATATATCTAGCAATGACTCAATACATATCTCTAGATAAATCGATATATATTCAGGTAAACTTATATATAGTTTTCAAAATCATGTTAACCAAAATATAGTATGTATCCAGATGATACACACTCGATGGATTTTCGATACATACTTTAAGTTTTCTTGATATATACATAGCAATACCTAATACATATTTTCAAGCAAATTGATATACAGAATATGGTAATGCTTAACCATTTAACTCATTTAACTTAATCAACTTGTTATAAATTAGGTTAGGCTACTTATTTAATGAAATCATTAGGTTTGGATATGGATTTTTGACTTGTTTAATGAAAAGGTCAGGGTTGATGGATTTATGTTCTATCTTATATCTAACCTTACTCGTATATAGTTGGACCCAACATGATTGCCACTCCTATATGTAGTTTCCTAAATATGGTGTCCACTAGTATATAGTCTATAGCCATGTGATACACACTTAGGATGGAAATCTTCACTAGGAAGAAGACTCAAAGGAGGAAAAAGGGATATGGGGAAGAGGAGGCAGGCCTCAAGGTCAAACAAAGAGGGAAGGATGACTTCATGAGTGAGCGGAGAGGCATGCAAGCAGGTGGACTCATGGATGATGTTTCATATATATATATATTTTATTTTTTTAAGTTATGGGATAGACAGACTCTATTATGAACTCTTCAATTTCTACTTTAAAATAGATATGATACAATGTGGGGAAAAAAGTTAGGCCACTCCATATGATCTCTTTCGGTGCATGCACCAGAAGATTTTTGTTCACTTGTATATGGTATTTTAGTTGAAGCAATCCCAATTATCCTACCATCCAAATGTAATAATCAAAAATTTCAAACTAGTCAAAAAAAAATAAAAAGAAAAGAAATAGCTAGCAAGTACGTTGCACGTGCTGGAATTACATGAGAGGACTGGGAAATAGGGAACTGGAGAACCCTCGAAGGAGTTCTTTTTTGATTGGGAGATCTAAAAAATTCTCAAAAATTTGAGTTAAAATTGATCACAAATTCCTCCAATTAAAATCTATTTAAAGGCCTCAAATCTCTTGGGTTTTCTCACTAGAAAGTCATCAAAGTCCGCACCCTTTTCCCCTTCTTTTCTTTTAGGATTATCGATGGTTTAATTTTACTTTGGCTGTCGAAAATCGAATCAAATCTCAACCAAGATTAGGTAATTCTCTTCAATTATTTTTCTCTCAATCTTCTATGAGGTTTAAGCTTAAATTTTTACTGATGTTCTGCTAGCAATCTCTTGAAACTTGCTGGTTATCAATTTTTCTATTTTTGGGGCTTCATCCTTGATTTTTCGATGTCGTTTGTCACCACCGATCATTGGACTGGGTTATGGTCATGCCGCCATGGTTTGCCCTTCTGGCCATGGGTGCACCGACCGACTGGGGGACTCCCTTATGTCAAGAACTAAGGGGATCAAAGGGTCCCTGTTTTGCAAAAGAAGAAGAAAGAAAAAAAAAAAGAAAAAAAAAGGAAAAAAAAAGAAAAGAATAAAGAGAGAGAATTTCTCTCTCTTTCCTTTCTCCCTTCTCTGAAGTTTGAATCCCTACTTTCTCTATCTAAAAAGCTTTACTTTCTCTCTCTACTTTCTCTCTCTATAATATCTTCTCTCTAGAGATCGTTTCACTCTTTTATAGATTTCTCTCTGTAGAAGTAATCTCTCTAATATTAGCTAGTGAAGAATTTTTTTTTTAATAATTCTAATCCGATCCCAACAAAGAGAGCCCTGATCTGTGGTCGCCAGGTAGCGTACCAGCATCCATCTTAATCAAATCCGATACCATTAAATTTAATTATTTATGATTTTTATTGAACTATTTATATACTAATTCCATCATGATTTAATTAAATCATCTTGATTAGACTAATCGGTTTGTCGGATAGTGTCGTATGATTAGTCCTGTCCTATCTTGTTAATTTTTTCTCCTTTAATATTCTATCTCTATGTGATTTATGAACCTAGTAAATTCGATTTGTTGTTTTGAATCTGAGTTGATTCGAGTATGAAATTTTGAACCGCTCTATCAGTGGAACAATATGCCCACACCATCCGATCTTTGTTAAGCATGGTGAGATTTGTCTTTATTAATCTCTATTAAATTATTATATTTTAAGTGATCCTAGTTAGATGAAACTACTTGATCAAATTATTCCTGACCATTACCATCGGGTAGTGCACTAGTTTCTACCCTGGCTCTTGTGAGACTATATTAGATTTGGTTATCTTTGATTGTGGTGTCTGACTTGTATCCCACTTTGATCTTTGATGATATAAATTACTGGAATTGATTGATTAGGACTATTGGGTTTCACCATTTGATTGGCCTAAGCTTGATCTATTTTGATTCAAGTATGATGCACATCCTGTCATACCCTTAGTTGGGTTATTTCATTCCTTGATCCGTTTGAATTCTTTGAGATTTCTTATTAATGGGCTTCTAAGAAATTGACTAATTAATTAAATTTTAGTGGTTTTGAATAGGTCTCTCCTATCTATTTGATTGAAGTCGATTTTGAGAAATAATAAGATAAGTAACCTAATGCTTCAGTATGCTTTCAAATGATATTTGAAAAATTATAATTAATTATTTAATTTAATTTATGCTCTCTTTTTTATTTAATAAATGGTCAAGCATGTATTATTTTATTATTGAAAATAATTTATTTTGAACATATGATCTTTTTGAGAAATAGATTTGAAAAATTGACTGGCGAGTTTGTGAAATTACTTTTATATGTATGTTCTTAACTGACTATAATGTGGCCTCCGCTAATGGAAATTATACGTTAGATTTGTCGACTTATATTTGAAAAATTAGTTTCGACACTGAGCCACCGATGATTAGAATAGTGGTTTTGTTATCTTCATTTTGTGCAACTGTTTCTGTTATCAAACTCATACCACTGGATTATGTAGTCGTAACTTGATGTTAAGTTCAATATCAGTATATAAAAATTATTATTTTTTAAAAAAATATGTGCTATTAGAGATTTTCTCCTTTCAATCAATATTATGTGATTTATTTGCTCGGTATGCTTAGATCCCACTTTGATTGTTATGTTGCTTACTGGCTAGTGTATTATTATTCTTTTTTTTTTTTAGATTATGAATCATAATTACTTAGGACTTGAGGAGTGCGCCAAATTGATTGGAGTTATTTAAGTTATTCAGATTTCTAGCTTAGTTTAGTTAGTTTAATACAATTTAGTTTGAATATATTATGATTTATGCTATGTACAAATATTTGCTATAGAAATGATTTAATTATTTTTAAGGATTAAGAGATTATTATTATTATTATTATTTTAAAATTTTTATTTTTGTTTATAGCCTTGCATATTTGTAGGGCTTGCCTTTCAGGCTCGATTTGGGGCGTGACACCAAGTTAGTTCCTTCCACATCCTCACACCGATTGCTAGTCTGATGTGCACGTATATTCATTTCCTTATCCATTATTTTCAATCAGTGGGTTTTAACAATTATGAATTCAAACTGTTCGAGTACAACTAGTATAAACCCAGCCATGGACAATTTAGTGCACAGATATGGCATGGATGTAAATGTAAGGAGGGCATATCAACATTATGGAAGGAATCCCAACAACTCCAAACATGAACGGAAGAGAATCATTTGCATTGGAAGGGGTTATATGTGTACCAGGAAAAAAGGTTAGAGACTGCTTGCAATTGACATCGTGAAATTTAATGTAAAGGCACTTTCATTTTCCTCAAGAGACAGTATATCTAGAAAAAGTACCATGCAATAGTAAGGTAGACCAACCTCCCCTCCACTTTTTGATGACCAGTTTGTGAGAGTTGTGCTGGGATATGAATGTATGGTCCCTCTTCAAGCTCGGTCTAAAAGTTATTGTTTAGACAGATTCAAAGGTCTTGCAGCAGATTGTACCCAGGCGAAGGGCATTGGTGCATGCAATTATTGGTAACTAGACTGAAAAAATAATGCCAAATAAATTCTGGCAAGAATTTGTGTATGAAATTTTCTAAAAGGCTTCCCAAACAAGCCAAGTACGGTTTCATGTTATGGAACAGAATCTGAAGAACATCATTCAGAAAAATAAATAACATAAGAAGCATTTTCAGCTCTAATGGGCCAAGTTGAGAGTGGTCTTGTTGCCAGCTTTCTAGATGATTTTCTTGAAGATTTTCAAGTACTCATTCTCTCAATGTGCAAAACCACCTACAAGACATTACAACCTAGCTCGATTTTCACATTGAAATTGGACTAATTCCACAATGCAAATGTAGTGGAACTCCTCTTTCATTATAATGGATGACAGTTCCTATCAAACCCACCTATAGTTCTCGTCAACAAGTTATATATATCTAATTTTGCATTTAGGCACTAAATTTGTTAACCAGTCTACTTTAATATCTTCCACTATCTTTTTTATTTGTTTGATAAATCATAAATTCAGATTGATGAGGTGGTAGTTTGGTTAGCAATGAGTCCATGGTTAAATCCCACAATCAACTTGCTAATTAAGTATTTGTTGGATATATTGGAATAAACAGAAGTTCCCTGGAACCATTCCATAGCCAAGCTAGCATGATCAGTTGCAATATTATTATTTAAAGGCTATAGAAAAATCTTCTGATTAAGTTCACATGAAACATTGAAATATCGTGACTCAGCTAATCATCGGTTGACATGACAGCCCATCTCAATCACCTAACTCCAAGGAGGATTTGCCAGAATTGCACTCATCAAGAATAAGAAAGGACCATGCAGGCATGAAAGCAGATTCTGTAAACAACCGAGCGCAGACTTGATGCAAAGCATTAAGAAAGAATACAAGGGGGTGATTTTTAATCCACACATTAATTTCACAACCCACATCAGCAAAGGATCAGACGATGCATGCTTACTTAAGTGGGGAGCCCACATACCTATCAATCAACATAATAATGCCCCTGTTGTAAAGCAATCCACCCAAGCCCCACCTTAATCAGGGATGGTTAGGCAAAGTGAGGCCCTTTTATAGGGGGATGGTTAAAGTCAGGGACCCCCCCACCCCCCCATATTTTATGTGGTTTGGATTGTGAGATGTCAGCATCTCCCTCATGCTTAGGATCCCAGGATGATGAGAGAGAGGGAAGGCCAAGGAACCGAGGGAGGAGGATCAAATGGGTTTAAGAGAAGGTTTAGGTCCACCAACTGGTGGTTAGAAGAATGAACACCTTAACAATCCCAGCACCAACTCCAAAGGAGTGAAGGAGATAGGAAGGAACTTGAAGACCTGGCTAAAAAGAGAGGGGAGAATAGCGAGAGCAAGAAGCCATTCTCATGCCTTTTTGAAGGTGGGGAGGGAGTACTATTCTCACGTGCAAGTTAGAAATGTTGGTGCTGATGATGATAATCCAATGAGAGAGAGAGAGAGAGAGAGAGAAGGGAAAGCAAGTTAAAGAGAATCATTAGTGGACTTATTATATTATTCCGGGTGCTGGTATTGGAAGTGAAAGGAGGATTATTATATAGGAGAGGAGGAGAAGCAGAGGAGAGAGAAGAAAAAGAAATAAGGAGGTGGCTGGCGATTTGAATCCTTGGGATCGGTTTTGTCTCCGTATTGGGAGGATTTCCCACAGAGGATCGGCTGCAAATTCATGCTTTCCTGCTCCCCACAAGGCGCACAGCAGCCCTCCTCCTGCGGTTTATCTCTCAATAAAGTTTCCACCCTCTTGCTTTTCTCTCACAGCGTCTCTCTCAGAGGTATTATTGTTATTATTATTATTGTTATTACTACTAGGACTACTTTGTTTCTATTCCCCTTCTTTTTATCTATCCAAGTACCCATCAGCAGGTACATATAATCTTATATCTGCACTTCTTTTTGGACAAATCAGCATCTCATTTATTTCCTCTTCTTCTTCTACTCTTTTTGTCTCTTTCTCTCTATAAATTTTTTTTTTTTTCTGATCTTATTATTTTGTGTCCGGTGGGTGCAACAAACTTTCTCACTTGGTTTGTTTTTTGTTTTGAAAATTTTGTTTCTTCTTGGAAAGGAGGGATTATCTTGAGGAATAAGTGACTAGAAACTGATTCTGTTGTTTCTCTTCTTGGGTGCTCTACTCTTTCTTTGGTTGAATAAACTCTTCTGAGAAAGTGGTTTGTGTTCTGTTTTCCTACTTTGCTTAATCTTGGTTTTTGGCTGCTGCGCTTTTGGGATAGGGGAAGCTTTTCTTTCTTCTTCTTTGGGGTATGGATTTGGAATTTTTAGGATTCTGGGTGTGTTGACTAGGTGGAAGGAATGGAGTTTTGAGATGAGTTTTGGGTTTTATAGATGAAAGCCCTTTCCCTAACAGATGCTAAAAGGAAAGGGAGATAAAGTAGAATTATTTGGGCTCTTTTGGTGGTGGTTTTTACTGCTTTTTATTGCTGCTTTTCTGTTAGTTGGCATAAATTGTTGTGTGCTTTGGGCTGGAATTGGTGGGGACTGAGATTCTGAAATCTTTCACTCGAAGTATGTTACTTGCCTTACTTTTCGATATCATGCAAGCATGTAGCCTTAAAAGGAAAGGAACTTGGTTTATTTGTTTCATTGTTTATCCAGATTGATCTTGAGCTTGTTCTCTCATGAACGAAGAGGAGGAACAACTCTGAGCATTTTGCTGTTGATTACTCTTCCGATCATTGTATCAAGGTAAAGCCTTAAGGCTATGGTATTTGATCGTTCTATTTTATTTTATTTTTTTGTTTTTGTATCTCTTTATTGATCCTCATATGTCATATGTTCTTAATTTGTTTTAATAAGTTCTTTGCCTATCCCTTTCTTCCACTTATGCTAACTTGGTGGTTCAGAAACTGTCATGGCCAGAGCAGTTGGTTTTTGTACTTTGCTTGGAAGTGTAAGGAAAAGAAATGCCAAATTATTATCAAATTTCACCCCCCTTTTCTTTTCTTGATATTGTTATCAAGACATTCTTGGTTGAAAAGGAAAACCAAATCAATAAACCATGTTATATTTATAAATATATGCCCGCTACTCTCTTTCGAATTATATGCTAATTTTTCCCTACATGTAATGATTTATTTTTTTAGTGTTTGTATATGCCCTTGATTTCGTACCTGCTGACCTTTTTTTTCTGTGCACAACTTCTTGCAGACAACTTATTTCTTCGCAGAGGACTCAAGCTTTCTGTATTATGGGAGGTGTTACAGTTGGGGAACCTTCCTGACTTCTCATGACAAGCAGCTAGCCTACTACTGTACCCGGTGTTGTAATGATTTATTATTCAACTCCTGCTATTTCTAAGGATCTTGAACTTTTTGAAATCAAGGGACAGAAGAATGGCTACTTTCTACACCAGCTCTACCAATCAAAGAGATGCCATGCCGAACCTGTGCCTATGGGATCCAGGACATACTCCATATCCTGAGTCATCAGTTACTGGCAACATGCTGTATCTCAACTACCCATCTTCTAGTCTGTATTCAGATGCTTTGGCAGGCAATACTCAATCCCAGCAGAATTCTGTCAAGCTCCCTATTCCCAGTGCTATAATTTCACAAGGCTCATCTGTGGAAGTCCCTAACATGATGACTTCTCATCTTGGTGAAAATGCTTATAATGGTTGGAGGGATGGGAGAAATGAGATGTCATTCATGCAAATAATTGGTGGGTCAATGAATGGTGCAGGAGATCTTGTTCGTAGTTCTGTTAGTAATAATTTCCAGATGGGTCTGCAGACACAGTTGGGCATCGTAAATGGACAGGACCTGTCTTTGCAGCAGTCAAATGTTTCCACCATGCAAAACCAAGGACTATCACTTAGCCTTAGCACACAAATTCCAGTTCCTTCATTCCAGTACCGGCCTGCAACCTCAGACTTATCTTTCTTTGGGCCACATCAGTCGGCTACAGGAAACAGTGGGTCATGTAGAGATGATGACTCTAGAAACAAAAATATGCATCCTAACCTCTCTGCTTATGGAGTTTCAAGTCTTACAAATCCCATTTCAAATTCTAAGTATCTTAAGGCAGCACAAGAGTTACTTGATGAAGTTGTTAACGTCCGGAAGGCTTTGAAAGACAAAGCAGATAAAAGCCAAAGTGTCCATGCTTCTGCTGGTACCACTGGTTGTAAGGATACTGATGGGGCAACAAAGAGTGAAGGGATGCCTTCGAACCCTCAAGAGTCCACTGCCAATTCATCTAGTGAGCTCTCACCCTCAGAAAGGCAGGACCTTCAGAACAAGGTCACAAAACTGTTGGCTATGTTGGATGAGGTGGGTATATATTGATTTTTCCAATTCAAGTTCCTTTATTGGAAGTTTCTTTCATATGTGGTAAAAGAAAAAATTGTAGGTTTTATCAGCACCATTGCCACTAATGGTTAGTCATTTCTTCTATTAGTAGTTGAGTGTTTTCTTTTTTATTTTCAAATTCACACAATACTTGTAATTCCTCAGTCAATTGCATAATATAGCTTTTATTGCAACATAGTTGCATGCTGTTCGATAATATTGGAATATAACATGAATATAAATATCTATTTGTTTAGCACTTACATAATCTGTTTCATTTTTATATTAGTCTGTTCAGCTTATTATTATGCTCTTTTTTATGTTTTCCACTTTCTTTGAAGGAGTAACTTGTGTAGAGGCTTCTTGTTGGATGTGATTTTTAAGTGTGTAGTGGGCTTTCTGTAATTACTTTCACACATGTATTTTAAATAACTCTAATGATCTCTCTCTCTCTGTGTGTGTGTGTGTGTGTGTGTTACACACAATAGTGAGATGTGTATGTTGACAGATGGATAGGAAAATTGGCATTCTTATTCCCCTGATTACTCAGAATTGCTTCAGGTGTCTTATTGGTGATACATACACCATTGGAATCAACTCTACTTGTTTTTAAGTTTTACAAGTATTGAGGCATAAAGTGAAAATTACTGAGCTATTACAGGTTTAATGGTTTTTGTAGAACTCTTTTATTGATTTCTTCAAAGGAACGTGGAAATTTATTTGATAGGTACAATGCATCCCTCCCATACCCACATCAGGTGAAGCCACCTACTACTCCTAAGCTGATTGGTTATATGTTAATCAAAATTCTCCCACTTAATGATACTGTCCTTGCATTAGAGATATCAATGTAGCTTTAACAGTTTACCACCTTAGGAAGCTTATCTATTGATTCTCCATGGTTTTGCAATGTACGACCACTACCTGTTTGGTAGGTAGGTCTAGGTCTTCAAAATTGATTATTCTGCTCTCTGCCACAATATCTGGGTTCCTAAATCTTATGATTGTCTAAATTGATCTTCAACCTCTTTTGGTATTGAAACCCCAAGTTGCCTGCCTTTGCTTTGTTACTTCTATGAAGACAAGGATGGATGAACCCTCTCCATTATGCTAAATAACGACCAAAGGTAGCAGCTTTTTAACCAAACATGATGGACCACCCATCCATAAACATATTGCATGTCATTATGCTTTTGTAATATAAAAGTATTATTGAGGAGACTTGAAGTTATTCATTGAGATATGAAAAATGAAACATCTTCATGGATCTTTCCATTTCAGAAGTGAATTTCTGTGTAACTGCCCTTGCATAAGGTGAAGTGTTACAAAAATGAAAATTGAGATAGATGTCAGGTAAAACAAGGTAGAGCAAAGTGAGAAATGATTAAAATAGAGTAGTTTAAGGATTTGGCAAATTAAGGACAAAGTGTTTGAGAGATTGACATTGTATTAGATGGATATTTGGAAGGAAGAATCAAGATGTCTTTCATAAGGTGATACTATAATTTGTGTTAAAGGATGTGAAAATAGAAGCAGAAGACCTAAGGTTATATTACTGGATGTTGTGAGAAAGGCTATGGAAAATCTTGAATTACATCAGAGGCAGCCCTAATTAGGATACCTGGCGTGCGAGGATGCATAAATTAGTTAGGTCAAGGATGGAAAATTATGGCTATGATTTCCTGACTTGTTGGAAACATTATAGAGCAAAACCTTCACTTTATCTTGATAATCATAGTTATTTATTTAATACCAGGTCATGCTCCTGACAAGAATATCACATATCTTATTTTAGCAATCATTCTGGTGATTTCTGATCCATCTAATGAGTAAAGGATGGTGTCCAACATTTTGAAAACCTTCCATGAAACATTCTATACACAGCTGGGACATCTCGCTGGGACCTGAATCCTTGTCTTTGTTACAACATGCAAGTCCCTAGATTATGCTTCTAATTTGAATTGATTGTTTATCATTTAGACTTTAGAGCAAGGTTTTAAATCTCATCCCGATCATGCATCCCGGTAGATATTCTCCATCTCTTTCCTCTTCTTTTTTCCTTTCTTTCCTTCTTTTTTTTCTTTTTCTTCTTTCTTTTTTTCCTTCTTTTTATCATCCTTCCCTTTCTTTCTTCTTTTCTTTTTCTTCTTCTTTCTCTTTCCTTTCTTCCTTCTTCCTTTCTTTTTCTTTTCTCTTCCCTTCATTCTTTCATTTTTCTTCTTCTTTTTTCTTTCACTTTTTCTTTTTTCATCTTCCTTTCTTTCTTTCCTTTTTCTTCTTTTTTCCCTATATGGATGGCTTTTGGAGTCCCAACCCCATCCTGGTCCCATTTTCTTATAAAAATAAGACAGGATAGTTGGGACGTCCTCCAGCCTGTCAGGATGTAAAACCTTGCTTTAAAATAGTCATTTGTAGGGAATGTCATTTTACTAATAGAACCGTGTAATTTTACACCAAAATAAGTCCTTAAGTTACATGTATGAGTATTCATCAATAGATGTTTTTTAAAGATTTTCTAATTTACTTCTGTTTTCCTAGTTATTTTTTGCTTCTTTACAAATTACAGTTTCTTTACGTAATCTGCCTAATGTTTGACTAAAACCTGCACTAGGTGGTTCCTTGGCCATCAAAATATCACTACTATCTTTGAATTGATTGCTTATCATTTAGAGTAGTCATTTGTAGGGAATGTCAACTTAGAAACAGATCCATGTAATTCTACACCAAAACAAGTCCTTAAGTTGCATGTAATAGTATTCATCAATGGACATTTTTTTAAAAGATTTTCTAATTTTATTTCTTTTTTCCTGATTATTTTTACTTCTTTATGAATCAATGATTTCTTTACATAATGTCGAACTAGAACCTGCACTAGGTCGTTCCTTGGCCATCAAAATACCACTAAAATGCCTTTTAGAACACTTATTTGCAAAAAGCAAAATGAATGGAAAAACTACAATAATAAGGAAAAATCCTTGGGCTCCATCATGATTTTTTATGGTTTTGTTTTGACAAAATAAAGCATGTAAATTAATTGGAGATTAGGTAATGGTAGTAGGAAAGAGCATTGGAGGAAGTGAAAAAGAAAAAGATTTCGTTTTATGTGACACCATGAAGTTGTTGGAGAGGGTGTTGAGACAAGGAGTCAAGGATTTGGAAAAAAAAAAGAGAAGGCTTTACAATTATCAAGCATAACATTTTATGGAAAGATCAAAAGAAAAAAATGACTGGGGCACAATTGCTGTCAACTTGGGGAGAGCATAAGAGAACCATGGTAGGTATTTTTTTAAATATGTTCTAGACATAAATAGTAATATGCTTAATAAATGGTCATATGGACAATTTTTGTCGTAGTTTCGAGGCGAGTCTATAGCATGTGAAAAACATACATTTAGAATAAGCTTTATACCTTACGTTTTAAAAAATTTTGATACTTCTAGTTTTCTTTTTGATGTTCACAAAGAATTCTAGACATAAATAGTAATATGCTTAATATATGGTCATATGGACAATTTTTGTCGTAGTTTCGAGGCGAGTCTATAGCATGTGAGAAACATACATTTAGAATAAGCTTTATACTTTACGTTTTAAAAATTTTGATACTTCTAGTTTTCTTTTTGATGTTCACAAAGAATTCTAGACATAAATAGTAAAATGCTTAATAAATGGTCATATGGACAATTTTTGTCGTCGTTCCGAGGCGAGTCTATAGCATGTGAGAAACATACATTTAGAATAAGCTTTATACTTTACGTTTTAAAAAATTTTGATACTTCTAGTTTTCTTTTTGATGTTCACAAAGAAAACTAGAGGCCTATCTCGTTCGTGAATGATAATCATAACAATAACTATCACATTTTGTCCCAACTATTGGGGTCAGCTTAATAAATCCTTGTTCACCAGAATTTCTATGGATGTTAAAACAGGGAAGATATTGAACTTGGATTTGTTTCACAGTTTGACATGTTCTATATAAGTGTGAACCTAACATCCAAGGTTTTAAGTCTTGGCATGACAGGGGGCATCCCAGGAAAAGGAGAAGAAAGGAAAGGAAAGAAGGGAGAACAAAAAAAGAAAGCAGGAAAAAGGAAGAAAGGAAAGAAACAAGCAAGAATGAAAAAAGAAAAAGGAAGGATAAAAGGAAGGAAAGAAAGAACAAAAGAAATAAAAAGGAAATACAGAAACAAAGGAAAGAAGAAGGGGAGAGGGATGTCTCAGGGTGTCCCATTCCAGGAGAAACTGAGAATCCCCTATCCACAGTCTTTAAAACCTTACTAACAACAACTGTTCACTGTTTCCATTTGGGATTTGAACCAGCATCTGTGTTGGTTATTTCTTGAATGCTGTAATCAATGAGTGTAACATGGATGTTCTACATTGAAATTGTGGTAGGAAAGTTCGAGGTTAAGGGTTTGAGAACCAATCTATTTAAAGAGTATATACGGGCTTCAGTATCAGTGGGAAAATTATTATGAACCTTCGATAAAGGTTCAAGATTGATTTCCTTGAAATACCTATAAACAATAATTTTACCTCGAATCTATTGTAGAGAAATGGATGGTGGACAAAAACATTTCTAGTACGGTTAATTAATCATGATGTGGATGTTGGAGATGTTAATGACCGACAAATGCCAATCAAATATAGGGAAAAGTTTTAAGAAACATTAGGAAGGATGGTAATGCCATATTGCTGGAATGTTTGACAAAGAGGATGCCAATAAATAAATGAGTTGGTAGAAACAAGAATCCTTGTGCTACAAAAGCCAGAGGACAAATTGAAATGAGTAAATAGAGGAAGATTAAAATGTTACATCAGGCAAAGTGATGAAGCATTGGTTGAAAATAACGTTCATGCATTAAATTTCTGAATTAAGCATGGATTGTTTCATGTCAAAAGATTTGATAAAGATGGCTGAGAAAAGCTGTGTCCCATCTAGATTTATGCCTAACATCCGATCAAACTTTGTCACTTTTATGTAGAGGATTTGTTTCAAGTATATACCGAATACTTCTGCAAGTATATACCGTATACTTCTGCATGTACCTTCATCTCAGCTGTTGTATCATCAAAAGCTTCAAACTTTTTCTGATTGAATTTAATACTAGTGACTTAGTATGCAGTCATTGATATTGTGATTTGAGAAGAAGTTCCAGTCTCTGAGGAAGACTACTCCTTGTACCTTTATCTCCATGATTTTGATTGCCTTTCAAGTATTTATTGATTACTTCTGCATGTACCTTCATCTCAGCTATTGTATCATCAAAATATTCAAACTTATTTTTTATTGTTTTTAATACCATGACATAAATATGCAGTCCTTGATGTTGAGAAGATGTTATCAGTCTCCAAGGGAAGATTGTGCTTGTGTTTAGTCACACTCTTAGATCATCTACCACATTGTATAACCATCCATGCCGAAGAATCAGCACATATCTGCTTTCAATGAGAATTTCTTAATAGGCTTCTTTTAATTATTCCCTAAAAATTGTGTGCTGGTCCAAATGAGAGGACAGTGATAAATGAACTTATTTCCAAAAACAAGAGCAGAAACCTAAATAATAAGCATAACTATTTAGCTAGAACAATGTACATATGGTGTTGATTTTTGAATCTAATTTAAGATAGTATTTATGATTTGTTAGTGAAGGAAAGCTGCATTAATTAATTTCAGTGAGATCCACATCAAAAATGTCATACACCTGAGAGAATATTGGATAAAGGCTCCAAAACATCCTGTGCTCTGCTAAGAAAACTACTACCAATGTTATAATGTCAATCATATCAATGAGAAATTATGTGCTTTGTTAATTTCATTGCGTGATAGGTTTTACTGCTCTTTATCTGTGGATTAAATTGCACTTCTTTTCCCTCCTATTGCAGGTTGATAGAAGATACAAACAATATTACCATCAAATGCAGATTGTAGTGTCATCTTTTGATGTATTTGCTGGTTCTGGGGCTGCTAAACCTTACACTGCACTTGCCCTTCAGACAATCTCTCGGCACTTCCGCTGCCTCAGAGATGCCATCAGTGGTCAGATTCGAGCAACCCAGAAAAGTCTTGGAGAGCAAGACAGTTCAATTAACAAGGCAGGTGGAATCTCTCGCCTTCGGTATATAGACCAGCAGATAAAGCAACAGAGGGCTGTGCAGCAGTTTGGTATGATGCAACAGCATGCATGGAGGCCACAGAGGGGGCTACCTGAGTCATCTGTCTCAGTCCTTCGTGCTTGGCTGTTTGAGCACTTTCTTCATCCGTAAACTTCAACTACCTCCTCCTCCTGCAAATTTGATAATATTACAGTTTATATTTCTTCATATTAATTGTTTTTTTATGTAACCTTTTGCCAGTTACCCAAAGGATTCTGAGAAGCTGATGCTTGCAAGACAGACAGGCTTGACAAGGAGTCAGGTATGCTCCTCACTATTTATATGAGAACATTAAAGGTTTATATCTGGAAATGTTTAGGATGTTTCGTCCTTTAATGATTAATGCAATGTCTGATTGTGTCAGTCACTTAGAGAGCAAGTCCGTCATTCTTCTCTCCATATTCTATACTGTAGTTTCATTTATTCTATCTAAACCTAATATCTTTATCATATGTTATTTGTCTCCCTTCCAACTTCTACTTCATGATCCTTCTGCAACTATGTTTGCTGTCTCAGCTCCTCTATGCACCAATGCAGCTTAGCTCTCCTTGCACCTAATACTTAACATTGATCTTGTATTGTGTCCTGTTCCCCTTATAGGTATCCTCATGCCACACACTGTGAAACATATATTTGACTTGGATCCCTATGTTATATATCCTATGCATCGCGTACCACATATTATGTTACAAGGACAACATTTAGAGCCACATCCTATTCAAATCATGACAATCAGTAGCGTTTGTTTTTGTTATTTTTAGTTGTTTATCATCTGCTCTCCCTTTGTCTAGGTTTCAAACTGGTTCATTAATGCTCGAGTTCGGCTTTGGAAGCCTATGATAGAGGAAATGTACAAAGAAGAGATTGGTGACACTGAGATTGACTCAAACTCTTCATCAGAGAATCCGCCCAGACAAAAGGATGAGATCCAATCCTCTGAGAACCAGGACGATTTACAAAGCCCTGCAGGGGAAAGATGCCAGACAAACCAACTTAATGACTCAAAGTCCAAAGCCATCCACAACATGGATATGGGTGGGGCGTCTGCCAGCTTTCAGGACAAAACAAGTTCAGGTGATGCTTACATGAATCTTAAGTTGAATGAACAAAGACCGAATGGCAATGACTGTAGCCTTCTACAAGATGCTCTCACCCACTCGGAGGGAAGGTATATGGCTTATCAGACGGCTGAGTTTGGTCAATACGGGAATAGCGGTGTCTCTCTCACACTGGGGCTACAACACTGTGATGGAAGCCTTCCTGTATCAAATGGTCCACAGAGCTTTCTTGCAATGAGGGGGGAAGACATTTACAGTGCAGCTGCTCCAATTGGAGCTGATACAGCTGATTATGATTACATAAATATGGATGATCGGCGGCACAGGTTTGGGTCATCCCATCTACTTCATGATTTTGTTGCTTAAAGCGCCAAATTTTATTGCAGTGGCTGTTCAAATAAGTGATGCTGGAATAACATGCCCAAAGCTGCCTTTGGATAGTGCTTGCAGGCACCATAGAAGGAAGTTCATTAGCATGATATATGTAGTATAAGAGAGATAAATTGAGTGGGTGGAATATACAGGGTAGCATGTTGTAAAGATAGAAGCATAATTTTTGTGTAATTGTTGAAGAACATGTAATACTATTATTTGAGTATCATCCTTTTGTATACTATTGGAATGGCTTCAAAACCCTGGTGTGATAAGTGCATGAAGTTGTAAGCACAGGTGTGGTGGTTTTTCCTTCAGGTGAAATCAATCACCGCTCCTTTCCTTGATCTAATTCTTTCCCATGGTCAATTTGTTTGATGGAATGTTTCCGTTTCCTGCAAGAAGGGTTACATTTGTGGCTCTATACTCTGGCAGAGAAGTTAAGCAATCTTTGGCATGATTCAACCCTCTCCATCCTCCATTTCTATACTTTCAACCTTATGAGCCAGCCTTCCTTTCTTCCATTGCTTTGTCTTTAAAGACATCTTTGTTCGTCATGGTACTGCCACCTCTCTATCTTCCCTGTACCATTGACCTCTTCACCTGTGTCCATTTATTATCAGGTCTGGATCATCTATCAGATGCCCCTCTTCGGTGCTAGGAAAATGTCCATCCGGGAACTCCCCAGCTTTGCCTATTCATTACTCCATATTTTTCCTCCAATGAGGTTTGTCACTGCCTTTGTTCATGGATATCATCACCCTCTAGAGGCTGGAATACCATCAGGGTGCTTGACATGCACTTCATGGTTGGCTGGACGGTGGGCTCCCCATTTTTCCATTATTAAGGCATGAGACAGGCCAAAATTGACACTAAGAAACCATGCATATACAATTATTTGCCGCTATCAGTTGTGCATATCCTTTGGGTCACAAAAGCAACGACCATAAATTGGACATAATGACTCTTGTGGGTGGTGCTTGCAACAAAGCAGACATGGGAGATATTGGATTCAAGTGATTGTCTTAGATAGGATCCAAAGCATAGCCGAGATCTCTGGATCTCATCGAAAATATTTAGTGTACCGTGCAGCAGGAGATATTGGAGCAGAATGATGAGGGTGTTCTTGAGACTTATGATTGAAATTTTAAGTGGTGGGGTGTCCGCTAGGACTAGAATAGACTTGCAACAAGGAAGTGAGTTAGGGATCCGTGCGGAGGTGAGAAGTATGACAAAGTTAATTGAGAAAAGGGAGACACTGAGTGGAAGGGTGAGGGAAGATTGGAGCAAAGCTGCAAGGAAAAGTTTTGGAATTTGGTGGAGCCAGGGGACCAACCGTATGCGATGGATCACAAGCTAAAGATGAAACCAATTCTCTTACATCTCCTTCCAAAGAACTGACAATTAACTCATACGAGCAGCACATGCAATATGGATATTTTTTTTACATAAAAATATTTTTATTTTGAAAATAATACGAACCTCTTTGATCGTGGAAGCTTGGTTCTAATCAAAAAGAGTTTTGGATATGTGATACTTCTAAGTGAAAAAGGTAAATTAGAAAATCTATATTTGGATAGAATTCTAGAAAAGATGTAATTTTAGCCATAAGTGCCGGCAGCATGCTTGGATCCAACTTAGGAGGCTCGTGGGATACATTGCAACAATTTGACAAATATAAGATTGACATTGCTGAAATTAAAAATATAAGAGGATATTTACAAAATAGGATAAAATGCAAGAGGTTTTCTTACTCTTTATCCCATATGATATAGTCAATTTATCATTCACCCTTAAATATATCAATTTATTATTTCAAAACATCATATCAATTATTTAATATTTTTGGTCTAATTTATTTTAAATCTATGTAAGTTACTTTTCTATATTCTAGTTTTATTTATGTTATTTTTAAATTAGTAAAAATAAATCATACATTTTGATTGAGATTTACTTTTATTTATTTATCTAATTTTATATATTTCCATTCAACTTTGTTCACATTTGGATGTTTAATCTAACAGTTTTGGTGATTATTTTGTATTTTTAGTTTTGCCATATAAGTTCAAACATTTATGATTTTATTTTTAATTTTTTATTGAATTTATTTTATATATGATCTTTTATATCAATCTCTATATTTTATAGATTATCTATTTTTTTATTTTCTTTTACATGTTTTCTAATTTAATAAATTTTTATGTTTTAGCTTATCTTTTTTACTTGCTATTAGTAACTTAATGTGTTCATGTAAATTAGAAAACAAAAATGAAAGTAAAATAAATGTTTCATTATTTCATATAATAATGATTTATAATAAACATATATAATATGGTACCATTTTTGCTATTAATTATCATAATTAGAGTTTATTATTTAACATTATATATATATACACACACACACGGCATTAAAATCTTGTATTTGTTAAAACTTTATATTTATTAAAATCTTATATTTATTTCTTGAAAATTTATTTTTAAAAAAATTATATGTATTATGATTTACCATATTGCTATATTTGCTACATTAAATTTATTATATTGCATCACACATAGTATGTATTAGTCAGATGAGTAATTCTTTGTGCACCATCCTATCTTATTAGGTCATATAGCTACCACTTTTCAACGTGCATTTAATGCTTATAATTTTACATTTTTGTTTGAAATTTTGAATGACGAAAATATCTCTCATCTTTTGAAAAAGTTATGACATTCTAGGCTCAAATTATGACTTCTTACATAATAGAAAGTCATAATTTTCTTCAAAAGTCATAAAGAGAGAAGGATATTTTCGTCATTGAAAATTTATAAAATTTTTAAATGATGAAAATGTTCTTCTTGAAAAAATAGTACTCTACAAGCCAATCTCATAGGGATGCGATAGGGGCTTTCTTGTATTATCTTCCTACTCATTTGCATGACATTAGTTATTTTATTTATGAGGTATTGTGTTTTATTATTTGTTGTATCATATTTTTATAATTATGATAAATCCCATAGATTAGGACAATGATTTTTAGGGCCATAATGAGATCATGCCAATGAGACCTAAAATCTTAATAGTCCCAATCTAAAATGTTTTCAGTCGTTGGATCATCGAGTCAGGGATCGATGATACTGGTAAGACTGGTACATTCTATGTATGCTCAATGGAGAGGATGGTTGATCTCATAATCACTTGTGTGGTGACACTAATACAATGATGTATATGCTCATTAGAGAATGAGTTTACTGAACTGACCTATAGGAAGAATATCTGATGGAGCTTTACAGCATATCGATAGATGGTTCTCCAGTGGAGTGGTGCATGTGATTCTTTGACTTAAGATCACCATGGTGCCTTGTGTATATGGATCCTTACTTTGGTTTATTTCTTAGCATGCCACTTTGAGATATGTGTGGGATATTCTGGGTACGATAAAGTGTGCATGGAGGTTATGAGTAGTCAACAAAAAATCGGTCACTCCTTGTAGGATGAGAGAAATCCTATGTGATCTCATAGGATAATGACTCTGAAAGTCTCTGGCCAGAGCAGGGACGAACAATAGAAAATATTTCTTCTAGTTCATCAATCAAGTCATCATCATCAGATCAAGATACATATGGATAGGTATTTGGGTTTGACATGTTTTCATGTCCATGATCTTTTCGGGATGTTGTGTGATCGAAGAATTGAATTGCACGGTAACTCATCATGGAAGAATAATTTTGATATTTCTATCAAATTTCAAATCTTTCGGATAGTCATGACACGTTGCTAAATGTCAATCTTGACTTGTGGACTCGTCAGAATTAAAAGAATTTAATTCAAGAATTAATTAGGAAGAGTCCTAGTTTGTTGAAACTCTTGAGCTGACCTAATCTAATCAGATTAGGATTATGTTGAGAGTCTGGATCCATTGCTGACTAGATTTGAAACTCAATGGGTCACACACAATAGAGATTTGGTCTTGATCCAATCTATTTGGATTTATTATAAATCCAGTAGGTTAATTGAATTGCTAGCACATGAATTAACTTAAGTTCCCAATTGGGTTCAGTGCAAAGGTGTTTGTGCTAATCCTTAACTTGTTGCCTTGACCTAATGTGATTGGATTTGAACCATCTAATTAATAGGTGGTTTATCTGATTTTTATGGAAGAATTTCATATGGAATCAGCCTCCTCCATGCCAATATCCCACGCATAAATAATTGTAATGCCCCATTTAATTTTGGCATTAAGAAGGAAGAGTCCTTCTTAACAAAGTATCTTATATTTTTTTCTTAATTTCATGCGTCCCTTTTATTCCCCATGTCATGGGATGGCTCTTGAGATTGTGGGTGCAGATGAGAAGGAAGAGTCCTTCTTTTGGAAGGAATTTGAATACCACAAAATAAATGGGACACTACATGTATGCATTGAATATGGAAGAGTCCTAATTGTTATGGACTCTTGGTTTCTCATCCTTTCCTTAATCCCACGAGCCATATGATGGTGTCTTAATTTTTCTTAGCAGAGAAAGAGTCCTTCTGTTGGTCAATCACTTCTTATTCCACACCTTAGCCATTGATTTTCATGCAAAAAATTAAATGTTAGCGTGTAAGGAATAAGGGACGCCAGAGTTGGCATCCCATGGTGTCGCCCCTTCTTTCCTATTTAAAGGGGGGCGCTACATCAGCTTGGACTCCCAATTTGGGGTGAGAGTAGGCATGGGAATGAGAGAAAAATGATGGGAGAAATTTTGAAAAAGATAAGAAAAAGGGAGAGAAAAATAAAAAGAAAAGAATGAGAAAAGTGGAAAGCATGTGATGCTTGTCTAAAAATCAGATTATTCAAGTGTTGAACATCCAATCTGATTTTTGTGTGATGAGATCATTTGAGGTAAGGTTCCTAGAGTAGTCCTAGTGAAGGTCTCGAAGGCATACAAGTGGTGGTACAATCTGTTCTTGCGAAGGCAAACTTGTGAAGAAGGCTGCAGCACTACTTCGAGTTGGGAAGGGCCCTGATCTATCCCGTGTGGATCACCGTTGGAGGGCTTCTACTTTGGAGTCTTGTAGAGATCTCAAAATTATCAGTTTGTGATCTTCATGTTGGTATATGGCTTCTCATCTCTACTTGTTATATATACTTTTGTGATTTGATTGTAATCATCAAGGGATTCCTAGGGCTTTTGTATTCCGATAGTCTAGTTTAATTGTTAAATATATTTTCAATTATTGAATGCATATAAAAGTTTTTAAAATTTATATTTTGCTACATCATCGAAATCCAACAGTGGTATCAGAACCATCCTTGATTGATTCAATCAAATTTTATATTATTATTGTGATATGGATTAGATCTAGTTCAAACTATGTCAAAATCAGACTTTTTGATTGATGTTTAGTTGATATTTTTTATACATATTCTGTTAATGATAAAATATTATCAATCTATGATCATACTTGAATATGAAAATTTCATAATTTTAGACTTGTAAGATAAGTTTAAGATTAGATCTTATGATCTAATTTTCGATGAAATTTTAAATCCAGTGCATGTGATGCACGGGGGCTTTGGAATGATACATATGGATGTACATTGCCAAGACTTAGGGTTCTTACATTTGATGCTTCTACCTAAGATCCAATGATCGACCACCATATTATTGGGTACTCACCATTGTGGGTCTTCTATCTTGGTTGTCGTCCAAAGTATATATGGAGCCAAAAAATTTTGATCATAGAAAAGATGCCTCAAACATAGATTAGAATTTTTATCGATAGATTTGTTTAACTATAATTCATTGATCTAATATGATTAGAATTAATGATTATAGATTAAATCAAATTCATAGTTCTAATTTGATTAGAAATCATACTTAATTTAGGTTGATCATATTGTTATTTACCTAATTTAATTAGAATTTGAGTCATGGTTGTTCGAATCGATGCTAATCTAATTGGATTAGGATTAACCTAGGAATTGATCAACATAACTCAAAACGATGATAAATGATTGACTTAAAATTAAAATTAGGTCAAGAGTTGAATCCGAATCAAAAATCCTAGATGGATCCTATGCCCATATATTTAAACATCTCCATTGACATATTTATGAATGATATCGCAATTAAAATAACATGAGTAGTTTATTATCATATTTTATAATTATTATAAAATACATGTTGAGTGGTTATGGATTATGGTACATCCATGTGATGGATGTATGTATGAATGCTCCTCTATTGGTTGATTATATAAATGCATTTGCAAGGATTGCAATAGGAGCTGGGTGTCTCTGATGCATTGTATTATCAGCCATATCTTTTTTTTTGTATGTTTCCAACTGTTGATTGAAATTTTTATATATTGATGTAAAAATTATAAAAAAAATTATTTGATAATAGATAGAAATTATTTTTTTCTATTTTCAGATAAAAATTAAACATTCATGATAGTCTTCATGAAAATGAAGATTAGACTATCAGACATTTGTAGAGCAATGGTACATTTAGATTGATCATGAGATGGTTCAATCTAGAATGCACCTAGGGTTTGATCCATAAATTATCCTGTGGCTCGAATGATTTTTAAAAGTTCATAACTATTAAATTTTCTTGATATGCTCTCACATACTGGTAGTTAGAATTAAAATTAAAATATATATGATGTATTTATATATATGTTTTGGATGTGCATGAGACCTAAGTCTCTCGTTAAATTATATTAAGTCATAATGGTGAAGTGTTAAGAACACTACCCATGCCTTCCTTCATACTAAGCCAGTATTATATCAAAAACCATAGTAAGCTTGTTGTGCTTCCACAAGACTTGCTATGGGGATTAATTTGATACTATCTTGATGCATAATGAAGTTAATGGTACTTAGCTCATACTAAGTCAATAGAGTATATCAAAAATTATAGTGAGTTTGTTATGCTATCCACAAAGCTTACTATAGGGATTGATATGATGTTGACTTAGTGATGCTTATGGTATATTTTGGTAGTGCTGTCTTATTGTGCTATCCACAAGGATAGTATTATTCAGATATGATCATATAGGATTGAAGGATATGACTTAATTAAAATACTATAGTTTATTGTGCTATCCACAAGACTATAAGTATTTTAGAGATAAAAGTTATGTTGAGAATTGCATGAGATGCAATCGGTAAAAAGTTACCTATCCTTGAACTTATAGGAGCTTGTTGTGCTATCCACGATATTTTTTATGAAGAATTGAGATCTCAACCCCACTAAAAAACTTTATGATAGGTTTCTCGTTTTCATACTTGAGGGCTATGAAATTCATTAAAATAGTGAAAAATATAATTAGATAAAATCTTGTCTAAATTATGCATATCATTATGAGTAGTCGTTTTATGTTCTTATATTCATCTGCATCTTCACTATCACTGCATGATATTGACCGAACTTTATAGAATGGTTGAGAAACCTGAGAATAGTTCTCATATAGGTGATAGTTTTCTATTCTTCTGATTTCGATTTATTCGGAGATGATACTATAAAGAAAAAAAAATCACATATGCAATATTGTGAGTTGACAGTATGACTGTCAAATATATCCAGATTAACTTAATCATACGATTAAGTCTTTATTAAGAATAGTGAGTTAATCCAGAATTTGATCCTATTAACTCTCTTGGATTCCTTCTCTAGTATCTTCTAGGAGAAGAAAGTGAAGATCGTCTTCGCCATAAGTATCTCTTATCATTACCATAATAATGAGCATTAGAGATAAATTGCAAGAGTTGTCTTACAAATATGAAGCAGCAGTAGGATGCAAAAGTTGCATCTGCTAATGGTTTGTATATGATACAAACTAGTTAATCATTAAGTTTTTCAGCATTAAAATTTTAAATATGTGATACCTTATATGGGTCTCACTTATGCAAATTGTTGCAGACCTATAAAGCTGAAGAGAGGTGACTACATGCTTTTGGCACTGATGGATAGTCCATTCATACTAAGGCTGTAAGAACCTATGTAACCTTTAAGCAAGGTTTAGAAACTTGTAGACCATTGTTATATGCCTAAATTTATCAAAAATATTATTTCAATTCTTTTGTTATTGTAACAAGATTTTGAAATTAATGTAATAGAATAAAAGTTACTCTCCTTCTGATAAAATTTTATGGCAATGGATTTATGATAATGATCTTATATTTTTATCACTCAATGATGTTGTTCTTCTTGTTGATGAGAACAAGAAATGAATATGTGATGGTCACATATCTCAGGACAAACAAGGTATTAGACCTTGAACATATGGATGTTCGAAGGCTAATAATATTTTGACCCAGAGATGGACACTCCATATGAGATATGGTGTGTTCCTTAATTTGTTTCATAGACCTTGTTGTCTCATTCTGGAGATATGTCCTAAAAATTACTGTATATATTTTTGAATTAAATAATGTCAAAATCTGTTGCTAGCTCTCCATATAATATATGGAAAGGATTAGAAGCAGGTTGCCCAACTTATGTAAAAAGAGTTGATGTACATAAGTTTGTGCTAGAACAGATTTATATATATGTTTATAGATTATCCTAAAGAGTAGTATGTGATACTATTTCTATCACCCTATTGAACAAAAGGTGTTTTGTCAGTAGGTATGCCATCTTTTGAAAAAAAAATTTCTAAGAAGTGGTCAGTGGGAGGATAATTGAACTTGAGAAGTTCAAGACTTATGAACTATTCCATCATAATATATAGAGTGTCCACAAGTTGATCCTCGACCAGATGTGCACATTGATGAGGTATAATCATGACACACATCTCCTCACCGAAGATCAATCTGAGTGTGTAGTAGACCACTCAAAATATGAGTTTATCATTATGAATGACTGTACACTATACATCATTGAGAATGATATTTTCTTGACCTATTTGAAAATCGTCATGAGTAGAGACTCTGACAGTTGGCTTGAAATTCAGATATCCGAAATGAACTCCCTGTACATCAATCAAGTATAGATTATAGTTAAAGCACCTATAGGTATGACCCAATAGGTTGCTGACAGAAATGTCAATTCAGATTTTTACTATTGCCACACATCATCTAGAAAGTTTATCTCTAGTAGGAGGCAAATGCATTTATGGATTAAAGCAGGCATTGAGGATATAGTACTTCCATTTTTAATGAGATAATCAAAATGTTTGACTTTATCAAATATAGATAAACTATGTGTGTGTGCAAGAAGATAGGTGTGAGTCTCACTAACTTCTTGATTATGTATGTGGATGATATATAGCATATTGGGAAGGTAGTCCCGATATTGTACTCGATCAATGACATGCTTATCACAAAAAATTTCATGGAATAGATTTGGGCAGCATCTAATTTACTTGGTATCTATAGTGATGGATCTAAGTGGATGTTAGGCTTGTCTCAGTCTAGGTATGTGGATTTTTATGTTGAAAGGGTCCAATATGAATGGGTGTAAAAGTGTTTACTTACCCAAATATCCAATATACCTAACCTGATGTGGTTTATGCCTTGTGTATAATCATTGATTTCGGACAGATCCATGATAGGATCTTAAGAAAACTGTGAAAAGCATTCTCAAAGTACTTGAGAAATACTAGAGAAGCAGTGAACTGAAAGAGTTTCAAACAGTAAACTGGATTTGACTCAGTTAATTGCTGTGAGTAAAGATTGCTAGGGAAAGTTGCCTGATGAAAGGGTTCATCACTAAGTTGGATGTGGTCTCACATGGTACCCACACATATCTTATGACACTTTTATCTCATTCATGATTTGATCATAAAATGAGTTAATATAGAGAACAGCATAATGGACCAGTTTACTACGTCTTTACACAGCAGTAGTGTATTCGCCATCTTGATTGCATGGGCATCAGGTACAGAGGCGATTGGCTTTAATACAAATGAGAGATTAAAAGAATAGTACCCTACAAGCCAATCGCATGGAGATGCGATAGGAACTTTTTTGTGTTATCTTCCTACTCATTTGCATGACATTAGTTATTTTATTTATGAGGTATTGTGTTTTATCATTTGCTGCATCATATTTTTATGATTATGATAAATCTCATAGATTAGGACAATGATTTTTAGGGTCATGATGAGATCATGCCAGTGAGATCTAAAATCTTGATAGCTCCAATCTAAAATATTTTCAATCGTTGGATCATCGAATCAGAGATTGATGATATCGGTAAGACTGGTACATCCTATGTATGCTCGATGGAGAGGGTGATTGATCTCACAATCACTTGTATGATGATACTAATACAAAGATGTAGGTGCTCATTAGAGAATGAGTTCACTGAACTGACCTACAGGAAGAACATCTGATGGAGCTTTACATCATATCGATAGATGGTTCTCCAGTGAGAGTGGTGCATGTGATCCTTTGACCTGAGATCATCATGGTACCTTGTGTATATGGATCCTTACTTTGGTTTATTCCTTAGCATATCACTTTGAGATATATGTGAGATATTTTAAGTATGGTGAAGTATACATGAAGGTTGTAAGTGGTCAACAAAAAAATCGATCACTCCTTGTAGGAGGAAAGAACATCCTATGTGATCTCATAGGATGATGACTCTGAGAGTCTCTGGCCAGAGCAGGGATGAACAGTAGAAAATATTTTTTTTGGTTCATCAATCGAGTCATCATCATCAGATCGAGATACATATGGATAGGTATTTAGGTTTGATATATTTCTATACCCATGGCCTTTTCGGAATGTTGTGTGATCGAAGGATTGAATTACATGATAACTCACCACAGAAGGATAATTTTGGTATTTCTATCAAATATCAAATCTTTCAGGTAGTCATGACATGTTGCTAGAAACGTCAATCTTGACTTGTGGACTCGTTAGAATTAAAAGAGTTTAATTTAAAAATTAATTAAGAAAAGTCCTAATTCGTTGGGACTCTTGAGCTGATCTAATCTAATCAGATTAGGATTATGTCAAGAGTCTAGGTCCACTACTGGATAGATTTTGAACCCAATGGGTCATATATAATAGAGATTTGATCTTGATCCAATCTATTTAAATTTATTGTAAATCCAATGGGTTAATTGAATTGTTAGCACATGAATTAATCCAAGTTTTCAATTGGATTCAGTGCAAAGGTGTTTGTGCTAACTTTTAACTTATTGCCTTGATTTAATGTGATTGGATTTGAACCATCTAATTAATAGGTGGTTTATCTGATTTTTATAAAAGAGTTTCATGTGGAATCAGTCTCCTCCATGCCAATATCCCACGCACAAATAATTGTAATGCCCTATTTAATTTAGGTGTTAAGAAGGAAGAGTCCTTCTTAACAAAGTATCTTAAATTTCTTTCTTAATTTCATGCATTCCTTTTATTCTTCATGTCATGGGATGGCTCTTGAGATTGTGGGCGCAGATAAAAAGGAGGAGTCCTTCTTTTGGAAGGAATTTGAATGCCACAAAATAAATGGGACGCCACATGTATGCATTGAATATGGAAGAGTCCTAATTGTTATGGACTTTTAGTTTCTCATCCTTTCCTTAATCCCACATGCCATATGATGGTGTCTTAATTTTTCTTAGCAGAGAAAGAATCCTTCTGCTAGTCAATCACTTCTTATTCCATACCTTAGCTATTGGTTTCCATGCAAAAAATTAAATGTTAGCGTGTAAGGAATAAGAGACGCAAGAGTTGGCATCCCATGGTGTCGCCCCTTCTTTCCTATTTAAAAGGGGGGCGCTACATCAGCTTGGACATCCCATTTTGGGCTGAGAGTAGGCGTGGGAATGAGAGAAAAATGATGAAAAAAAATCTAAAAAAAGATAAGAAAAAAGGAGAGAAAAATAGAAAGGAAGGGATGAGAAAAATGGAAAGCATGTAATGCTTGTCCAAAAATCAGATTGTTCAAGTATTGAACATCCAATTTGATTTTTGTGTGATGAGATCATTTAAGGTAAGGTTCCTAGAGTGGTCCTAATGGAGGTCTCGAAGGCATACAAATGATGGTACAATCCATTTTTGCGAAGGATGATCGGTAGCATGCCACTTTAAGATATGTGTGGGATATTTTGGATATGGTGAAGTGTGTATGGAGGTTGTGAGTGGTCAAAAAAGGAATCGATCACTTCTTGTAGGAGGAGATAACATCCTATGTGATCTCATAGGATGATAACTCTGAGAGTTTCTGGCTAGAGAAGGGATGAACAATAGAAAATATTTTTTTTGATTCATCAATCGAGTCATCATCATCAGATCAAGATACATATGGACAAGTATTTGGGTTTGACATATTTTCATGCCCATGGTCTTTCCGAAATATTGTGTGATCGAAGGATTGAATTATATGGTAACTCACCACGGAAGGATAATTTTGGTATTTCTATCAAATTTTAAATCTTTCGGGTAGTCATGACACGTTACTAGACGTTAATCTTGACTTGTGGACTTATCAAAATTAAAAGAGTTTAATTAAAAAATTAATTAGGAAGAGTTCTAGTTGGTTGGAACTCTTGAATTGATCTAATCTAATCAGATTAGGATTATGTCGAGAGTCTGGATCCATTACTGGCTAGATTTAGAACTCAATGGGTCACACACAATAGAGATTTGATCTTAGTCCAATCTATTTAGATTTGTTGTAAATCCAATGGGTTAATTGAATTGCTAGCACATAAATTAACTCAAGTTTTCAATTGGGTTCAAAAGTGTTTGTACTAACCTTTAACTTATTGCCTTAACCTAATATAATTGGATTTGAACCATCTAATTAATAGGTGGTTTGTCTGATTTTTATGAAAGAGTTTCATGTGGAATCAGCCTCCTCCACGCCAATATCCCACACACAAATAATTGTAACGCCCCGTTTAATTTTAGCATTAAGAAGGAAGAGTCCTTCTTAACAAAGTATCTTAAATTTCTTTCTTAATTTCACGCGTTCCTTTTATTCCTCATGTCATGGGATGGCTCTTGGGATTGTGGGTGCCGATGAGAAGGAAGAGTCCTTCTTTTGGAAGGAATTTGAACACCACAAAATAAATGGGACACCACATGTATGCGTTGAATATGGAAGAGTCCTAATTGTCATGGACTCTTGGTTTCTCATCCTTTTCTTAATCCCATGCGCCATATGATGGTGTCTTAATTTTTCTTAGCAGAGAAAGAGTCCTTCTGTTGGTCAATCACTTCTTATTCCACACCTTAGCCATTGGTTTCCATGCAAAAAATTAAATGTTAGCGTGTAAGGAATAAGGGACACCAAGAGTTGGCGTCCCATGGTGTCGCTCCTTCTTTTCTATTTAAAAGGGGGCGCTATATAAGCTTGGATGTCCCAATTTGGGCTGAGAGTAGGCATGGGAATAATAAAAAAAGGATGGAAAAATGTTTGAAAAAAGATAAGAAAAAAGAGAGAAAAATAGAAAAGAAAGAATGAGAAAAATAGAAAGCATGTAATGCTTGTCCAAAAATCAGATTATTCAAGTGTTGAACATCCAATCTGATTTTTGTGTGGTGAGATCATTTGAGGTAAGGTTCCTAGAATGGTCCTAGTGAAGGTCTCGAAGGCATACAAATGATGGTGCAACCCGTTCTTACAAAGGATGATTAGTAGTAAACTTGCGAAGAAAGTTGCAGTATTATTTCGAGTCTAAAAGAGCCCTGATCAGTCCCGTGTGGAATACCGTTGGAAGACTTCTACTTTGGAAGTCTTGTAGAGATCTCAAAATTATCAATTCGTGGTCTTCATGTTGGTATATGGCTTCTCATCTTTACCTGTTATATATGCTTTTGTGATTTGATTGTAATTATCAAGGGGTTCTTAGGGCTTTTATTTTTCGATAGTCTAGTTTAATTATTAAACATGCTTTCAATTGTTGAATGCATATAAAATTTTTTAAAATTTATATTCCGCTACATCATCAGAATCCAATACTTCTTTTTTTTATGACATCTTATGGTCTAATTATAACTTACTGATGTATAGATAGTCATAATTTGACTACAAGATGTGATAATATAGTCATAGAATGTCATAATTTTTTTTTTAAAAAAATATTTTTATTATTTAAATATTTAAATAAAAAAATAAAATTATAAATATTAGATATATATTAAAAAATAATAGCTACATTGCACAATCTGATGGGGTGATATAGTTTTGCTGCACCGTGTGTGGTGCACAAAGTCTTTCTGTTAGTCAGACATGGAAATACATCCGGTCCGTTTACAGTCCTTTTTTGTGCCCACAACAATTGGGTTGGGCTGGATCAGCACTGGGCCTGGATAGAGCCGGCCCGGTTAACTCACCACCGGCCTGCTACTCCACCTAGCGCACTGCTTGCCCTTCTTTTTTGTGATGTGACGTGCTTGCCCTTCATTTGGTTCATAAGCGGAGGAGAGAGGAGGGGTAAGGGGAAAAGAATGGCGTTCAGTTTGCGGGGCGTGAGGGTACCACCGAACTCGGCGAGCGTGGAGGAGGCTCGGAGGCGGACCCTCGATTTCTTCAAGTCGGCCTGCCGATCCATCCCGGCCATCATGGAGACCTACAACCTCTACGACGTCGTCACCCCCTCCCAGCTCCGCTCCACCATCTCCTCCGAGATCCGCAAGAACGCCCATATCACCAACCCCAAGGTCTACACCTCTCTCCCTCGATCCATCCATCCATCTCCTTTTCTGGCTCTGGATCCCTCTCAAGCATGAACCCTAAATTTCTGCGCGACTTTGGGCTTTTTTTTTTTTTTTGGGGTTGTGATTATCCCCAAGTTCTCATTTTCGAAGTCATTGAAAGAGATGAGTAAATATTGTCTGCTGATGCTTGGGTTGTTTCATAAAACAAAATTATTTGGATATTAGTCTTGTCGACTGATGCACTTCTTGAGAACTCATTATAAGAATGCTGACATTTCGTAGAAGAATGATTTATAGGATTTCAAATGCTCGGCCAAGATAGAAGCAAAAAACTTCTTTTAATTGGACAATGTGCAAGCTTAGGTGATTTTGGGTATTTGGGTGAAATTGGAATATTATATTTGTGGTTCGAATGAACTTCGGGCTTTTGGATGTCAAATTTGGTGTTTTGTTTCTTTTTTCCAAAAATGATTTCGTAAATTCAGATTAAAACATGAGTTTGTGTCCGGGCATTTGTATCCTTATACGGGGGGGATTGAATGAGGCAGAAAAGAAAAAACCATCCGAGGTTGTTTCCTTCCTCAGAGTGAGCATCAAGTCTTCTTCATCTGTCTTTCTTCTCTCTCTTTTTCCACTTAATCATATCAAGTCTCTATGGTTTCATTTCTTGATCTGTCTGGCAAGTAATAAAAATTTTAAGAATACATCCTGGATAACCCAAGCAAACTTTTGAAGCAAGAGAAGCTACTTAATTTTCTCTTCCAAAGGTATAACGCATTACATGTTTTGGGTACAAGCTGGTTGGAAAATAAATCCCTCTTAATATTGGGTTTTTTTGGTGCTTCATTAGTTTACAACCTCACATGTGAAATTCACCTCTTTCTCCTTTCATCGATAAGAAGCCCTTCTCAATCTGATTAAGAAATCTATATTGTATCATGATATTTATATGCATCATGAATATATCGCTTATCTTTGATTGGATATCTTAAGTTGTTAATTTGGCTTCTTGAGTGTTCTTTTTTGTGATGTTAAAATTGGATACTGAACTGATCAAAATTGTTATTAGATATGGTTCTATCCCCAGGAAATTTTAATGTTCACTGATAGTTTCCCTGTGTATCACATTCCTTATGAAACTTGTTTTAAAGCACTACTTTGAATAAGGATTTTTCACTTAATAGTAACTTTATTTGCTTTTTGATGCAGGACCACCAAGCAATGGTCTGCAATGCATGAAAGGTCCTAAAAATGTAGATTAAACAAAGGTTTTATGATAGCTTGCTGTCCAATTGAGAGCAGGGAAGCAGTTTACTAAATTTGAAATTAATGACTGTAGGATGAACAAAACTTTGTTCTAATGTTTTATGGGGGAAGATAAAGGTTTGAGGACCTAATTCAGGGTATGCAACAAAAACTTGGTATATATTAAGTTCAGAGTTGGTTAATTTACAGAAGATCGAATGTAGTAGTGATCAAACAGCTGAAAACTAAGACTGGAATTTCTGAACCAGTGAGAAAGAAATTAAAATTGCATAAATGAGTGATTTAGCACAGTGGACAATAAATCCTCAGAGTCAGTCAGCATAAATAGCAACCTAATATCAGTAAGGGCATAAATCTGCAGTTAATAATGGGAGCAGCAATTTTATCTAGCAAGAATTGAGAGAAGAAGTTGGGGGGGGGGGAGGGAGAGGGAGAGAGAGAGGATCTTGTAATAGAGGTAGAGAAAAGAACTAAGAGGATGGTCAGCCCAAGCATGGCTGCTATTGGCCTTTCATTTCTGCCTTTTCACTGACGGAGTCAAGCTTGTGGACTGGGAGCTGCAAGTGTTGATTGTTTGATTCAATCGTGTCTTAGTCGAGTCATTAGGGTCTTATTAGTCCTAGCTTTGCTGTTTGTCATTAGTTGGGTTGATGCAATTTCCTGTTATTTTCTTTTATTTTCCATTGTTTGCTTAGCCATTAAGTTACTGTGGCTTAAAGTAATGTCTATGTTATTTTAATTTTATCTGGTCAAAAGTTACTTGGTTAAGGATAATTGAGCATGAAGTAATGACTGAGTTGTCATTAGATTCAAGTGAACTGTTTTGTTGCAAGCCACATCTAGATTATCTATAAATAAATAGTGGGTCCTCCCACTCCAGAGCATTTTCATGTAATGCTGATTATGATATTGTGTCAATGAATAAAAGAAGAATCTTTTTGTTCAAATTCTCCTTTATGTGGTACAAGTACAGACATAGTTATCAGAACCAAACTGGACACTGGCCTGGCCAGGGACCTGTGTCACCGTTCACTGGTCTAATCACTAGGTCGATCAGCCTGAAAGCTATTAAAAATTAAACTATATTAAATAATATATTTATAATGTCAATATTTTATCATCACTGGTTATGATGCATGTGTAAATGCACATGGCCACTTCTAAAAATTTCAGGTATAGGGTAAGTTTTAAAACGATTTAGCATGGATCAAGGATTGATGTCTTTCTCATAAAATTTTAAGATTCGTTTGGTAAATTATGTTCTTAATTTAGATATCTTTCAGTTTTTCTGTGACCAATAAGTCAGTACAAAATTTGGATTTCAGAGGCTGAGAAACTCTTATTATGCACGGTCATGGAAACTCAACTTAAAGAGATTTCCCTGTTTAACTCCTTGAGTACAACAATGTCAGTATCTTTTGGTAGGAGTTGAGCTGAGCATGGTTTAGACTTTTAGGAGACAATTCTATTAGGGGAATTATGGGAATTGAAAAGTTGGGATTATAGCCACTTTTATATGGTGTTAGAGTAATAATGTATCTTGGTAATGTGTCTTTTTGGCTTAGAGACTTGGCCAGCTTCCACCAGGTCCATATTTTGATTTGGAATGAAAAACTATTCTTCAGGGGAATTTCTTCTAAGAAGAAGCTGAAGTCCGGGTCAGTGAAGCCTGTTGGTTTGAGCAAACGTTGGGCAGATTGGTTTCAATGGGTCAACTCTAATTCTGCCTCGTTAGAGAGCCCAATCAGACTTGAGGTCTTGTTCCCCATGTTTCTTGTCTGACTGGCTGGTGCGATCTAGGTCTCACAACTATGAGTCTGAGGCCCTCCAAAGCAATGTTCTGTTAAGCAGGACCCCTTGGAGTTGGCTTGTGAATATGTAGGTTGACTTAAGAAAGAAAATAGAAAATGATTTAGGTCAAGTGACTACTTTTGGAACCTGATATAGAAAACATGCTAGAAAATGTGGTTTTCACAATCAAAGTTACAAAGTTTGGAAAAAAAAAAAATCTGTTTTAGGTATTTCTAGGAGGTGTGGATCTTAGGTAAAGGGATCTAAAGTTAATCGGATGATTGGCGATGGTCGCTGGTTGTCTTGTAAGCGGATCTCGGGTATCCTGGGCTGATTTCTGCAAAATCTTCAACAATAGACCACAAATCTGATATATTTCTTTCAAGGATCAGCAAATAATTACAGAAAATGGTGGATGGTAAGAGAGAAGAGATAACTAGCTTATTAAGGTGGAAATTGTGTGATACCTGGCTACAATATAATCATAACGAGCAATGAAAGGAATTAATGAAAAGGGAAGAAATGAAAGGAAGAGTGGAGAAGAAAGAGATAACATAGAGGGAGGCAAAGCCAAAGAATTTTCTTCAAAAGAGTTCTATATCTAAACCTTGTCACTTTGCGAAGACCCAACAGACACCAAAACAACTAGAAAACATTGTTTTCTACTCAAAAAAGGGCTCTTGACTTACCTTCTATCACCATAGAGTTCTTTCCATATAGTTTGTTGTCAAAAAGACTATTAATCAATCTAAAATCTGCTACATCCAATACCTTCTTGAATAACAAACAAATAAAAGGAATAAATTATACAATCAGTTGGGACTTCTAAAATCTTTGAGGGGGAGAGAAAGGGGGAGAGAGCGCAAGAGATCTCTTTTGTTGGACCAAATATCTAACTTTAGTTGTATCGAGCACTCAAGTATGAGCTACACTTCTAGCAATGGATGAGGTTCCAAAATACTTAGATTTAAGGTTTGCTATACCAGTTGGTATTGGTGCATACCGACCGCACCATACCAAAATACTTAGATTTAAGGTTTGCTATACCAGTTGGTATTGGTGCATACCGACCGCACCATACCATATGGGTATTGAATCAGTATGCGGTATGGGGTGCATACTGAGTTGGCAGAAAAGCAGAAATATCTTTCCTTCATCCTTCACTCATTAGAGACTATGGGGATCTGGGATTTGAGAAAACTGACTGACGGCACTCAACTGATGGGACTTCGAGGTGGGTATTTTTCTATATACCTATACCAATAAAATGAAGGCACGAGACTAAGATGGAGACCACAACTTATTGTGAGTATGAACTACACCACAAGCTTATAAGCTTCGAGAGCCTAGGCCAAGAGGCTCTCTTGAACAAGGAAACTCGAAAGCCTAATCTAATGTAAAGGCTCCTCACCTCAAAACCTAGAAAAAAGCCAGAAACCATCAAAGAGGAGCTATTAAAGCTCTTGAGTTGTGGAGCTGAGCTTCAACTTGAAAGTTGGCCGGAAGCATAATACAAATTAGAGTCTGGTTACTCTGTTTTATCTAGAATAAAAGGTAAAAATATTCCTTGACTTGATTGAAATCTAAAGTTGTGTCGTATAAGTGAATATTAGTTTCCTCATCATTCACTAAGCATCTTGTATTTTATACAAATTTGGGGCAATATAGTCCTTACGTAAGGGCGATCAAAGGTGTAGTAGTTCTTGTAGTAGTGGTCCTTATACCTTGTATTACCAATCGAAAGATGGTCAAAAAAAAAAATCTCTATTTGATGGGTACTGGATTTACTGATACTGTAAAATGATGGTATCGGTACAGGATCTGGTATCGAGACGGGGAACTTTGCTTAGATTGTTTGCTAATCTTGTGATTGGAGCTTTCTTTTGGTTGGGCTAGTTATTCAAGCGCTTCTGGAGCTCATTCTCATGGCTGTCTCTTGCTCCCCTAATCCTTAACAACTGATGTTTCATGTTTGCTCACTCATAAAACACTGTTGGCCACCTATCCTTCCGTATTTTTGAGTCTCAACAACCTTAGATTCTGGGAGTTGAATGAAATCTAATATCTTACTTAGAATCAGATAATCTAACCCCTAAGTAATTAACAGAAACAGTGAGTTTACCGATGAGGAGAAAAAAGAAGAATTTCCACCAAAAATTGCTATTCATGGTAGTGTAGCATGAAGAGTGCTGTGAATATCACATCCCCTTTAAATTTCAACATATTACTTAGTAAAATAACTCCCAGCAAACAATTGAAAAGAAAATAGTTAAAATTAAGACTAAATTAGAGCTATTCATTTAACTTCAAGGCTCCTATTCATTCCTCAAGCACACCGATTGGGTGGATGTGGACCAAGTACGCCTTAATATTTGGATGGCTACATGATTTGAGCCTCCATGTTTGCATGAACTATTTCTTTCACTGTTTGTTCCCCGTTATTACACATTGGTTGCTTCTTGATTAGTATTGCATGAGGAAATATGGTAACGAAACAACAGAAATGCATGGATAATTATTGGAGATGAATAGATATGGAAGAATAGAGAAAGGAAAGGGAGACAAAAAAATTCCTTAGGTGTCTCTCTTTCTTCAAAGCCCTTTTCATTTGTGCATCAGAGAGAAGGAAGATTGGCCTGAACTATTAGGATGAATCCTCTTGTTGTTGGTGACTAAAGAGGTTAGGATGTTCATTTTGGAAAAAAAACAGATTCTAGTGCTTCAAGCTGGAAGTGTGGGTGCAAATAAATTCATATTTAATGACATTTTAGTTGAAGTGGATTTAAGAATTATAATGTTAGTTGCTATTTTTGAGACTTTCCAAAATGAATGCTTAAGCTTGACCTTTTTTCTTTTTGTTTTCTTATTAAGGATACAACACACTCTTCTAGTAAAGTATTAAGAGTATCCTTATGCCCCAATGATGAAAATGCATAGAGTTGTTCGTGAATGGAGATGTTTTGGTCCTATTCTTCATAAGCTGAAGTCAGCTTTGATAAAGAAGAGTATTGGTTTTATATTATAAAAGAGATAGTGGAAAATAATTAGGGCATCAACAAAGTAGTGAGGTCACTGTTATCAGGTTGAGTTACTAGTAAGCTAAATGTTGAATTATGAATGTTAAGACTTCTCACATAACATATACAATGTCAGAAAAATGGTTTTGCTCCTTCAAAAATTTTACATAGAATAGATGTAGATAGAGATGGTAAAATTGTTCCAAAGTGAGACTTATTGGATGTTGATACATAGAATAGGAAAATGAGAAATAAAGTCTAACTTGGAGCTGGGCCGTGTGAATGAAAAAAATCGAGGACTAGTTGGATATAGAAAATAGAAGCATTAGTTAATTTCTCACCATGGCTATGCTATAGAAGAAGTATATGCTCAGACTTTCTATTCGGTGCTTGGAGACTTGTAAAAGATGATCAGCTGATGAGATTGTTATATCTATTTATATTTTTTCTCTCAAACAAGGGGTGCAAGCTGCCCATGCAATGGCATTTTGTGTGAAGACTTTCAGAGAGCAAGTGGATTTGGAAGAGTTTGGATACTGAATGTGTTTTACCTTCTTTCCCCAAGAAACATAGTAGACTTAGATGATGAAATCCATTTTCTTTGTGAATAAGATGTGGATTTTGGTCAAAATGTTGGTTACCTTGCGTACAAAATCTGTTGAAGGCACGAGTACTTTCATTCAGGAAAAAAATTGTCTTGTGGGCAGTAGACTGACACATGGAAGATATGCATGTTTGAAGAAATTCGTGATCATGTGCATTACAAGCTATTTATTATATTGTAATAAGGATGGATTTTTTAATTATCTAACGTTAATGGAACCAACTTTTTGAGGATTTGTTTCTTATGGAGCTCAACAGGCCTGATAGGCTGAGCAATATTTCATTCATTATTATGTGGTTATGTTTTAGATAAACTTGAAAATACTCTAGATTGGTCTTTCTGATGGCTTTAAGATGAAAAATAATTATGTACATGTCATTTGAAAATGATACAAGTCATGATGTATAATTACAACAGGTGCAATGAGAAAAAATAAATAGCTTACTTTAGTTGTTAAAAGTTTGTTAGCTTAAAAAGTGAACACTAGACCTTTCTATAATGACTTACATTGGGCAACAACGGATAGTTTAAGAAGCATCTGATGAAGTAAATCTAAGATAGAAATATTTGTGATGTAGTTCACAAGCCAGATCCTGTAGATGATTGGAGGTGTGATCATCAACAAAATGAATCAGAACAGAGAACGAGAAAGATAAAAGGTGCGTGAACATGGATGGTTTACCATGCTTAAGAATAAATCAAGTGCATGTCATGGAATCCAGTATAGATGTAAGAATTTTAAATTAACGGTTCAAGCTCTGCCTGCTGTTGGCTGGAAGTACCATACATATCCATCAAGAGATATCCAACAAAGCTGTACAAACTTCTGAACCATCTGACTCAAATCCAAATTAAAAAAAATGTCAACGCCTAATGCTAGAGCATATTACTATACTCAAAGTTAACTCCAAAAGGTAATAATAAATCAAAATAAACTCAAATATTAAAACAAAATCCATGAGCCACGTTCAATTGCTGAGGCTGTCTGTCTAAGGAAAACCCAGATGGTTGCATTTTATGGTTACTTTAGTCTCCCTTCCATTTTATGGCAGCCCATGTCCCAATAGAATGTTGCTTCACTACGTCCTGTATCTTCTCTTTTATAGAAAATCATGTCTATATTGCATGCATCTTAATCTATTTTCATTTTTGTTAGCGATGTACGACTTTCTAAACTTAGAGCAAAAACTAAATGAAATATGATACAATAGAAAGATAGGTAAAATGTTATTCTAACTTTTTACTGGATTTTTGTCTTGATCCAAAGGATGAGATCACATAGGCATATGTTATGTTGGCATATGTATCATCACAACAATGCTCTGTTTAAAAGCTTGTCATTTCTTATGAGGTGCTTCATCATTCTTGTAATTGGAGTGTTTGGTTTAAAAAATGTTGTGATCTACTTTAACTTTTTTTGGAATCTTAAACTGCAATTTCCTAATAAAATCCAGTGTGGCTTGACCTTGTCCTAGGTTAATAGTGTTACTTGTTTCTTTTTTTTTTTGGGTGGTTCCCTTGTACACGCACAGATGAAGAGATATAAAAGATTTTTCTTAACACACTCAACATTTAAGTATCCGAAGCAAAGATCACTGAATCGTCCCGAACCGAATGGTTCAGGGTATTCTGAGCTGTCCCGCCGAGCAAAACGGCACACCGGAGGAGGTAGAGGGAAAGAGAGTGAAAGAGAGGAAGAGAGAGAGAGAGGAGGGGAGGGAGACAGGGGACGATGCCATCAAAGACCGGCGGTGGCTTGCTGAGGCCGCCGAAGGGTTGTAGAGGCCTCCGCAGCTTGGTGTCGCCCGATAGGGCATTTAATCAAGCGAAAGAGAGAGAGAGAGAGAGGGAGGGAACGACAATACCAGAGGGAGGCACAGTCGGCGGAGAGGTTGCCGAATGGCGTCGGATGGCCGTCGTGGCCATCGGGCAGTGAAAAACGTGCAGACGGAGCCCCGATCGTGAAACAAGGACGACCGCCCTGTTCACTCGTTTGCTTCACTTAAACTCATTGCCAACTTCACTGTAATTGGAATTTTTTTAAAAAATCCTATGAAACAGAGTGATCACCCCTGTTTTATGCTTGTAGCTTTGGAGGCCACGATTATGTTGTCCAGCGGCCACGGCGGCCAGTCGGAGGCCCTCCGACGGCCTCATCGATGGCTTCCCCTCCCCCCTCCCGTCCCCCTCCCCCTCCCCCCCCCTCCCCTCTTTCTCTCTTTTTCTCCTCTCGGTTCCCTTCTTCTCCTCTATGTCATTTTGCGTCGGTCCGGTCCAATACGGATCCATACCTCCGGATGGCCGGCACGGACTATCGAGTCCGCCAATCTTGATCTGAAGTAAAGACAAGATGTTTAAAGTTTGCTGTTTTCCTTTTCACTGTGTTACTCTTTCAAGTAGCTAATCAAAGAAAGCATTTCAGATGAAATTTGAAGCACGTGAGGAAGATTAGTTTTTCAACTTCACTATACTATGATAAAATGTATGGAGCATCATGTGCATATAGCATGTATGCTGACTTGGGCTTGAGGAAGAGCCTTTTGCCTCTGACACCAGTTGATGCAGGCGAAGAAATTGAACACATGTTGCCTGTGAGATAGTGCTTGCGAGTAGAAAGAATACACAATAAGGAGAAGAAAATCTAGGAAAGTAGTGACTGTCAACTGTTTCATTAATCAACCAACATTTTATTGAGACATGAATCTTTAGCTACTTATGCATATAAAGCCAGCAAAGGATTACCTGGTGGAAAACTCGGATTTTATGTTTTATATATCAAGAACTATCCAATTACCTCCTAAATGAGGCTTCTTCATCGGATTTATGCTTGAATAACAATCAAGGAAAACCAAAAAAGAATAATAATATGCCAAATTGCCAATAGTTGCAAAGCACATGCAATGGCTTGGATCATCTACCTTGAAGCAACACCATTTGCTTGAGATTTCTGGTCACTTTATGTGATTCTGCAACTTACGTAGTGTATCTTTATTTTTATTAATTTGAGTCTGCTGTCTTGGTTGCCCTCTTTGTATTTAGAACCTACCAAGAAAATGTTGCGTCCAGCTATGAGGAAAATCACACAATTAGGAATAGGAACCCCCCCCCCCTCCTCCTCCTCTGCTTTTCTTTTGTTTCGAGGTGGGTGGGATCTTGAAGTTCTGACATGCCTCATTACTTCTGTGTGTGTGTGTGTGTGTGTGTGTGTTGCAAAGGAAAGTCTAGAAGAAAGTTTCTAGTAATTGACTCCAGCATATAGTTACTTAGACTAACCTCCCTATATCTGTATGTAATCAGTTTCTGTTTAGGAAGCACTGATTCTTCAAATCACGGCTTTTTTTTTTTTCCTATCAAACACTGATACCTGTCAATACTTCAATTTGTCTAATACTTGTGTAAAGCATCCTATTTTAGAATTTCTTGAGAAAAACACTCTAGATACTTTGCAAATACACTTAAGATACTTCCTCGACACCTCCAAATATGAGGGGAGGGTGCTTCCTTTCCATTCTTGATGTTAACATCTTCAATGAATGGTCAAATTTGCACTCTATAATTTAGTATGATATACTGGTTGCAGTCTGTACATATGAATGGTGATTAAATCATGACCTTGTAAAGGTTCATGCCATTGTTTAACTTATGAACTATATTATTTTGGTAACCTAGTATGCTTTATGGATGCTTTTTACCTATTTGTGTGTATGTATGAATGTTGTTTACTGCATGTATGTGTGTGCACATGCGCGGCGTGCACATGTTAGTCTTATTGGTATATCCATATCATGCCATGTCCATAGTTTCTTCTGGCTATGAGTGCACATCTGCTTGTTTTTTCAGTCCATGTATGCTTCTGTTCAGTCATGTAAAATTTATGAATCGCACCTTATGCGTGGAATCTATATAGTTTCTTCTGGCCTTCTTGATGCTTATTTAAAATATGCCCATTCTCTAGCTTCAACTATGTAAATATTGAGTACTATTTAGAAAGTTTATTCATTTCGTATACCTAATAGTTTTCAACTTTTCCAAATCACCAACTCTTCTGTAAGATACAGCTTCTACTTGCTGTCTGAGTTTTCAATTTAACTGTTAATTCACACCTGTAATTGTTATTCATTTTTCATTCACTTAGTCTGCTCTGGCTATGTGCATTTTTTCATTACTTACACATTCTTCATTTGATACAATGTTGGTTGGCATCTAATAGTGGTTTATTTCCTGTTAAAACTCTTGTTAAAGAAGAATATGATGTAACTTCAATCTTGTATTGCCATGCCATATCCATCAGCATATCTATCTTTTTGTTAAAGTAGGCCTATCCTGACTCTTACCCACTCTGTCAGCTGGTTATCTTATTACCACATTCATCAGCACAAAATTTTTTACTGTTTGAGGTTACCATTTCACAGTTTCACTTGCTTTTGCATGACACCACATTAGATTTTTGTTCATGGTTGGACTAATATGTTGCAGTGTTTAGGTCTTCTCACGATTGCATGCTTCTCTTATGTGTAAAAATACAATCATGCTTCAGAAGCTTCGTTCACACCATCTCTGTACACTTTTCAGAACTTATCACCATCTTCTCACTAGGTTGTGTCTATCAAGGTTAATAGAATTGCTTGTGACCCTTCATCCTTGGTTTTATGCCCTCAAGAATCATTTCATACTTTAGCTTGCACCATATCCGGTTGTCTGGCAATGAATCTTGCTGCACTTTGCTTTTCCTCACTTGGTAGTGGTTGAATGTTTAATATTGTGCAAACACTTTTTGTTTAAAACATGTCTCGGGCATGCCCGAGGGGCAAGGCACTCTCGGTGACCTCAGCACATTGTGCACCTCAAGGTGTAAAAAATGTGTGCTGTACATGCACCTTGCTGAAGTACAGCAATATGTAAAAAGGCTTTACCCTCGTGACTGGTGTGTTGTATGTGATTTGCTGGGTGTGTCATCTGATGGCTGTGTGCTCATGTTTGTTGGTGATGTGTTTGTTTATGTGACTTTTTGTGGATGTGCATGACATTATTTAGGTGTTTCTATGTGTCTCTGTGTTTTCTGTTTGTGTTTATTAACTTTTGCCAAATATGTTTTACTTTGTCAATTCGTTTTTTTTCTTTCGTGTATATACATTCATAAATACCTACAATCATAGGTGTCTTAAATGTGTATGTACATATGTGCATGTAAGTCTGTTCATACATACATATTATATACATACAACCTAGTAAAATACAGGTGCTGTACACATAACAAACCCCCCTTCTTTATGGTTATCTTATAAATGGTGCATCCAATGCTAGTGAAAGTCCTTTTATTAATAATATATTTATTAAATTTCTATTTTTGGAAGGAAAACAACATATATTTAGTATAGATTTAGAGGTTTTGACATCTACCCACTCAAATATATTTGAATATATAGATGATTACAACCTCTTGCTTGAACACACCTAGTATATGAGATTTTAAGGAGGAAAACTGACTTGTGTGGGAGATACAATACAAAGAGATGTTGTCTTTTTAAATTTTTTTTTTTTTTAAATGGAAGAGGGAGGTTGTCTTTGTAACTGAAATATTTAAGGATGTTTATTGCTTCTAAGAAAGAGACGCAGGTTAGCGGAAGATATATAGCATAGAGAGATAGATAGAGACTCTAATCTCTCCAATCTCTCTGATTGAAGTACTTAAAGACTTTTATTCGAATTGATTAAGTATTTTAAGAGTGAAAAGGCTGATGATGCTGGGGTTATAGGAGGGGTGAGAGCAATGGGAGAGAGAAAGGAAGATGAAGCAATTATTTAATGAAATAAAGAGCAACACATATCATGTATTCTTTAGAACTCTTATTTATATTAATTATTAAGTTAATTGAATTAATTCATGAGGATATTTTTATCATTTTTATGAAGACTACCAAAAACTCAGTATTTGCTTTTAGGAGTACTATACACACACATACTTTTGACACATTTTATTTATTTATTTATTTATTTATTTATGTTTATATTTTGTTCCTTACTTTGTTCAGGCACGTCTTGATTTACTCATGCTTGGATATTCTGAGATCTTGGCGCTTTGGTGTGCCTTGAGCCTTTAATAACATCACAAACACTTATTATGTTGTTTTCATGGCCGAGATTCAATCTGTGCCTTGAGCATTTAATAACATCACAAACACTTATTATGTTGTTTCACAAACACTTATTATGTTGTTTTTGTGCCGAGATTCAATCTGTGCCTTGAGCCTTTAATAACATCACAAACACTTATTATGTTGTTTTTGTGGCCGAGAGTCAATCTGTTATACATATAGCTTTTGTCAGTTGTATGTTGCCTGCATGTATCAATTCATCCTTGAACCAGTCGATATATTGAGCAGTGGGCATCTCTTGGAAGAAATGTAGGAATTCCCATTAAAAGACACAAAAAAGCTTTAGCATCAAAAGTTTGATCCAAGGATTATCTGAAATAACTGCGGTATTGTTTCTGTCCATGCGATTATGTGTGCATATAACTCTATATTCTGCTGCATGCGACACAGACAAAAGTCCAATCCCATGACAATAAGGTTCGACTGTCATAAGATATTTGGTTGAAGGTTTAGAGAAACTGCAGGACTGCTAATTTGAGTTGCTTTGATTTTGGGCAACAGGTAATTGACGTGCTTCTCTTCAAGGGAATGGAGGAGCTCGGCAACATTGTTGAGCATGCAAAGCAA
>NC_026002.2:6846522-6956751 GCF_000442705.2 Elaeis guineensis
GTTTACAATAGGTGATTACTGAAAATAACAGCACTCAATTTTGTTTACTGTAGTGGAAAAGATATAATTGGAGTATAGAATGAAACAAGTCTTTCTGTTCGTATTCTAGTGTTTGAGATGATATACAGATTTCATATGATTTTCACAATTTTTTTGTTGAATTAAGTTGGCTCCAAGCTTGAAGATGGTTAAGCCTCTGTTTATCATAACAAACTTTTCTGTTGTCTTCTCTTAAGCAAACCAAGATGTAGTTATACATGTGCATGTATATGCCCATGTGTTTCAAAATCTGAATTTTGAAGTTTTTCCTGTGCAACACTAGTATTTCCTGTCACTTTGTGAGAATCTTATACTTGTCATTACATATTTCTAGGAACAATGGTGAAGCACAGTTAATGAATTGTACTTGTGGCTAAACTGAAATTTGTTGCAGAGCAAGAAGTAGAAAATATAGTGTTGATTTAGAGACAGTGAAGTGCTATCATGGTGCTACATGAGGAAATTCTTAAATTTATAAGATGTGGAAGGAGTCTTTTTTAGGGCATTCTTTTATTGCCCAAGTTGTTTGATGGCCTTTTGATTGATGAAAATTTTTAAATCGTGAAGGCCTAAAAAAGAGTTACTGCTAATGTTTCTTTGAGGGTAAACTTTAGGGGTGATATCAAGAAGGCAACTGAATTGTTTTCTTTATCTCCCTCCAGAGTCTAATGTAGAAACCAATGAATTGGACTTTGGAAAATTTGGGATATGTATGATTTGTTTCCTTTGAGTACTATATGTTCCTGGTGTTGCCATTAGATTGGTTTTCATGCTTGTTACCTTGTCAAGAATGCAAAGAGGTTTTAGGAAGCATTAGCCTTGTGCATAAAGAATGTGAATTATAAACTGAAACATTTTTTTTTTTATCATTGCATATTTTATAAAGAATGAAAGGGACTTGATTGGACTTTGACTTGGGTTGCCTTCGAGGTAATTAGGGTACCAAGCAGCTCTAAATCAATGTTGATACTGTGAATGTTACATTAGAGAGAAAAATCAAGATTCAGTTTAATACATGGAGAGAGATAATTTAGTATCTAGAAAGGGGAACAATAAAACATGACTTGAGGAATAGATTTCCATGTCTATTGTCATGAAGAAAAATCAAAATACTATCTTATGATATCTTCCTATAACAAGTACTCATTTGCATACTTATTTATTGTATATAAATTTTTTTAAATTGGAAGCCCCTCCCCTTCACTCTTGGTTTCATACACTATTTTAACAGTGTTTAGTTAAAATATTGCGAGCCTTTTCGGACAAAAGAATCCAAAGCTTTTGAGTTTTAAGCTATATTAGGGATCAAATACTCGCTTGGTACCACTTAAAAGTAATAGTTGACTGGAGAGACCGAGAAAAAGGGAAAAAAGAGAGATGTTTATGAATACATATAATGATGGCATGATATTAACTTTTAGATGCTCATAATTTTGGAAGATAACAATTTTCAGGATTCAGAAACTTATTTTGTTTAATAAGGATGGTAAGTGCTCAAGGTGGGAGAAACATTTGAAGTGGAGGGATCTGCTCAATAGATGGACATCCCTTTCTAATTTGCCCTCCTAAGCTGGAGTCTTCTCCTGTTGGGAAGAGGATTTGGTTATTATGCTTTCTAGACCAGGGAAGAAATTGGAACGGTTTACAAAAGGATAGCTGAAGCTACCTGATCACTAAAGTGGGGGTAGCTCGATTAAAATCTTTATATAGAGATAACCGATGATCATGCTTGAGATCGTAGGTTGCAATAATGGGAGAATACAATTGGGTTATTTGGCGGTGAAGTTGGAAGTCACTGTATTAAGGCAAAAAAAGTTGGCCAGATTTGAAGGAAGTTGGAGCTTTTCTTGGTGTTGGACTTGTTTGATGGTGATTATGTTTCCAAGTTTGCCAACAAGGATTTATTGTTGATCATGGCTTGGGGATCTTGGACGTTACATGCACGATACATTCATTGACACATGCAAAGTAATTTTCATTTACAGGGAAAACATTTTTCTTGGCTCTTATTTTTGAATTGTGCATTTGTAATATCTTGCTATAGTTTCTATGTTCATTGATAAACCATTGCAAGCCAATCTGTGCACCAGTTTTGGAGCAAGACATCAGTTGGAAATAGTTTATCATAGTGGACCTAAATCAAACATTAAAGGCTAGGAGTGGAGATAGGCAAAAGTAAGGATGCATTCTTGTAGCATTGAATGAAGATATTCTTTTATGTTATTGTTGCAGTAGAGTTAGGCAGTGATTCTAGAACCATAATTTTTTCAAGTCTTTTAAATACCATGTGGATGAAGAGAAAATTAAAGAGATCGAGCAAAATCTGTTGAGAGCTATGCGAGAGAACTAAGTACAGAGAGGGAAGGGCTAGTAAAGTTAAGAGAAGAGACATTGATGATTGGTGATGATTAGGAGATTCTACTGCAAGCCATGGATGATAGTTTAAAGAGGGCAAAGAAAGAACTATGATGGATTGGAATGGCGGGCGATTTAGGATGGTGTCAAAAGAAGGGAATGTGCAAGCCATTGCAACAAGTAATGACAGTAACATAATGGCAAAACTTAATTGGAAAGTTGAGAAAGGTGGCATCATGGGGAAGAGAGCATATTCTTGAGGAGGATAAGGTGGAGGATGGAGTCTTGGTGAAGATACTTGTTCAGTGACATAATTAAATAATGAAGGATACGTGGATATTTTGAAGCCACAAATCCAACAACTGGAGACAAATGGAAAGGATTTTTCAGGGGAAACTTGGAGAGGAGTCCGATTATAGAAAAAAAAGCATCTTCCTTAATCTCTTGAGGGAAACATGGCTCAGCATGGATGATCTAGTTATTTTTTTTTTTGTAATTATATAATTTTAAGCCAAATGTAAATATTGACATAGGAAGGTGGAGGATTTTATAAGAAATTGTTGGAGGTTATTACTCTAATTTATAAGTTTGAAATGGTATTTTTGTTGAGGAGAATCTAAGGAACTAATGTGAAGGGTGTCATAGGATGCTCATGAAGAAGGTGGAGTTTGGTCCACTAGAGTTTTGTGAGGATATACTATTGAATATGCTTTTCTAGTCTACTGTCAGATCCTAGGGCTCAACCTTGGACAGACGGTAGAAACTACCAAGCTAGAGTACGATATGGGTAGAGGGAATTTCCGGTGGAGCGGTGAAATGCCAAGTGAAACTGCAAGAAGATGGGGATGAATACAATGTGACCTATTGAAGGTTGTAAGGGACCTTGAAATAAGTGATAGAGTGTATAATTTGTCAAAAATTTCTAAAATGAATATTATTGTGTGGAGTTCTGGGATTTGGGCCCAAGAGTAACTGTGTTAAGATGCAAAGGATGAAGAAATATTAATTTGGATATCTTTTATGTATGTGAACTGTTGAGAGTTGAGAATGTATTGGGTAATGTTTAGAAGATAAGGGAAGTGTTTTTCTGCCCAGTCAAGGTTTTTGATGCGGCATCATTCAAGTTTAACAAGTCTATTCTTTTTTTTTTTTACTTGAAGACAGGCGGAAATTCATTATGTCAGTGGTGCATACTGATACTTCTGTTGTTTGAGGGAGAGAATTGTGAGCTAATCTGGCAAAAATTTCTCAAGTGGGTAAACATTATTTCTTGGTGTGCATGTTTAATGTGAAGATCAGCAGGGCATGATTTAGATATGATCACTGTCTGAAAGGTGTGTTTTAGCTGCAAGGCACAAGTCTAGCTCCTAGACTCCGTTGTTGTGAGGCCCCTTCAAACAGGTTTAGGAAAGGTGCTTGAGGCACATGCCTTTGCATGAAGTCCAAGTGGATGATAAGACATGCCTCTGAACTGGCATAGACCCCACTAAAAGGGTCAACCAGATGTTGACAGAGGAGGGGGAGGGGGAAGCTTTCCTTCAGGAGAAAGCAGGGTTTGATGGAGTAGGGTTTAAACTGCATGAGGTTTTTGAGGTCTCTTCCACCTTTACGCCCTTTTCATCATCTTCTTATTGCTGGGTGAAACAAGTGACTGAAATTCCCTTTTCTTCGTCTTTGCTTCTGCTGCTACTTTCTGGGTAGAAACAGGGGACTGGCAGTATCTTTTCTCCTCTTGCTGCTAAGTGAGACAGCGGACTGGCAGCCCTCTTCTTTTCTTCTCTTCTTTTCCCTCTTCTTTTTTCGATGCATTTTTTAACTGTTTCCAGGTGTATGTGTGTGTATACATATATATACATGTATAGACATACATATAGACATACATGTATATACATATATGTATATGCGTATATATGTAGATGTATATGGTCAACCGTCCCCCAGGCTCCAAGAAACCATAGTGCCTGAATGCACCCGACTTTAAAAACTTGTGGCCTAATTGGCCTAAATAGGAAATTTCGTGTTTTATTAAATGTTGATTATTTCTTTTGTTCAGGTTTCTTGGCCTTGAAATTCATAGGAACAGATCAGATGCTTGATTGCATGAGAATCCTTAAAAGAGTGGTTGGGGTGACGTGTGACTGGAAATGGTTTAATTATTTAGTAAAGAGGCAGCTCATCACCCACCAAGAGTGGAGTCTGATAGGCTGATGCTCATCAACCTAAACTTGCCAAGCATGTGTGATCTTAAGCCTCTTAGAATGGGCAAATATCGGTGACTTGAACTAGGGTTCGAGGATGTTGCTTGTAGGTTGCACTGTTGAGTCTATACAATCTAGCAGAGAAGATGAAGAGAGAAAAGATGGAATCAGGAGGTGATTGCTGATTCATTCAATATTTAAAAAGAATTGCAAATAAGTTGACATATCTACAAAGACAAGAATATAGTGGATTACTCACTAGGCGATAGGAGTGAAGGGCCTGGTCACTGAGACCCCCTTTGTGAGGAGGCACCCCTTCTCCCGAAGTTACGGGGCTATTTTGCCGAGTTCCTTAGAGAGAGTTGTCGATATCTGCCCTTAGTTTTCGCTCTCCTCTGTCGAAGATGATATTCAAGAGTTTTGTCACTCCAGTAATCTCTTCGTGGCATTTCTTCCAGTTCAAAAGCCGGCACCAGAGGCAGAGACAAGGAAAGCGAGGGTGATAGTCGGTATAGGTCGGACCCTGTAGTTTCTAGCTGGCCGATGGTCCGGACCCCCACAAAGGGGGAGATCCGGCTCTACCCAAACTTTTTTGGTTCACCTCAACATTACCCACTTGTCTGACTATTGCTAAGCAGTTATTTGCGCCTACTCTGACTTTTGCGAGACCACAATATTCCTCCTTTTGTGGTTAATGCTCTCAATGGTGAATCGATCATTCGCTAACTCCTATTTATTTATTATCTATGTCACGTCAGATGTTCTATGGATACAAACTATTCAATGTTCCACACTCTAATTTTTTGGATTCGGATATTAGCCGTCTGCATCTATTTTCATATCCACATTTATCAGACGTGGATAAAAATTTGAGTATTCGATTAATATTTGTATCTATATCCATATTCATCGAAGAAAAATGGACATGGATATGAATAGATAACCACTCGATCAATATCCGACTATCAGATATTGCTTGTAACCATATTTAATTTTATATAGGACACATGAACTTTTGAGAAAAATATATAACCATATTATTATGTTATTAATTTGATCTATCATCCACTTAGTAATATATTTGATTCTGTGGTATAAAGTTTAATTTTCCGACTTATATCCATATTTTCAGTGTCTAATTGATATCTATATCTGTTTAAAATAAATATGGATATGAATTTATGCATTCGACTAATACTAGTATTCATATTTGTATTTGTCAAATAAAACAAATATGTATATGGATTAACTGATATCCGATCCATATCCTGTTTGATTTCAGCCCTACTAGGTGATTCTTAAAAAGAACGGAAATAAACCTTCATTAACTTGTGCTTTCACAGAAATAATATCAAGAGGAAGGGATCGAGCTTGATGGGCTAATGACATGGACAAAAGATATAAAGTACTTAATGATGTGACTATAGTAGAAAAAGGAACAGTACTTGTCTTGAGGATGACAAAAAAGTGGTGCATAATCAAGTAACAGTAATAGCCTTTAACATTTTTTCAAAGGTTTTTGATATAGAAGGCTTGTGATGAGGAGATGGATTTTCCCCAGATTTTGTAGGATTACACCTCTGGATCAGTAGAGAAGTGTTGGGAGAAGCAATTGAACATAGTGTAATTAATTCTAATTGATTCAGTGGAGATGTTTGGACTGAATGGTTTCGAATCAAATCTACTAGGCAGATTAAAATGCTTAGAGAAAGCAGAACAGAGAAGAATCTCTGGATGGAAAGTGGTTCTTTGTGAAATTCTTTGTGCACCGTGGGAGGTGCAGAATCGTGCGCACCGCCTGCGGTGATTGGCTCACGTGTGGGGCAGAAAATTTTTTTTTTTCGCGCGCCGCACCCTAGCCTGGTGCGTGAGCCAATCACCACGGGCAGTGCGCGCATTCTGCACTGCCTGCGGTGCACAAAGAATTTCTCGTGGTTCTCTATGATGCAGGTGATGTATTAGACATTGAAGTGGTGTTGTAACATTTAGGAGTGGCTTATATCACTAAGATGTTGGGCTGAATGGAAGTGAACCTTGAGTCTTGCTTCTAAGCCAATATTCAGTACTGAATTCCAGTTTTTTTTTTATAATGATGATGATGATGATTATTATTATTATTATTATATGCTGGAAGAGAACCTTGTTGAAAGCCAGCAGGAGCATTGGATTTTAGAGACCAATTGTTTCATGTTGCATTGCTCCAAGTTGCGCAGCTAAAGGTCTTGTTAAGAAGGATTTCTTATGGCTATATTCCTATTAGTAGCAAGTACAAATTCAAGGGGTTAATTACTGAATCAGAAACCTCTAGGGGAATGCTTATGCAAATCTTACTGAGTAGTGAATGGTAAAAGTATTACTCTACATCATATATGGTTGTTGGCCTTCGAGGAGAATCATCTTTGATGCCTGGTTTGGAAGGCTTGTAGAGAACCCTTATGAAGTCTAGAAAACTTTAATGGAAATTAGGTTAAACTTCTAGAAAAGTAGCAATGCCTTCCTGAAGAGGCAAATGCGCTCTGATAGGTAGTACACAAGCCATGGGACTGATGATGAGGACACCAATTATAATATTTGGTGATGTAAAAAAAAAAAAGGATGCGTCTATGGTGCACGCTGTGCACGAGTAATCTAGTGCATGGTCATGCACAATTGATACATGCTTGCTTGTCGAATCTTAAAGCGAGAAAACTTCATTTAACTCCATCTTGTACTCCTATTTTGTTTATTTAAAAGAAAGGAAAAAGGGAACAAAAATACTATGATGGGAGATGGTGAGATCCATAATCATCATTGGTTTGCTGGACATTAGTTCTTATGAGTTGTTGCCGATTAAAAGCAAAAGAGTTTCTTCACTGTCCTTTAACGAAGATTATTCTCGTCCTGCTCCATCTGAGCGTGCTGATATGGAGAGGGTTCCCTCTCCTGGCCTACTTACGAACCATGATCGTCCTCCAAAGGGGGCGATTGGCGCATCCTCGGCTCAAGCGGTTCGTCAAAGGGATTTTCGGCCGGCTGAGGCTTCTCGTACTTAGTCTCAGGTGGCCCAGAGGATCGAGCATTTTCGATGGGAGACCTTCAGGGCTACTGATGAACAAGTCAAAGCCTTGGAGCAGCGGTTTTTGAAGGTCATTTCCTTTGCGGATGAAGAAATCGACCAGTCCTGTTCTCGATGGCGATCTGCTCTGGTTGGTAAGTTTCTTGGTAAAGATTTTTTGGTCGACTTTATTGCTAAAGAGATGAAAGCCCCCGATGGGGTGTGGAGGGTCTCTTCCGAGTCTCTAGTCTTTTTGAAGGGGTTATTCTCTTTGAGCTACTATCGGAGGAAGTTCAAAGTAGAATTTTGGCAGACCCTTGGTCCCTAGCTGGCCAACTCCTTGCCCTAGAGAGCTGTCATCCTGGTTTCAACCCTAGCCGACATGAAATCAATCAGGCTAGGGTTTGGGTTCGGCTGCCTGATCTTTCTTTGGAGCTGTGGGATAAAGCAAAGATTTTTAAAATAGTCTCTGCAACTAGTTCCCCTCTGTTCCTGGATGAATGGATCGAATCTTTCACCCGAAAAGGTTTGGCCCGTGATGGATCCTGATAGACATCAAGAAGCCTATCTGCTCGGATATTAAGATCAGGGTGAAGTCTCAGGTTTACTGGCAGCATTTCATTTATGAGGAACTTTTCGATTTTTGTTACTGTTGTGGTCACTTGGGGAGAACCTTGGAATCCTGTGACTGTTTTAAGGATCATGATGCTAAGAAAATATTTGGCCCCTGGATTAGGATAGCCAGGGTATCGATTTTGCCCCAGATGTCATAAGAACCAAAGATTGCTACTGGTCAAGTACCCGTTGATGGACAGTCTTCTTCTGACTGGCTTAAACCGAAGAAAACAGCAAGACATTCCCCTCCGAAGACCTCCAATGATTCTCTTCCTTCTCAAGTTGGAGGCTCAGGTTCTAGGTTTTCTTCTCTTAGGCCTAATACTGATGAGTCCGACGTCCCTGATCATATGCAAATAGTGCCTATATTGCCATCCACTTCGGGTTTGAGTCTACTAAAGAAAAAAGAAAGAGGTCTCCTAGCAAAAATTTGGAGGTTAGGAAAGCTTCAAGTTCTGAGTCCCCTCCTAAATCTAAGGTCCTTGTTCGGGAGGATTCCAAAAGTCAGAGTGATGAGCCTACTCAATCTTCCTCTGCGCTGGTTATCAAACAACACACTACTTATAAAGAAGTTTGGCAGCCAGTTGCAGCTGTTCAACCTCCTCCACTTCCTAGCCCAGCTCAATCTGAAGTGTCTTTGGACAAATGTAGAGCTTCACATCCTCCAGATGCTTCGCCTACTGTTGGTCAGGGTACTGCTTCTAATTCTCATTTGGCCCACTTTACGATCATGCATATTTTGTTAGCTTCTACTATTAATGATTGCTCTGAAAGTCTTTGTATGACTTCTAACGATGTGGCTAATGGGTGTTTAGCTGCATCGGTTTCACATCAATCATGAAAATCTTTCGTTGGAATTATTGGGGAGCGGCAAAATGATCTTTCAGGAATTACACTAAAACTCTTCTCCTCCTACATAATCCTGGCATTTGTTGTTTCCTTGAAACCAGACTATCTGATCAAGCTTCTTTGAAGGTGCTTAATCTTTTGGGTCCCATGTGGCTTTCTTATGTCATCCCGGCTGAGGGTCTTTCAGGTGTCATTATTGTTTGTTGGAAGAAAAATCTTGGCTTCTTGTCTTTCACTCATACTGATCATCAAGTTATTCTTGGTGTCATCTCTACTGATCAAAAACTTGATTGGATCATAGGCATAGTTTATGCTAGTACTCATGGGCTGCATAGAAGAAAGCTTTGGAGACAGGCTGAAATAGTCTTATCTTTGGGTTTGCCTCTTCTTCTAATTGGAGATTTTAATTGTATAATCCATCCTGATGACAAAAAAGGAGGTAAGCCATTTGCATTAGATCAGGATATAAGAGAATTCAGGTCCTTTCTGTAAAAGTCTAGTCTTATGGATTTGGGTTATATTGGCCCAAACTTGGTGCAATAATCGGTTTGGTCTTCCTTGGGCTTTTGCATCTGATAAGTGACTTCATCTTTTTTCTGATTCCAAGATCCATCACTTGGCTCGGTTTGCCTCAGACCACTGTCCTATTTTGCTCGATCTTTCTGCTTCTTCATCTCGGAAACATATTCCTTTCAGATTTGAGAAATTTTGGCTTCTTGTTGACGGCCTTCATGATACGGTTCATAATGCTTAGACTGTTGATGGTCATCACTCTTCTGGCATCAAGCTATCTATGCTGCTCTCTAAAACTAGCAAGGCTATCCTTAAATGGAAGGGTACTGTCGGGAATTTATCTGCCAACAACCAAAAGCTCTATGATGAAATATCCCACCTACACCTTCTGGAATCTTAAAACAATGGCCTTTCAGATCCGCAACATTTTCATCTCCCGAATCTTCTCCAACAATACCACAAAAATCTTGATGTGCAGGAGGTTTTATGGAGGCAAAAATCTAGGGCCCAATGGCTTAAGGAGGGGGATGCTAATGCAACCTTCTTTCATAGATCCACTATAATAATGAGGAGGAAAAATCATATTTCTGCTTTGCATAGGGAGGGTGGAGAAGTTGTTGACTCCCCTTTGGAGATCCATGATTTGCTTATGACTCATTTTCAGCATTGATGGGCCTTGCAATCTGATGTTGAACCTATGGATATTCCTCTTCTTTCCTCTACTGTTACTGCTGATCAAAATTCTTGCTTATCTAAAGTGGTCTTTAGGGAGGAGATTGAAGAAGCTGTTTGGACTATGCATCTGGACAAAGCCCCTGGCCCTGACGGGTTTCCTAATTTCTTTTATCAAACTTTCTGGTATCTTATTAAAGAGGATGTGATTCGGGCTGTGCAATATTTTTTTACTCATTCTATGATGCCTGATCTTTGGAAGAGAACTTATATCACTCTGATTCCAAAGACCACTAATCCTCGCACGACTGCTGACCACCGTCCTATCGGTCTTTGTAACTCTATCTACAAGATTATTGCAAAAATTTTAGCAAATAGATTGAAGCCTTTGCTCCCATCTCTCATCTCTATTGAACAGAGAGCTTTTGTAGCCGGCCATAATATCTCTGATAATATTCTTTTAGCCCAAGAAAGCATCCACTCTTTGCATGCTGCTGCTCCTTCAAGAGGTCTGGTCATGTTAAAAGTTGATATGGAAAAAGCATTTGATCGTGTTCATTGGCCTTTCATTCTTAAAGTTCTATCCTAGCTAGGTTTTTGCGCCACTTTTATTAATTGGATTCAAGCCTACATTCTCTCTCTTGACTTTTCTATTCTTGTAAATGGCTCACCATCTCGCTGGTTTTAGACTTCTCGCGGCCTTTGACAAGGTTGTCCCATGTCCCCTTATTCATTTTATGTTCTGAAGTTTTGTCTATTATCCTTCACTTTGTAGTGAGGAATAATTTTTTAAAGGTGTATAAAGCACCTAGGGGAGGTCCCATGGTCTCTCACATTCTTTTTGCTGATGACTTTCTATTTATTGCCCGTGCCACTGTTAAAGATGTGGGCTGTTTGAAAGCTATTGTTGATGCATACTGCTCTATCTCTGATCAAGCTATCAACTTGGCTAAATCATATCTTACTATCAGCCCAAAGACTCCAAATATCATTAAGGCCCAAATCAAGAGATTGTTAATGGTTAGGGAAGCTCCTCCAGGTTGGTCTTATTTGGGTCTTCCTTTGTCGGCCACTTGCCTTTGTGCTCAGGACTTGGCCTTCATGATAAAATGACTTCGCGGATTGACTCCTGGCATTGAAAAGCTTTATCCTTAGCTGGCAGATCCACTCTTCTTCAATCAGTGCTCTCTTCCATTCCTTTATATGCTCTTTCTTGCCTATCAGTGTCTTCCTTTGTCGGCCACTTGCCTTTGTGCTCAGGACTTGGCCTTCATGATAAAATGACTTCGCGGATTGACTCCTGGCATTGAAAAGCTTTATCCTTAGCTGGCAGATCCACTCTTCTTCAATCAGTGCTCTCTTCCATTCCTTTATATGCTCTTTCTTGCCTATCAGTTCCTCAAACTTTCTTGCATAGGCTTGAAAAAGAATTTCAGGCATTTCTTTGGGGCCATACCTCCAACAGAAGAGGGCTGTATCTCATTTCTTGAATGTGGTTTGTACCGACAAAGACCAAGATGGGTTAGGCATCAGGTCTATTCAACTTAGAAGGAGAGCTTATCAATGTAAGCTTGCTGCTACGGTTCTCATTAATTCAACATCTCTTTGGGCCAGGGTTGCTAAAGCTAAATATCATCTTGACCACATTTGGTGTAATTATAGGAAGCCTAAATGCTCTTCTCCCATATGGGCCAAAATTTGCAGTGCAGGCTTATCTATACAGCGCCATTTCAGGTGGCAAATAGGAAATGGACGTTCTATTAATGTTCTTAATGACCCTTGGCTCCATTCCTTGCCTCTCAATGCTTGGCCTACATTTATAAATATAAACTCTCCTTTTGCTCTTAACACTGTTTCTGATCTTCTTGTTGATGGTCCAGCTTGAAATGAACACAAAATCAGGGATCTCTTCTCTACTAAGATGATGAGCCATATCAACAAGCTGATAGCCGCTTACAATGGGGGCCCTGATCAGCTGTCTTGGGGACCCACTGATTCTATGTTCATATCTATTAAAGATTTCTACCAGTTTGTTGGTTCTACTCTGCAGACAAATGTTCTCTGCTCATTCAAATAGGTCTGGAGTCTTCATGTCCCTTTAAGAATTAAATATTTCTGGTAGAAGGTGCAGTGAGAAAGTTTGCCATGTAAAGCTATTTTGGCTTCTAGAGGAATCCCGGATGATTCCCAAATTTATTGTGACCTATGTTATAATACCATGGAAGATATTGATCGTGCTCTTCTTCATTGTTCTTTTGCTGCTCAGTGCTGGCATCAGTTAAGCCTATCTTTCAATCTTGCTGTTCATCCTTCTTCTATTACTAATCTTGTGGATTTAATCGCAACCAGTGGCTCCAAGGATATCCAAGCTATCTTGGCCACTCTTCCTTGGCTTATTTGGAATATCTGCAATATGAGGCTTTTTGATCAGACTGATAGCTCACCTATCTAGGTTGTTAGAACCATTTCTTCCTTTATCATACCCACAGCTTCAGCACCTAATCATATGAACCGGTTGAGGTACTGGAGTAGCCTTGAGCTGCCTGCTGCTGGCAGCAACTCTATTCTTCCTTGTCGTTGGCTGTCCCCTTCCTCTAGTTTCCTTATGGTGAATTTCGATGCTGCTTTGGCTGATGATACTGTCGCATCTGCTTTTGTTATTTGTGATGCAGCAGGCTCTGTTTGTGCTATGGGTGCTAATCTTTTATCATCATCATCTGTGCTTTATGGTGAGCTAGTTGTGGCTTGGTTAGGTATGCAGGTTGCCTCTCTTATTTTGCATACTAATCAAATTTTGTTGGGGGGGGATTCTTTAAAGGTAATTTCTTTGATCACCTCTGGGACTGATGCTGGGCCAAATTTTTCTATTCTGACTGACAGCCTTGTGTGGAAAGCTTCCTGTTCTACCTTTTCTGCTACTTACATTCCAAGGGAAGCAAATAGAGCAACTGATTTTATTGTCAAATTTGCTCTCAGAGGTATCAGGCTAAATGATGACTGTTATGCGTCTGATAGCCTTCGCTCAAATCCCAATTTTAATGCTATTTTACAGGATGACATAGCTGGTTTTACTTACCAGAGACGAGATCACACTGTTTCTGATCGGTGTGCTCCCACATTATCCCACCTGCTGCCCTTCACAGATCATTGGACTCTTTTCTGGGAGTCGCCTGGTGCCTTTATTTTTTGGTTTTCAGGCTCTGGAACGTCCTAAAACCAAATTTGGGTCTACTGGTTTTTGTTCCTCTTTGCTGTAAGCTGTATAGATCTTGGTTGGGTTCTATTCCTTTCTGGTTTTGTTGCTATGCAAGTTTTGCTGCTGTTTGTTATTGGTTTGGGTTGGTCATGCTTGTATTGTTCTGGTTGATACTCTGTTCTTGCTTCGTTTAATCAAAGCTTTGCTTTTCGTTTCTACCAAAAAAAAAAAAGCACTCGTTTTGGTGGCTTGAGAGATGTAGTGGATGGGACGGGAGAAGTGGGTGACGCGACGGACGGAGGAGAGAGGGGAGAAGGGATTTAGCGACCAACTTGCAGAGCTGGGTAATAGGATTCATATAATAATCACTTTGTTCTTCTCAATTGCCAAGTCTACCACAGTCTCTAAGGGTGGTTTTGTCAGAGATGGTGTCATTCTAGATGGGCCCGGTGATGGACACCGGAGAGGAGGGGGTGGAAATTTATTTGTTGAGAAATTCTTTATGCACCGCTTTGATTGATTCATTTGATCATTATTTTTTAATATATATTTAATTTTTTTAATTTTAATTTTTTATTTAAAAATTTTACATGCCGAAAATATTTTTGCTCTTTGAAAAAATTATGACATCCTATGGTATATTATGACTTCTTACATACAGGACGTCATAATATGGTCCAAAAAATTATGACATCTTTTGAGATATTATGACATCCTGCGTTAAATTATGACTTCTTGCATGCAGGATGTCATAATATGTTCAGAATTTATAATATGTCATAATATAGAAATGGTATTTTTGTCCAATCATTTTTCAAAGCGTATTTAATATCTGTAGTTCCGTTTTTTCATTTAAAAATTTTGAATGATGAAAATATCTTTATTTTTTGAAAAAAATATGGGATCTTATGGTATATACGATATCCTGCGTCAAAATTATGACTTTCTGCATATAGGATATCATAATATGGATATAAAATATCATAATTTTTTATAAAAAATGAAGATATTTTCGTCATTCAAAATTTTCAAACTAAAGAGTGAAACAGTAGATATTAAATGTGCGTTGGAAAGCGATGACTGTGGATCAATCACATAAAATAGTGCGCTTCACATTGGATTTTACGTTGGATTTTCTACACTGCCCGTGGTGAGTAAAGAATTTCGTTTTATTTGTTTCATTTCCATCTTGGGAATGTATTTATCTTTTTTAATACATTTTGTAAACGAGTTTAATGGAGTTTTCTCTGTGGCTTTAGGATGGCCGCTGATAAAGCTGATCGTGGCCGTGTTTGGGTACAGAACATGTTACAGTTTGTATAGGCCCGGCCTGAAGCCCGACCAATGAGATCCGGCCCATAATAGCAGAAACCGCAGTGCATAATTGTGAACTCATGCGCGGCGGCGTCCGAGGCGCACATAGGAAAATCCAATGAATTATTTGAGCAATTTTTTGTACCAGGAAACAAGAGAGATTGTGCTAGGGGTGTTTAGCAATCGGGTTTTGTTATGATACTCTTTTATATATTTTATATAAGGTGGAAGACTTTTGGACTGTTGAATAGATGGGCTTATTTAGAAAATTTTGCTCTTAGCAGATTAGAGCCAGTTACCAACTTCTTTTATTTTTTTATTAATTTCTTTGAACAAAAATATTTTAATAAGTTATGTTGTGATTTGATTGGACAAAGTCAGACCTAAAAAAGCTGAGCACACTCTTTTTTTAATATTTTTTAAAAAATATTATAATATTTTTTTTCCATCTGCTTTCTTTCTAATTGAAATCCAACTCATTCCCATTCTCTCCATCTACCTCCTATCGTCACTCTATTTATTTTATTGTCCAGATGTAGCAACCCAAGAAAGAGGGGGGAGATGAATTGAATTTTTCAAAGATTTTTACAATGTCAAAAGAGGTATGTGTTCAATTAAAATAAATTAAATATAATAGAATAATAAATATACGTAACAAAATAGATAATAAATCAATGCACAACACGAGAATTAGAACAAGCAATACTATTACAATAATTTATAGTAATTCGATATTAAATTCAGTACTTACGTCCACTTTCCAAATCTTTTTACTGAAAAATTTTACTATAACCCTCTTGATTATAGTATGATTATTTTAATTAAGCTTACAATCAATCGAATCGATTTGTTTTAGCAGGTTTATAATCACTCTAATTGATTTTGCATAAAAAATCAAACGAAATCGTCCCACATAAATCATCTCTATATCTAGTCAATACAATGTCCAATTATGGATTTGGACAAGCCTATCCCATAAATAAATTTCTAGCCTATGAAATTTACAAAGAAATAAAATATATAATAGGAGTTGGCAATAATAAGTAAGAAAATAAAAAAAATAAAATTCATTAAAACTCGGTTGATATTGATAATGAATGTTTCTTGAAGCTTTGACTTCTTTTCTTCAATAAATGAGAGGCTGTTCAATGATTACTGAGAATGTTTTCTTCATATGTTAATTAATTATATTTAATTTTTTTCTTTTTGACTTGCTCAAAAATATCAATACTTTCGTTAACAAACTTAAGTTTTTCTATTTTTTTTCCTCTTAGGTTACTTCCTCAATTGATTTCAGGTCTTAAATATGCTTAAATTTGGTTGAAGGAAGTATACTAGGCGTTGAAGAGGTTAAACTAGCTGTTGGAACTTAGATTTAACCGTTGAAAGCTTGTTAAAAAACTATCCATTAAGCTGTCAATCGCAATCGGATCGATTCGGATTAAATAGGGGTTGACTCGTTAAGATTTGGAGTTGACTTAAAATTGTATTTGAAAAATCTAACTTTCTCTCTTTTTTGAAAGAATCGACTCGACTGACTAGGAGTCGACTCGAAGTTCACAGACGGACTCATAGTTAACTTAAGGTTGATTCCTATACATCAAATATTTTCAAAACATTTCAAATACTTCTCCGAACATTTCAAATATTTTTTTAATTTTAAAATTTATTCTTCTAAACATCTTGATGCATCTTTAAACATTCAAACTTATAATACTTCCAATAAAATAAATTAATTAATTTAAAAATAAAATATTATATTCAAATATTTTATATTTATCAAAATTAATTTTTGGACTAACACATCTATCTTCCTTTAATCTCCATTTGTCTTCCCATTGGCGTCCTCTTCATGTGCCTCCACATCGTCATCTTTTTCTCCCTCCAACCGGCCTCATCCTCTTCTCTCTCCGGTCGTCCTCATCCCCTCAACTAATATGACCACTGTCATCTCACAGCTAGCAGTGCTAGTTATCGGATGGCTCCACCGTAAGAGCAATAAAGCATCTATTGCCGGTCCTCACGCCACTTCTTCATCGATAGTCTTCTCTTTCCATCCTACTCCCATCTCGGAGCATAAAAGGAGGCCAATCATCGGTCACCAGAGTTCTTCGAGATGATCGAGGTGAGGGAGGGGGCTCTAATCTCGTCAATAGCTATGTATTTTCTTTCGGGCACCGACGTTGGGTACAAAAACAAAAAACTTAAATTTTGAATTGTTTACCTAACCATCCATTTCAATTCCAAATCGTCCATGTAGCTGGAATTATTTGCTGGTGGATAAATAAATGTAGGCCACCTTGAATTGAATGGCCAGAAAAAAGCCTGCGGTAAAAAGACTAAAAAGAGTTTTAGAGTACCGTAGCAAAATATTTAAAAAATTTAAAAAGTTATGGAATTCATCTAAGTAAGTTTTTTTTTTTTAGGTTTCTGAAAGAAAAAAAATCAAAAAATAAGAAAAAAATATCCTACTGGCCTATAATTGTCAAACCACTTTCTCGTGTGAAAAGTAGGTGTTGGCGTAGCTTCCCATCACTTAGCCGACTACCTTACCTACTCATCTCTGAATTGACTAAAGAAACTGTATCGATTAATCAACAATCAACTTGACTCGGATATGCAAAGTTCCCCCCAGCAGGACAGATGTCGGGCGCCATCGCTGACATACAGTGACCGAAGGCTGCTCGCCCCTAATCAGCACCATCCCAACTAATATGCCTCCCATAGCTGCTCGTCCTGTAACCGACCTAATGGTTGATTGACAGCCGACAATGCCGAACGAAGATAAGGCACCTTGATAATTCTATCCTGCCAACTCAAACAACATGAATCTCTACCGACTATGGCCATCATACGACTCAGAGAGGCCACATCAAAATCATATCAATCAAGACACCATACCCTGACTGGCTAGCTGTGCACCATGATGAAATACTATGATCTCATTAAATACGCTCCAGGGGTCATTTATTATGCCCCACGTCCTGTGGCGTTTGCCGTCGTGTACATGCTGAATATAAGGCACGCTTGTCGCCGGCATTTAAAGATGCCCATCTAGTACCATGCGATACTATACGATAGGACATAATTGATATGATTGTCTGATCTCTCATCATTCATTTTACTCCCTCTATAAATAGAAGTAAGCGGAGACCCCTCCAGGTATGTATAAATGTACTATCTCATAACCCAGAGACTCTGTTACTCTCTCCTCTTAAGCCATTTACTGACTTGATCGTTAGAGGATCTTCGCCAGAGCCATCTTCGATGGAACTTATTTTACAAGTCTTCCTTTCTTGACATCGAGCAGAGCCCAATGCTACTTCCTCTAAACTCAATCATCAACCTTTATCTTGATCTTGATTGTGTCCGCCTTCTCCAATGACGATACTTCATCCATTGGCAATTTCGCCATCAATTGACAGGCACAGCTCCTAATCGGCTCCTGACCGACTACCGACTACCCATCGGAGCAAGGCCGCAACAGTAAGCGTATGCGGATTACATATTTGGCTATCCAAACAAACCAATAGCGAGTGTAACTGTTAAGAAGGTTAGGTAGGATTGAAATTGGATCAGATACGAATCAGATATCAGCATATTCATATTTATATTTATTTTATCTGACAAATATAAATATGAATATTATTCGAATATAAAAATTATATCCATATTTATTTTAAATAGATACGGATACAATTTAGATATTGAAAGTATGGATATAATGACGGATATAACTTAGATAATTAAACTTTATGACTACAAAGTCAAATACATTACTAAATAAATGATAAAATAAGTTAAAAATATGTTTATATGGTTACATATTTTTTTAAAAAATTAATAGGTATCATATAAAATTGTATAAGGTCATATATAGATTCGGATATTCAGATACGGATCGAATAGTAGTCTATCCGTATCCCTATCTTTTTTTTTACGGATATAAATATTCATCATATTTTTAAATTTCTATTCATATTTGAATTGATTCGGATACATAAATGAATCCAGATGGATAATGTCCATATCACTTCCTGTGCAAGTGATTGTTACGCAGGATCCGATACAACACGGTGCAGCAGGAAAAAAGAAGAAATAAAACAAGAAACACAATACAAATACATGGATCAATCTCAAGCCCACCTCCACGGGATGTGCAAGCTTCAGTATGAGAGAATAAAATAAAATCAATACAAGAGGAACTCACCACTCAACTCTTATACAATAGTTTCTCAATAAGAAGTCCCAAAACTCTTACAAAAGCTTCTTGAAATCTCTCTTGAAGTTTTTTTGCATCTTTAGACATCAACAGCTCTCCAACGCAATAAACAGCTCGTCAATCGGAGCTATATAAACTCTAGAATCTCAAAAATACTATTTCAGTAGGAATACAGAGTCTTAATCAACCTTAAAACCATCCATGACCGTTCGATCATGATCGGCTCACACCAGAGCCATCCAATCATGCAAAACAGCCTCTGATCATGTCCGAATTGAGTTTCAGCCGTCGGATCGTGATCAGATGTGATTTGGCCCATCGGATTGTACAAAAACTCTCCTAGACCGTGCGTGGACTGCGTGATCGGTCCATGCGGCTTCCATGGACCGCCCAGCGCCCTGTGGTCAATAGTGGACCATGCAGGGGGCTGGGCTGGCCTACACGCCCGCCCGCATTGGGCTCGCTCGTGCGCTGGGCTGTGCACGCCTGCACCTACGCGCATCTCTATCGGGCCTGATCGTGCCACTGCCGATCACCGCAGGCTTGCTGCTGCCTCGTGCATTGTGCCACCTTCTTCGATCTTCTTTCATGCATATTTTCACTGTCTGGACTTCATTTGGACTGCTCTTGGGCTTGTTAGACTCTATTCATCATCCTGGACCTTTTTATGGACTCAATATGGATCGAATCTCGAGATACATTTTCTAACAATCTCTACCTCGACTTGATATTCAGCCTCCACCTGTTTCTGAGAGCCTGTGATCCATATCCCCCCATATCTTGAGGCATGCCTGCTGTCTCATGGATGGGCAAACGTGGGAGTCGAGCTAGGCCGCTCGATCCCATCTCCATCATGACTGTGTCTACTCTGACCAAAGACTTACTCGAAGAAGTCTCCTATGGCAATAGAAACTTGACTCTGCGGCGTCGCCTCTCGTTCTCCTGAGTCTCCCGTCTAATGCCCGATCCACTTCCACCTGGAGCTCCACCTCACTTTGGGCTCCTACTGGCTCCTGAAGCTCCACCTTGCACTGAGCTCCCCGTCAGATAGTAATATCCTCTCATCCTCTTCTTTCCCTCCAGAATAACCCTATCATCGTGCAACACCTTCAGGATTTCTCTACCAGCTACCGTCCTGTAGCCTCTCGAATCTAATATGCTTAGTGAGATAAGATTTCACTTGAAATCAGATATGCATCGGACCTTCTCCAATCTTCTCATTGCACAATCATGTGTCCTCCAGCTGACCATCCCGATGCCTATGATCGCACAGCTCGATCCATCCGGCAGATAAATAGTACTTTTATTGCTCTCTAGGGAGTCAAACTGTCCCTCTCTACAACATACATGATAGATGCATGTAGAATCTAAAATCTACTGCTGAGAAGAAGTAGATACCTCGTCAGATATCTCTAAAACATCATCCTCTGACTCGCTACTAGCCGTCACTGCAATAGCCCTCATCCGATCCCTGAGTTGAGGGCAATCTCTGGCTAGATGCCCCAACTCATCACACTGATAACATCTGATCTTGCTCAAGTCTCTCATCCTAAACTTGGACCGCCCTCGTCGTGATCTACTGTCACCCCATCTGTCACCTTCTGCTCCTCCAGAAATCACTAAAGCTGAGCTGGCGCCATCTGAGTTCGAGGCTGGGTTCTTCCTCCTAAGAACCTCATTCTGAAGAATCACTGTGGTGATCTCGTCCATCTTGATGGTGCTCTTCTCTATTAGAAGAGTAGTCACCAAAGATTTATATGAAGGAGAAAGCGATGCTAATAAGATCAGTGCCCTGATCTTCTCCTCAACTTTCTCGTCAACGCTGAGGAGGTCGGTGAGGATCTTCTAAAAGTGGCTGAGATGCTCCTGCACACTCTATCCCTCAGTCATCCGTAACTAGTAGAACTGCCTCCAGAGGAAGAGAGTGTTGGTGAGAGACTTCACAATGTACAACTCTTTGAGCTTCGATCACAGCATCGTCGGAGAAGTCTCGCTAAACATATGGATCACCACCTCATCTACTAGGTACAAGCAGATCATACTCACTGCCTGCATCTGGAGCCACCTTCAATCCTGCACATCCATGGTAGTCGATTTCTTCTCGCACAAGAGAGCATCCATCAACCCTTACTGATGAGCATGTCCTTCACCCTTGCCTGCCACAAGGAGAAATTACTCTTTTCATCAAACATGTTGATCTCATCTTGATTGTGCTTATTTTCTCCATCTTCTATCTCGATTACCACCGTTGCAACCTACGCTCTGGCACTACCTTGCTCTGATACCAATTATTGCGCAGGATTCGATACCACATGGTGCAGTAGAAAGAAAGAAAAAATAAAATAAGAAACAAATACAAATATATTGATCGACCTCAAGCCGACCTCCACGGGCATGCAAGCTTCACTATGAGAGAATAAAACAAAATCAATACCAGAGAAACTCACCACTCAATCTTTGTACTAGAGTCTTTCAACAAGAAGCCTCAAAACTCTCACAAAATCTCTATGAAACCTCTCTTGAAGCTTTTTTGCACATCCAGGACATTACCAGCTCTCCAACGCAACAAACGACTCGTCAATCGAAGCTATATAGGCTCTAAAATCTCAAAAATACTGTTTTAATAGAAATACAGAGTCTCAATCAACCCTAAAATCATACATGACCGTTTGATCGTGATTGGCTTGCACCAAAACTGTTCGATCGCACAAAACAGTCTCTGATCATGCCTGATCATGCCCGGATTGAGTTCCAGCTATCCGATCATGATCGGATGCGATCTGGACCATCAGATCGCACAAAAACTTCCTTGGACCATGCATGGACCGCATGATCAATCCACGCAGCTTCTATGGACTACTCAGCGCCCTGCGGTCCACGGTGGACCGTGCAGGGTGCTGGGCCAAGGCGTGCATGCGCATTGGGCCGGCCCGCACGCATGCCCGCACTTGGCCAGCCCGTGTGCTGGGCCGCGTGCGCATACAGCCAAGCCCGATCGCTGTCTCGTGCATCGTGCCACCTTCTCCAACATTCTTGCGCACGTATCTTCGCTGTCTGGACTCAGTTTGGACTGTTTTTAGGTTCGTTGGACTTTGTTTGTCATCCTGAACCTCGCTGTAGGCTCAATATGGATCGAATCTTAAGATGTATTTTCTAACAGTGATGGGAGCCAGGTTAGATGGAAGTCATCCCTTACGTGTCTTCTAAAACTAAATTCCTAACTAATATTGGTCAAGACTTGAGTACCCGGCAAGTTTTTTGAGAACCCGAGAAGTTGAATTTCCCTTCGATACTGCGGGAGATAGGTTGCTTGTCCCATTTGTGCCGCCGTGGAGCCAGTCTTATAAAAAACACCATCCCTTTCTATTTCTCACGGATGGCACCGAATCATAGGATATTTGGTTGATAAAGTTGAACTCTAGATTTGAGATAAAAATGAGTAACTTCCGGTCTGTCCATGTAGTTGAGGAGAGTCTTATTCTATTCTAATTTCCGAAAGAATAAAAATGCTCTGATCTTTCAAAACCCAATCTTTACCCTTTCATAGTATTCAAATCCTATTCCGGTTTTAATCGTGAATTAAACGTATCGAGAGAGATATAGCCATATTACTTAACATTCCGATTCTGAATCTGGTTACGAACCAAATATTTCCCAAATTTTGAGACTGTCCACTTCTTGGATTGCCAACTTCCTCTTCGCTAAAATCCATGGTCTTGCTTTAAAAAGTATTCGTTTGAACAATGACGAATCGCCCCCATCTGTTGACAGCCACCCAATTCAAATCTCATAGCGTCACGCTCTCTCAACTCTTCCATTCTGTAAACATCTGTAATGCAGGATTAATTTTAATCTCACCACAAGAAAATCAATACCATTGTTAATCTTTAGCAGCTCTGGCTAAATTGATGGGAGGATGGCAGTAGCATTAAGCTACCTTTATTCAGGAGAAAAAACCTTGGACCGCACGCAGAAAGAAGGCTATTTGGATAGAAGAAAACATGGTGTGAGGTGGGAATAAAATGTTTGGGATTGCTTCTGGATGTTCTGAAGCGAGGGAAAACCAAAGTGTGGATTGGAGAGGAGAACGGAAGAAATACAAAAACAATAGGGAGTTCAGATTTTCAGCTGTGCAACTTTTGTACTGCAGAATCCTGTACTACTATAGATAGCTGCCACATCATTCATGTTGAAGATGAATGGCTCTTATTTATTCCAAAAGGTATCTACATATTTTTTAATGCGATATACAAGGAGTTAAAGAAGACTGTACATCTCTGATCAGGTATTGATTGGATTGACTAATACCAGTATCCATCCTATCCGACAGAAATTTATACTCATACTCGTCCTATATCCGTCTTGGGTCGGGTTAGGTTGGGCAAAATAGAGATCCAAAGATGGGTCGGGTTGGGTCGGGTATACCCGAAATCCATCTTCTATCTCTTCTGATCAAAAATTCTGAGCCACTCAGAACTCCGATCAAAAATCCTGAGCTCCTCCGATCTCTGTAAAAAAAAATAAAGATAAATAAAAAAAAGATCAAACTGTGTGAGAAAAAATCTTATCTTAATCGTCTAATCGGGTGGGAGGCCAGAGGTAGGAGGCTTGGAGCGGGCAAGGGAAGCTTAGACGGTGGCGCCTCCCTCGAGCAACGATGGCACCTCCCTCGAGCGACTCCTCCTCCAATCGATCATGCTCGATCTGACAAAGTAGCGAATGGAACCTTAGCTGCCGCCTCTCCTGAGCGAACTCCCGATCCCACTTCCTCCCCACCATTGGCACCCTTCTTGTCCACCACAAGCATCCATCGAGCTGCCATTAGGGTTTGGGTGTTGGGATGGGGGAAAGTGCTGAGTGGGGATCCATCAGGCTATCGTTAGGGACCTAGGTTGGGGTGTTGGCTGTCGGGGAGGTGGTGAGTGGGGAGCCATCAGGCCGCCGCTTGGCTAGGGTTTGATCATTGAGTGTCAGGGTGGGGGGAGGCAGAGAGAGGATTGTATTTGATTTTATTTAAATGAGAGAGAGAGAGAGAGAAAGAGAGAGAGAGAGAGAATAAATGAGGTTTAATTTTAATGGGAGAGAGAATAAATGATATATATATATATATATATATATATATATATATATTATCGTGATACGTTCGGGGTGGGGTATTACTATTATTCATATCCGATCCGAATCTATTTTAGATATTTTTTCTATAATCTATACTTATCCCATCTCTTAATTAGATCAGGCAAACTTCACCCCATTAGGGTCAGGTTGATTCAAGTATCTAATGAGTCGGGAAAAACTATATGGTGATATCATAGTTTGTGATGCAAAGGTAATATGATAAAGGATTGGGATATTCGGCTAGAGTACATTCAATCCATGCAAATTTTTTTTTAATTTTTATTTATTTCAAAAATTTAGAATAGAAGATTGTTCCCCGCTCACCACCTAGTAGTCAACGCCGTCTCCGAACGAGAGGGTGGGAAATTGGCATTGGAGAGCTGCGCATAGGTGACACCTCTCTCTAGCATCCAAATGCTCACAAATTTCATCCATATGTCGGAGAACTTAAAGCCACTTGCTCGAGACTGGTCAAGTTATTATACCATTATATTATTATCATGTTGTCACGAGAAAGCAACCGGTTTAAGAGTAGAGGGCACGACTGAGGAATTTGGCTCCTAAGACTGCCTTTAATAAAGAATAGTTTTGTTTTATTACTTTGTGGAATTGAGTCATTCACTCTTTAGGCACATAAAAATGGATGAAAAGATAATTTTATTATCACACTAAAATATGAAATATCATAAAAATCTGTCTCTTCAAAGTTTAACCAGCTGCTAAGCAAAGCAATCCAAAAGAATATGATGTCTCACGGGACAACAGATTGGATTGCTTCCTATTGCCGGAGAAATCCGCCGATCGAGACTAATTCTTCATTGAGACAATATGATATGATAAGGTCACACTAGCTGTGAATTCAGAGATCAAAAAATTATTTGGTCGTATGGGTAAAGTCTGCATCTGACATTCACGACTAATAATCTCGATTCAGAGAAGATGCAAAATATTTCTCTACATAATAAAGAGACAGAACGTGACCCAATGGCCAGCAGAACTAGATCTGATTAGAGTTGATCACAGACCGGGCCTTGGGTCGGCTTTCGGGCCTAAATTTTATTCATTTTTTATTGGACTTCAAGCCGAATCTATACAAATGTTGACATTCTCTGGGCCTAAGTCTGGCCCACGAGCAGATCCAAATCTGCTAATGCAGATTCCGACTAACAATCTACGAGCTCAACTTTTAAATAAAAGAGGTACGAAAAGATCTTCAGGTAAGCAAGGAAGAACACTGAAACACTCAAAAATTCTAACTCCGCTCTTTCGACTTTTATAATTGATGAAAAAGAGAAGGAGATATTTGTTTTTATTTTTTTTTCTTACAATCAAGAGTACCTACAAGGACCTATAAATACAAATATGTAGACCCAAATATAGATAGGGAATAACAAGAATATGCCAGAGAATAATCAAGAATATGCTAAGGAATAAATCCCTGGACCTTTAATTGGATAGTTTTCTAATTAAGTTCAATCCTTCCAATACTCCCCCTCAAGATGAGGCGAAGATATCTTGAAGCCCCATCTTGTCAATCAATCCAGAAAAAGACACTGAGCTAAGCCCTTTGGTTAGAATGTCTGCCACCTGATCAGAAGACCGAATATAGATAATGCAGATATGACCCTGATTAATCTTTTCCTTGATAAAATGACGGTCAATCTCGATGTGTTTAGTACGATCATGCTGTATTGGATTGCTTACAATCTCAATTGCTGCTTTGTTGTCACAATACAACCGAAGAGGAAATTTGTTTAGAAGTTGTAATTCCTTAAGCAACTTCTGAAGCCAAAGAAGTTCACATATGCCTAGAGCCATTGCTCTATATTCAGCTTCTGCTGATGATCTAGCCACCACTGACTGTTTCTTACTTCTCCAGATAACTAAATTACCCCCTACATATGTACAATATCCAGAAGTAGATTGCCTATCATCCAATGACCCAGCCCAATCTGCATCAATGAATCCCTCTACCTGGAAGGTGTTGTGTTGTGAGAACAACAAACCACGACCAGGACATCCTTTCAAGTAGCGTAATACTCTGAAAGCTCTCTCCATGTGTGATTCTCGTGGATCATGCATGTATTGACTGATGACACTGACAGCATAGGCTATATCTGGTCTTGTATGTGAAAGATATATCAACCTTCCAACCAACCGCAGGTACCTTTCTCGATCAACAGGAGCTCCACCATCTGTCACTGTTCGATGATTCTGATTTATTGGAGTAGTAGCAGGCTTACACCCCAACATCCCAGTCTCAGAAAGCAAATCTAGTACATACTTTCATTGTTACAGAAAAATACCTTTGGATGATCGTCCAACTTCTATGCCCAAAAAATATCTTAGTGGACCCAGATCTTTTACCTCAAATGCTTGCTTTAGTTTTTCTTTGAGTTGTTTAATCTCATGATGGTCATCTCCTGTTATTACAAATCATCAACATAAACCAAGAGTATAGTTTTCTTTCCCTTGAGATGCCTATAGAATAGAGTATCATCTGCATTACTCTGTTTATATCCCATTCCTTTTACAGTCTAACTGAATCGATCAAACCATGTTCGAAGAGACTGTTTAAGGCTATAAAGTGAGCGCTTTAGTTTGCAGACTTTTCCAATAGTTGCTCTGGTCTCAAATCCTGGTGGTATTTGCATGTATACTTCCTCCTGAAGATCTCCATGAAGAAATATATTCTTCACATCTAACTGATGTAATTCCCAACCAAAATTAGCAGCACATGATATCAGTGTTCGAACAGAGTTCATCTTGGCCATTGGAGCAAAGGTTTCATCATAGTCTACTCCATATATTTGAGTGTAGCCCTTTGCTACTAGCCAAGCTTTGTATCTTTTCACCTTGCCTTCTGGAGTCTGCTTTATAGTGTACACCCACTTACACCCTACAGGATGCTTACCAGCTGGTAGAGTGACCAGATCCCACGTCTGATTTTTGGATAAAGCAGTCATCTCTTCTAACATTGCTTCCTTCCACTTAGGTTCTGCCATAGCCTTTTGCCAGGTACTAGAAATACAGACAGAGTCTAATGCAGCTACAAAGCTTTGATAAGATAGAGACACATTCTTATATGAAACATAATTAGCGATATCATAACGGTAACGAGCAGGAGGAACAATTGAGCGAGTACCCTTCCGTTTTGCAATAAGAATATTAAGATTAGAAATGGAAGGAGTAGTAGAGATATTGTTACCATTAGGAGACTCTGGAGAAGAAGCTTCAAGCGGTGGAGACACTTGGACAGTTGGTGGTGAATGCACACTGGACTCTTTTTCATTGGACTCTTCTTCTTTCTCAATACTAGGCTCCCTCTGAACATCATTCCTATGATACTCCTCCTGGGCATCAGAATTTTTTGGTGTATATAGAAAGTCACCCGGAAGAAGTAATTCTGGTGTCTTATTATCAGATAGATGACTTTCATAATAAGCTTCAGTTTCTCGAAAAGTAACATCCATAGTAACAAACATTCGCCGCTCAGGGGGATAATAGCACTTGTATCCCTTTTGAGTAGCAGGGTAACCGACAAAGACACATTTTAATGCTCGTGGATCTAGTTTTCCTACTGAAGGTCTATGATCGCGAGCAAAACAAACACATCCAAAGACCCTAGGAGTGACTACATAATCAGTAGACCCTTTCAAATATTGTATGGGGGACTTAAACCCAAGTGTTCTTAGAGGCATACGATTGATCAAGTAAGCCGCGGTCAAGACAGCCTCACCCCATAAAAATTTAAAAACTTGCATGGTAAAAAGTAAGGATCGAGCTACTTTCAATAAGTGCCGATTTTTTCTTTCGGCAACTCCATTTTGAGCAGGAGTATCAACACAAGTGGTTTGATGAATAATTTCGTAAGTATGAAGATACGCACGAAACTCCTGATTAATATATTCTGTGCCATTGTCAGAACGTAGAATTTTAATTTTGACACCAAACTGAGTACCTACAAGTTTATGAAACTCTTTAAAGCAGTTTAAAACTTACGTCTTTTCCTTCAATAAATAGACCCAAGTCACTCGACTAAAACAATCAATGAAGGTAACAAACCACCTATGGCCCATGAGAGTATTAGTACTACATGGTCCCCATACATCAGAGTGAATTAAAATAAAAGGTTTAGAACTTCTAATTCCAGATATAGGAAATACTGCTCTGGTGTGTTTAGCCAACTCACAATGATCACAAACTAACAAATTTTTATTGCATTTAGTTGATAAAGATGGAAATAAGCGACTAAGAATAGAAAAAAGAATGTGACCCAGCCTACGATGATGTAACATAAGTTCTGAAGTGGCACCTTCAACAGACAATGCATACCCCGTCAAAGAAGAATTCATATTTTTCTCATCAGTTGATAGATAATAGAGTCTATTGTGCAATTTACCACCCCAAGTATCTTCCCCGTTTTCAGCTCCTGAAATAGACAATGAGAAGGCCAAAAAGTGACAGAGCAACTCAAATCTCTAGTAACAGAGCTGATAGAAAGTAAATTTGTAGGAAAGGATGGAACATGCAATACTGATGATAATCTTAAACTAGGAGTACAGTCAATGGATCCTTTTCTTGAGACAGGGGTAAAGGATCCATCAGCTATTTGGACTTTGTCATGTCCTGAACATGGTGAATAGGAAATAAAACTATTAGATGCCCCTGTCATGTGACTGGATGCTCTTGAGTCTATTACTCAGGAGTTGGATATTCCGCAAGTAAATGTATGTGATAATTTATATGGAGTACCTGAGTGTGCAAAAAGAGAGGAGTCAAGATATCCGTCCTGGTGGCTAGACTGTTCCAGAGTAGGTGTGGTGTTAGAAGATGATTCATACTTTTCCATCATTCGTCGGAAGGTCTGATACTCCTCTGCAGATAAGCTGTGTACAGCACTCTCGGTCTCTTCAGAGAGATTGGCTTGGACAGGTCCACGAACATGATTCTGTCCTCCAGTTCTTCCACCACTATGACGACCACCATGGCCCCGACTACTACGCCCAGGCTGATTTGGGCGGCCATGGAGATCCCAGCAAAATATCTTAGTGTGCCCAGATTTTTTACAATGAAAACATACCTTCTCACCTACCTGCTGTAGCTGTACAGTAAGAGCTGATCTTACAGAACTATTGGAGTCAGAAGTCACTCGTCGCCGTGTCTCCTCGCTTAAAACAGTAGAGAAGACTTGACCTAAACTAGGTAAAATATCTCTGATGAGAAGCTGAACTCTGACAAATTCATATTCCGGATTCAGACCATATAGAAAGTCCTGAATCCATTCTTCTTCTAAATATTTCTGAAATCCATCAACATCGATAGAGCATTGTGGAACAAAAGTTCTATAATGATCAGCTTCAGACCAGAGACGTTTCAACTCGGTGGCATATTCAATGATAGATAAATCTCCCTGACGAAGCTGACGTAATTGAGAACGGATCTCAAATGCTTGAGCAGAATTCTGCTTTTGTGAGAATATTTGGCCACTGTCTCCCAGACTTCCTGTGCAGTCTCCAGCAGTTGCACACTTCTGGCCACATTCGGTGTCATGATATTTAGAAGAAACGCCAGAACAGCAGAGTTCTCCATTCTCCATTGAGCCATATCCTGCTCATTATTAGCAGGTTTCCTCTTTGTGCCGGTGAGATATCTATCCCTCCAAACCTCATCCTTGTACAAGTAGACGAGTGCTCCTCTCCCATTTTAAATATGTCGCTGGGCCATCAAGTTTTACAGCCACTTGAAGAGCATTCAGCGATCCACTCTCTTGACGAACCCCCTGATCGAGTGGCAACTGTAATAAGCCGATCCAGTAGACCTTCAAGATCTTGCATAGTAATTGGATTGGCCATACAGACAAAATACGAACGATAATCTCACTGGTACACTATCAATGAATCACAACACACACGAATCACCGGAGACACATTATCAATGAATCACCAAACACATGAATCACCAGACACACTGTAACTGCAGGTTTCTTAAGTATCTAGCCATAAAAGTTTCTCTTTTTTCTTTTGTTTTTTTTTTTGAAATAAATAAAAGGTTAAAAGAAAGAACTGTGGTTTTATTTGTTACCGATTATGTATCCCGTGAAGCACGGGATTGTCGAGGGTGATGCCGTCGCCGGTGACGCCGTCGGCAAGGAAGACGATGGCTGGTGTCGGGGATTCGACCGTGAAAGGTTTTGATGGAGGCGTTGGAGGGATTTTGGGGCTGCGGTGGGAGCTGCGGATGGACTCGGCGGAAGCGGAGGCTTCGGAGGGATTTCGGTCAGGAAGAAAGGGGGCTGCGGTGACTGGGAAGAAGGGGGTTGCGGATGACTTGGTGGAGGGTAGCTCGTGGAAGGATCGGACGGCGGTGATGGTCCGATAGAGTACCAGGAGCGAGATGCCGTGGTTGGTGATCTGGAAAAAAACCCCAGTCGTGGGAGGCGGCGCGGATGAGATTGACGGGTCGATGGTGGGGATGATGGGCTCGGCGGAGGCGGCGGGGAGGAAGGGAGCTGCGATGGCTGCGGTGGCTGCGGTGGCAGCGATTCGCTGTGAATCAGGAGGAAGAAGGAGCGGTGGCGACGGTAGAGGCAGTATCAGCAGTGGAGGGAAGAGAAAGATTTTAAGAAGGGGAAAAAAAATGGAAGAGAAGGATTTTAAGAAGGGGAAGAAAAAAATGGATCAGAACCTGAGTGCTCTGATACCATGATGAAAAAGAGAAGGAGATATTTGTTTTTATTTTTTCTTCTTACAATCAAGAGTGCGTACAAGGTCCTATAAATACAAATATGTAGACCCAAATATAGATAGGGAATAACAAGAATATGTCAGAAAATAATCAAGAATATGCTAAGGAATAAATCTCTGGACCTTTAATTGGATAGTTTTCTAATTAAGTTCAATCCTTCCAATAATAATCTTTTCTCTACTATCTCGAAAGCTTTGGATAATTTAAACATCAGAGAATTCTCAGTTGGAATATCTCCGACGAGTGTGAACTTCGTTAGTAGGGATCCTTTGGTATCTTAGATTTCGATCGATGTTATGCTCTAGTCATATCAACAACTCTCTGGAGTTTCACGACAACACTTTCTATGCTGCGGATCATTCAGGAGGAATCTTATGAAGAGAGCTAAGGCTGTTCTACGTGCTTTATATGATATTTTAGTTCCTAATTTTTCTTTTAATGTATTTATACTCCATGGGCATGACCTTTCTGCTTTATTTAAAGAGGGAGGGAGGGAGAGAGAGAATATGATGTCTAGCTCATTGGATACAGCTGCGGAGGTCCCAGGAACAACCCGTGTATGACCGCCCGTTTAAACTTCATCTTCCGCGTTCTACCGAAGAAAAAAAAAAACTTCATCTTCCGTGTATGACTTCGTTCTTCAGCGGTCCCCCGTTCGGGGAAGCAGCCGAGAAACCTACTTTTCTAGTCTGGAAAAAGAAGTCCCCCTACAATCTTTGCTGGATAAGTTTTGTCCGACCTGGTAGGTGCGCCCTCCACGTTAATTTTACACCAGCATCTGCCATGTATTTTTCAAATTGCATGACACGTGTCGTACACTGACCTCAGTCAAAAAGCCTTTGTCCGACCAATATTCCGCGTCTGGAAGCCCCTGGAACGGTCCACGGCTTCACCTTCCAGCCTCCACCAGTCGGCATCTCATGCTGTAGTCGCCAAATTATTATCCTTGGTTTGGTGGTTTCTATAAGATATAAATGCCACATCGATCCTTCCTTCCATTTCCCAAATTCCGCTCTTAGTTTCTTCAACAGTTTTTTTCAGTGAGGAATTCCCTGAAACTGCTTTCAGGGGGACTCCATATATGGTTGCCATGAAGCTGTATGCTTTACTAATGGCAGCTTTCATGTTTTCAGTGCCTGGAAACATCGGCCGGGACCAGATCATGGCAGCTTTACCCCAACAAGCACACCATAGGATGAGCAAAGGTACATCTTGATCTAAGGCTGTCATGGGCTCTCCCAAGAACACAGTAATTGAACTGATTTGTATATGTTTCCTTTTTTTTTTTTTTTTTTTTTTGATATGAATTTGTATATGTTTCTGAATGCAGGCAGGATGGTGGATGAAGCTGTGGCTTGGCTTTTGCTTCTTTTTGCTCTTGTTGGTTCATACGTTTTACATTGATGTAGCCTTTTGGCATTCTAGTGTCTAGTACCTTTTTTTTTTTTTCTCTTCTTTGTTATTGCAAACTTTTGGGGATTTATTTTCCTCCAAACTAGTGTTGACCATGTGCCATGCCCATGAGGTGGAGAATTGATGGTTATGTTCTCCTCTATTCGTTATTTTTCTTTCTAAGTTATTGTGTTTATTGAATGAGTAGCATCATTTTGCTCTAGTTGGAGCAAGTTACCCCCACTGATCAGAGAATATTTTTACCACTGATTAATGGACCTTTGCCAGATCAATTCATTGCATGGGGCTGCTTTTGTTTATTTGATTGGTGGGTTCAATGTATTAAAGGAATTGTTGAAACATTTAACTACTATGCCATAGATACATCAAATGACGAAAATATCACAGGATAATCACCCAATGCATGTCATCAAAGCTAGACGGAGTAGTATAACTCCGGTCTTGGAAAACACATCCCCATTTGGTTGATCCGCTTTTCTCCTCTTTCACTCTAAAGATGAGGACAGAGCAAAGCTAGGACAATTTTTTGAAGGTGTGTATGAAGCGAGACATGGATGATTAGCTAAGAAATCAAGGCCAGAGACTCATGTTGGAACTATCGATATAAAATATGATAATTGCTGCGTCTTAAGGTCAGCTCCCCTTATATGCCTTTTTTTTTTAACCTTTCGAAAATATCCACATTATGTGTCAAGATTGTTGTTGACTAATATTTAAGCAGCCAATACATAAATAAAATAGCTTGTTTTGAATAATTGATTTTGCTATTGTCATTGATTTGGGTGGTTCCAAATCTATCTATATTCTTTTCCATACGAATAGCAGGTATCACTAATAAAGAGTTATTTTATTGGTCAGTCAACAGGATTTTCTTCTTCCTTTTTTGTTTTTTGTTTTTTTCGGATAAAAGTTGCACAAAGCTCAGCTAGCTATACAAGTGCAATGAAAAAAAGAAGAAAAGAGGTAAGATACTAGGAACAAGTTCAACGATGTAAGCATAGCTTGATATTTGATCTTTGAGAAGTACGAGAGGTATTCCTTTGGTGCTAACAAAGATAACCCTTGGTTATTCATCTACTAAGGACATGATATTCTCTATCTGCTGCAATGTGGATTTCCTACCATCCCAAAATATCCTCGTGTTTCTTTGTAGATCACCAAAATGGCATACCATACCATTATGCATTTAGCATTGTTGTGATGATCAATCTTCATGAGGTCCATGAAGACATCATCGTTCGAAAGGGAAGCTTTGAAGTTAAGGTTACGATGGAAAATGCTCCAAATCCAATCCACATATCTAAACTTCAGCGGGAGGTAACCTGTCAGCTCCTTAAGTTGATCGGAAAAAGATGCAAAGCGGACTAGTCTAGCTTTTGTTGCCACTCAAAATCCAGCTTGACAAGTGGATAGGGAAGCTGCTCTTCTTGGTGGAGTTGGAAGAGGGTAGCATGGCGCTGGAGTTGATCTACAACCATAAAAGATGATCAGAGGATTAGCCGAACAAGTCCGGGGATCCTTGGATGTTTAAGTCATTCAGAGTTTCAAGAGAGAACAAAAGAGATAAATGAGAGAAAAAATTGAGAGTATACCTGAGGGTCCTTTATGTCTGGTATTTATAAAGATGAAGATGAAAATTTACATAATTAATTATCAGTTGAGCTCTTTCTATATCCGCTGATTAGGGCGATAAGAATATTTTTTTAGGTGCACTGCGATTGAGCATTTTTTTTATCTTTTAGTTGGTTATGATATTTCTTTTTGGATAGATTGAGATCACATCGAGCTGTAATTGATTATTGATTATTCAAAGATTGATTGGTCATTGTTTGTGCTAGACACATACCGTTTAATTTGACGGGTTGAACTGTCATGCGAGATTTTTATTCAATTTGGATAAACCATCGGACATATAATCTCTTCCAATAAACTTATCATTTTTTATTACGACTTTATTTGACTTAAAAATCATTTTATAGCGATCCTATATTAGCAAAGAATGACTGCTGAGATTCTTCCTAACTTTTAGTATATGCTATAAATTATGGAGAGAGAATTTTGAAAGGCGTGAGTATCAAATCTACTCTTCCTTTACCTCTTACATATGGAGTTACCCCACCTTCTTAGTATTTCTATTAGAGACTTGTTAAGTGGAGAATAGATATTTATCTGCATGAATATGTATGCTAGCAATGATATCAATGTGCCACTAAGTGAATTGACTTACTAGGTTTATCTCAAGATTTATATAAACAAAAGCTTGATCAACTCTAGGTGAACTGGATTCGACAGCCAGCATGTTTACTTGCGGACTATATTAATCTTTCTGGCTCTTTTAGCGCTTATGTTTTCAATAGGAGCAATTTCTCGCGAAGTGCCTGGATTTATCTCAAACATAATAACATCTTTTATTTATATTTATATTTTTATTAATTTTTTTATTGAGGTTTAAGTTTATTCTTTTTTAAATTTTTTTATTTTATGTCTGTCTACCAAATTTGCCTTGTATTTAAAATCATCAGAAATATTATCATTTTTCTCTATATTTTTTTCTATTTGAAGTAAAACTATTAAATTACTCATAGTTAATAGTTTTAATGATAAGGCAAAAGATTTTCACTTAGGAGGTAGTTTGTCAACAACTGTAAAAATTTCTTATCAAGGTTGGTTTCTTTTTGAGTCATGTCATCGATCAAATCTTACAATTCATAAGTTTGTTATACTATTGATTTTTCAACTATCACTTTATAATCTAGATGTATTTTTCTAAACCTTTATTTTCTTTACCATATTTTTATTTTAATACATCTCATAACTCACGTGCAGTGGAAGTGGTATAATATATATCACGAAGTATATCAGAAGGATTAGAAAATGCTACCATAACAAATAAAATCTTTTTCTTTATCTGATTGTGTAAGGGTTAAATGTTGAATCCATACCAGTAGAGATGGTAGTCACCTTAATTAGATTAGGATTTTAGTAACTAAATACAATCTTAAAAGGATCAGCCAGCACCACATCTAATATTGTTAATGACTAAAATTTTGTCTATAGAATTTCTCTTATTTTACAGAGATGTAATCATCTATGGATGCTATAAGCATAATAGTAAATAAAACAAACTTCTAGTCTAATATTGTTTGAAAATCTTTCTTCCAAATTTTTTTTAAATCTTTGTATAGAATTCGATTGTTTGGTCTTTAATATGTAATTAATAAATTAAGTTTTGATGTTAACTAGTTTGAGGCATGCTCTGAAATTTTTTTTAATAGTAGAATTTATATTGCATAGATGTAAATAGTTGATTACAGTTTACTCTCAATATACAATGAATCGTGCATACTATTGAAGGAATTATGGTCCAACCCAAACAAGTCAAATTCATGTATGTTGAAAATCAGCAAATTTGATTGAAACAATCTTCAAACCTCTTGAATATTGACATAATCCTCTTCTTAAATGTTTAATAAGTGTAGTTGAGTTCACTCACTTAGTGTTCTTAATTTTCTTCTCTAATTTGATGTTATTCAGATAGAAGAGTTGTTGTTTTAATAGATAAAAAGTATGATTTTTTCTTTATTTGTAGATATGAAAGGATGAGTATGATTGGATATTTAGGTATCTTTTCATTGGATGCATTAATCAATCCATTCATAAAAAAATGTATCATCTAGAATCACCATCAGATCATATGCATCTTTTCATGGAAATGCATCTTTTTTATTATAAGAGCTTTCCGAAGAGTGTTTGTGAAGCATCCATAATTAGAAGTGTATCTGAAGAATTTTTGTAGAATTTAAAAAAGGAAGAGAGAAATAAAAACTAAATATTACTAGTTTTGAGCCCGCACGTTGCATGCGAGTTCTAGACCACATAATTCATCATTTTTTTAAAAAAATTATTTATAAATAATAACATAATATCCATCCAAATTTCTGATGTCAATCCATATTCTCAACTACATATATAAGTGGATTTTAGTTGCAAGAGTATAATAACATCATACTTTTTTCACTGAATTTAATGCATATAAGTGGGCTTCAATGCAGTCCTTTAATAACATAATACTGTCATTCAGTGTTAAAAGATTGTTAGATAGGATAGTCGAGATATGTGGCATACGGAAGATTGATTGTGATCTAGATGGTATTCATTGGTGAGAAGTTGCTGTTTACGTGGACAGCTTCAATTGCTAATTGATTTTCTCTCAATTTCTGCTTTGGTATATATATATATATATATATATATAAAAGATTTATTTAAAAAATTAAATTATTTAAGAGTCTAAGATAAGATGTTATATTTAAATATTTTTTATTTAGTTAAATATTTATAAATATTCTTTTAGTTAAATATTTAATTTGAAATGCTGCAGAGGATCGAAGGACAAATAACCCTGCTGTGGTTGCTTCTGACATCTATTTCTAACGTGTAGAGAACTATACCATGGAGGCCATGGTGATGCAAAGCATGCGGGAGACGATGTCCTTGTCGGCGTTTTGCCTATGAGGAACCCCGCAGGAGTGCATCTATGGGATTGGTGCCGTGCACGGTCGTGCTGGTGCACGCAGTGAAGGATATAATTTCTCCCCTATGGGTTGGCTGCTGCAGACTTCAAGGGTTTCCCCTTGTGGCGGCCCCCTTCTTCTATCAAGGTATTTTTGCACTGTTCTTGGATGTGAATTTTTTTTTTTTTTTTTCTTTCCTTTGTTCGGGGAAATAGGAGAGAACAGAGCAGAAAGAAAGAACAGAGGATTGCGAAAATAAAGGATAATAAGAGAAGAGAAAGATCCCTTCTTCTCTCTCCAAGTCTCTCCACCTGACGGGGGGGGGTTAGCAGAACCTCATCTCTGTTGGTTGAGCATCCAAACTGGGATTATGATCCCCTCTTCTCCTCACTCCGAAACAAATGGGAGATTCTATCTCTCTCCTCTCTACCGCCTGCCTGTCTTCTCGACCAACATAGGTGAAAGATGAATGCATGCTTCAATTAAATTTTAGCAGCTTTATTTTTAAATTAATCGATATTTTGTTTCTGTTTTCCTTTTCGATCTGCGTACAAAAGGGCAAACATGAATCCAGATCATACCAGCATCCTATACCTTCTTTCGACCGTTTTCCTTTTTCTTTTTTTTTTTTTCTTTTGAGGAAACCGATTGATTCATCGACAAAAGCACGCTCTCTGGGAGTTCGGGATTAAAAAAAATTCGAGGTGATTAGAGCGGTGAGCATGCGTCGGAGATGAAGCGGAAAGGGAGACGGTAAGGACGCGGGACACCCCTAGATTTTGCGCCGGGGATTCTGCGATTCTTGCTGGTGGAGGAGACGAAGAGTTTGAATGGGTCCGGGCATGTGGCTGCTTCTCTTGCCACAAGCAAAGTCAAAGGTAAACACGCGGAGATTTTTTTTTTTTTTTTTTCCATTTTTTCTCCCCCATTCCGCGTTATATTAGTTAGTTGGGCTTCATCAATGACCCAATTTTTCCAGTCTACCAAAAACTGTCCTAGGAATTCTTCCCGCAATTTCCATGAAGCCTGCATCCATGACGGGTTTCATATACCGTCCTCCTCTCTCGATGGATGTATCCCCAAACTCCTCCTCCTTTGAATTATGGCTTCTAAACCCAATCCTAAGCTCCCGGAGCCATCGAGTAGCAGTCGATTCAAGCCCGTAATCACTCGGTTATTCGATCTGCTTCCTGCCATTGGCTTCCTCTTCCTCACCGTCAATGTCGTCACGGCTGCTTACCACGCTCGCCACGACCCAGGTACCCTCGTGTTCGTGCTCTGGTCCTACGTAAATCTGTTGCTCCTATTCTGGTGCCTGAAAAAATTTGAGAACCTGAGAACCGACTGTCCGCCTCCGGCCGAGAAGAGGGAGAGACTTAAAGTGGCTATCTGGGTGCTTTCCACCGCCCTCAACCTCACCTTCGCCTGGCGAGTGGCCGGGATAATGCCATTAGCGCTGGCGGTTGTCATCTGGGCAATGTCTGGCTTTCTTGCCGTTGCTGGCTTCTACGGTCTCTTCATTTACAAGGATGGGAACGGCGACCTCGACGAGCCAGAGTTCCAGGAGCTCTCTCCGGATGAAAAAGTTTAGCAGCCTCTCCCAATTATGTATTGGGAACAATGTGGTCCACCATACTTCTCTACATAAATAAAAGTGGTCGCTTCTTATATTTGTTCGTATGGTCCTGCGGGTCTCGCCGTTCCTGCTACTGGATGTTTAAATTAGAATAAAGTGGGTTGTACCTTACTGCTCTCCCAGTATGTTCACTGCAATATATATTAAGTATTTTATTATATTATATTAGTGATGTATATGCATAGTGTAATACCCAATCAAATTAGGCCTGATTAGTCATCGGGAAGAAAAAAGATCCAAATTTTTTTAAAAAAATGCATGATTATTAAAGCACAACAAAAAAAAAAAAAAAAAAAGAGAATCAAACGGCGAAGAAGACTTCCAATCGAAGTCTTCTTCCTCTCAATTTCTGATGAAAATCAAAGTTAAGGAGGAATTTAACTCTTCCCCCTTCACCTCTATTAAAAGGGAATATGTCTTTTCATCCTTCTCACTAGGGGTACAAACCCAAACCCAATCGAAGAAGTTGTCGGAGTTTTTTTTCCAAAAGCCATCATTGTGCCTATAGGATTTCAACCTTAACGTCGTCGAGAAAGCTAGGTAAAAGCCAGAAAACTTGGATTGATCCTCCTCTCTTTCTTTTTTAGTCATTGGATCGTTGATTCCGACCGGTGATTGCCAGATTATCTTGAAAAACTAAACTCTGAGATTTCGCTATTTTTCGTCATTCTATTGATTGTTTCCGATGTTGTCCTTGCCGTCGATCATCGAAACAGAGTCTCTTGGTCGTATCACCATGGTTTGCACTTTCGACCAAGGGCACCACCAATCGAGGGGACCTTCCCCTGCTGCAGAATAAGAGAGGCGATGGATCCTTTGTTCCGTGAAAGAAGAGAGGAAGAAAAAGCAAAAAAAAGAGAAAATAAAAAAAAAAGAAAAAAATTCTCTCTCTTCTCTCTTTTCCTTCTCTCTTAGCTTGCGGCCCCACTTTTTCTTTCTATAAAATTTTACTCTCTCTAGTTTCTCTCTCTAATTTTTTTCTTTCTAAATTATTTTTCTCTCTTTATGTATTTCTCTCGCTATGATTGATCTAATAAAATATTCTTTTCAATAATTCTAATCTGACCTTAACAAAGAGAATCCTAATTCACGATCACCGGATAGCATGCCAGCACCTCACTTAGCCAAATTCAAATATTATTAGATTTGATCATCCATGATTTTTATTAAACCATCTATATGTACACTAGTTCAATCATGATTTGATAAAATCGTTTTGCTCGAACGGATTGAGATGTCGAACAGTTTCACATGATCAGTCATGTTTCATCTTGCTAATTTTTCTCTCCTCTTATATTCTTTCTCTACGTGATTTATGAACCTAGCAAATCTGACTTATTACTTTAAATTTGAGTTGATTTCACTAGAAGATTTTGAACTGCTCTGTCAGTCAGACAACATTTCCACACCATCTGAGCCTTTATTGAGCATCACGAGATCTGATCCTTATTAATTCTATTAAATTATTATATTTTAAGAGATTCTGATTAGATAAAGCTATTTGATGAAATTGATCTCTAACTATCAATTGGTGTACTAACTTCTACTTTGACTTTCGTAAGGCAGAGAGGCGATGGATCCTTTGTTCCATGAAAGAAGAGAGGGAGAAAAAGCAAAAAAAGAGAAAAGAAAAAGGAAAAAAAAAGAGAAAAATTCTCTCTCTTCCCTCTTTTCCTTCTCTCTTGGCTTGCGGCCCTACTTTTTCTTTCTATAAAATTTTACTCTCTCTAGTTTCTCTCTCTAATTTTTTTCTTTCTAAATTATTTTTCTCTCTTTATGTATTTCTCTCGCTATGATTGATCTAATAAAATATTCTTTTTCAATAATTCTAATCTGACCTTAACAAAGAGAATCCTAATTCACGGTCACCGGATACCATGCCAACACCTCACTTAGCCAAATTCGAATATTATTAGATTTGATCATCCATGATTTTTGTTAAACCATCTATATGTACACTGGTTCAATCATGATTTGATAAAATCATTTTGCTCGAATGGATTGAGATGTCGAACAGTTTCACATGATCAGTCATGTTTCATCTTGCTAATTTTTCTCTCCTCTGATATTCTTTCTCTACGTGATTTATGAACCTAGCAAATCTGACTTATTACTTTGAATTTGAGTTGATTTCACTAGAAGATTTTGAACTGCTCTGTCAGTCAGACAACATTTCTACACCATCTGAGCCTTTATTGAGCATCACGAGATCTGATCCTTATTAATCTCTATTAAATCATTATATTTTAAGAGATTCTGATTAGATAAAGCTATTTGATGAAATTGATCTCTAACTATCAATTGGTGTATCAACTTCTACTTTGACTTTCGTATGGCACAAATAGATGATCATCATTGGTCGTTGTTAAACCATTCATTTTCTATTCTAATCATGGTCAAATAAACTTATCTTAGTTAGACTGACTATGATGTTGGATGGTGCCTCTTTTGTCAGTCTTGTGAGGATGTCAAAACATAAGATTTTTTATTATTTATGATTTAAAACTGATAAAAAATTATATTTTGAATAATAAATTCTGAAGGATGCTTTTCAAATTGATTGAGTCTGTCCGTTCAGTATTCTATAGAGATAAATAATAAATTATCTTTTCGAGATATTTTATAATTTATTTTGAAAGTAAATAATTAGTCTATAAATTATACATGATTTATGTAATTATATTTTGAATGAAAAATTATTTTTGAAATATGATAATTTATTGATTTATTATAAAATATGCATATATTGAATCAAATTATGATATATATATATATATATATATATATATATATATATATATATATATAATTTTGCAAAAGTGCTTTAATAAGTATCAGATTTGAGCTCTCAACTTAATTATGTTATGGATCCTACCAATAAGAGTTGTGCATTGATTTTTGGAACTTGCTAATTGGGGTTGTGCATAAATTTTTGGACTCTGCTAAAGGAGGTTGTGTATTAATTTTTTGACTCCACCAATGGAGGTTATATGTTAGCACTCTGATGAGCTTATTATTTCTATTCTGACCCTGCTATAAGGATAAGTGTAGTCGTAGTTAAGGCTATTGAGTTATATGTACTTTATTTCGAATTGGATTTATGATTATATATGTATATGAATATTTGAAAGGACTTTATTTGCATAATTTAGCATAGAATATATTTTTATATTTATTTTTAGTATTTATTCTCAAACATCATATTTCATAAATATATTTGAAATGTTTAGTTAAGATTCATTACTTATTGGACTATCGAGGTCATTATCTCTTTTTCTTTTTTAGATTCAAATTCTTAATTACAGATATGAGTACTACTTTAAGAGTGAGTTTAGAGGCGAGAGCCAACAATATCATCCAAGTATTGATATAGATTTATTATTATATTTTACAAGATTATTATTTGAGGTATAATTGATATAAGATTTTTTGAATATTATTGGAATTTTATGAGAGAATTAAGTTTGATTTTAGTTAGATAAATATTGAACTTAATTTATTATAAATTCTACTGTGATGCATTGATATCATTTTTGAAATGCCTTGTATGCTTGTGGAGAAAATTTTTCGTGTGTATATAGTGGTTGCCATAATCTCTGGCTTCTAAATCCTGAGTCGGAGGCGTGACACTTAGAATTATATAATAGCATCAATGGCCTATCATTAATAGTTAATGATATGCTTCGAAACGGACCATAGTCATCGTGGCAGACTGATTAATGAAAACTCACAACAAAGCTTAGACCAACTAGTCCACGCCCATTGCATGGCCAATCCTAGAGGCGCTCGGAGTGTCCCTCAAATTGCAAACTCTCCTCTTAGGTAGCGACGACTCGACCATGATCTCAAACAATTTCCAAAACCACGTGATAAATGAGCGAGATGCGTGGGGTGAAAAGCTCGCATGTGATCTTCCAGACGCAAGATTGGTTGCCAAAAATTGTTGATCCATGCCCAAGTTCTGCGACAATGGGTGTTGATTGTCGCATATACAGACAACTCCTCTATAATCCTCCAGGTGAGTGCTCTTTGAGCTCTTTATGCTCTTGTACAACCACTCTGTTGCTCTCATAACATCTTCTTTGTTCCTTAAGTGTTGACTTAGGCATCAAAGGCTATCCCGTTGGATACTTTTCGATAAGAGGATTTTTTTATTTTTACTGTTTTAGCTCAGATCTACCATCAGAGCAAAGGTCCAAGAAAAATCTTTGTTGCTCAACACCACCTTGGATGCGACCGACGGCGGAGCAATCATCGCTTGAATGTAGTAGGCATCAAACCGTCATCTCAAAGATTGATCATGATCTTCGACCCACCATCATGATTTGAGCAGCTGACTTGGTGCTAGAGGAAAGGTCATAATCCCACTATTGGAGGTTCCACCAAGTGGTAGACGACTTATAGCTATGAAATCACGAAGAGCCTAGGCAGTACCCTCAACTATCTAGTAAGATACACCTTTAGAGTTTGATGGCTCTCTACAGAGCCCTCAGAGGGCTCTACCTCCATCAAAGCACCCTTAGAGTTCGATGGCTCTCTACAGAGCCCTCAGAGGGCTCTATCTCCATCAAAGCTACAGGCAATACCAATAGTTACTATCAAGCAATTTCAACTACTCATTCAGCATATTCAGATGCTAACCATAGCTATTGAAAACCTGCAATAGATGGCTGCCAACAACCAATAGCAACAATTGTAGAATTGCGAGCCGAGTTGATGCCGGATAAAATCTAGGGATGATAGATCTAAAATTAGAACTAGTACAATACAAATTCTAAATGCACAAATGCAAAACTAAAATCTAAATTTGACGCAAGTTAATTTTAACAACGAAATCTTATAAAAAAATACTAACAATAGAAACCAAAAAAATAGAATTAAATGAGAAAAGAATTGAAAAGACTGAAAATTTATCGGGGCTTGCAAGGATTGTTGTCAATTCTGCTCAAATATGGAGTTCGTTTAAATTCCTGCGAGGTTCAAGCCTCTACTTTTCCGTTAGATATCGGATCTGAAGGTGGGACGGTTCAATATTTTCGAAGTTGGTGATCAAAATTGCAGAAGTCAACATGGCAAAAGTTGCGGAGCTATAATCGAGATGACGTAGTAGTATGTCGGCATCGTATTGGCATCAGATCGGTAGTAGTTACAACTTGGCTGAAGAGAGAACAAAGTGAATGGAATAATCGAAATGAATTTAGAAATCACTTCCAAATAGCCTCACACCATTCAATGCAAAGTGCGAAGGCAAATATTTAAGAGAAAAAAAAAATTTCTTTTATGAAAGGTCATAATCCCACTATTGGAGGTTCCACCAAATGGTAGACAACTTATAGCTATGAAGTCACGAAGAGCCTAGGCAGTACCCTCAACTGTCTGGTAAGATGCACCCTTAGAGTTCGATGGCTCTCTACAGAGCCCTCAGAGGGCTCTACCTCCATCAAAGCACCCTTAGAGTTCGATGGCTCTCTACAGAGCCCTCAGAGGGCTCTATCTCCATCAAAGCTACAGGCAATACCAACAATTACTGTCAAGCAGTTTCAACTACTCATTCAGCATATTCAGATGCTAACCATAGCTATTCAAAACCTGCAGTAGATGGCTGCCAACAACCAATAGCAATAATTGTAGAATTGCGAGCCGAGTTGATGCAGGGTAAAAATCTAGGGATGATAGATCTAAAATTAGAACTAGTACAATACAAATTCTAAATGCACAAATGCAAAACTAAAATCTGAATTTGACGCAAGTTAATTTTAACAATGAAATCTTATAAAAAATACTAATAGTAGAAACCAAAGAAATAGAATTAAATGAGAAAAGAATTGGAAAGACTGAAAATTTACCGAGGCTTGCAGGGATTATTGTCAATTCTGCCCAAATATGGAGTTCGTTTAAATTCCTACGAGGTTCAAGCCTCTACTTTTTTGTTAGATGTTGGATCTGAAGGTGGGACGGTTCAATATTTTTGAAGTTGGTGATCAGAATTGCAGAAGTCAACATGGCAAAAATTGCGGACCTATAATCAAGATGGTGCAGCAGTATGTCAGCATCGTATTGGCGTCAGATCGGTAGTAGTTGCAACTTAGCTGAGGAGAGAACGAAGTGAATAGGATAATCAAAATGAATTTGAAAATCACTTCCATATAGCCTCACACCATTCAATGCAAAGTGCGAAGGCAAATATTTAAGAGAAAAAAAAAATTCTCTTTTCTGAATACAATGCACCCTTATTTATAGACCATTAGCTTAACAAATTTATGAAACTAACTAGATAACAACTAAATAAATTTTAAGATATCTTAAAATAACTAAACAAATCTAAAATAACAACTTGAAATAGATTTCTAACAAAATATCTAAAAATAACAACTTGAAATAAATTATAATAACTAATAGATCTGATCACATTCATCCAATATGGACAGACTCAATCAGGGGTAATGGATGCGAGCTCATCATCAAGCCAGATGCTCGAATTTTGAAGATGACAGCACATGTAGGTTTAAAACATGCCCGCTTTTGCAGCATGAGCAACCACAGAGTCTCGATAGGCTCAACAAAGCCTTTGTTCTTACCTCAGAGCCCACGAAAGAATCCATACAAGCCACCACTCTTGTTTGTGGAGCTCAGGATGAGAGAGGAGGCATCGATCATCGAGCTCACATTCTTGGGAGGACTGATGCCAAGCCACTCCTTCCCCCACCAATCAGAGAGGGTCTCTAGGAGGGAGGCTAACCTCGATCATAGGATTAAGGAGATGGACTACTAGGGCTAGCAATTCAAATTCATGAGTCGTGTCGATCTGAGGTATAACATAGGTTAGTTCAACTTGAACACAATCCGTTTAATTAAACTGGTCGACCTGTAGAATACGAACATGACACGAACATATATGGATTGACACGACACGACCCATCTGACATGATTACTAATCGTATTGACGGGTTAAATGGATACACGACCCACCTAATGACCTATTTAATTATTTGACTTATTTACAAAATTTAATAAAAATAATAAAAATTTAATTAAAAAATAAAATAATATAAAAATAATTTAGTTACTTGCTATACTAATTCACAGCTCTGAATTTTATCGTTGTTTGTTTTAGGTTAGGGTTGTAATTTTTTGATTTTCCTCATTTGCGCTCAAGTAATCTTAAAATAAATATATTTAATATATGTAAACGTATCGTATAATCTGTTAACCTATTTTAACCCATTTAGTTAAATGGGTCAAAATGAGTTACATAGGTCAACCTACTTAAGACATAAATTTATCGTATCATAAATAGATCAACCCATTTACGATCTGAACCCATTTATTTCAAATCGGAACCTGCCTAAGCACATATCATGTCGTGTCTATATCAATGGATCGTGTCGAGAATTGCTAGTCCTATGGACTACCGTCTTAAAGCTTTGAAGCAATGCCATGTTGAATTGGGGAATGATGTCGATTTTACCACCAAGCCCCATTTCTCTAAAAGGATCATAGAAGAGCCTCTCCTTCGATTCAAAATGCAGCAGCTCTAGATATATGCCTAGACTTCTATCCCTTTGGACCACCTAGAGAGCTTCAAAGCTCTCATGATGTTCCAAGGGGCCACCAACTCAAGACCATGTTGAGCCCCCTCAACCATTTTTCAAAAGGTAGCTTGGTTATAATACGTCGGGCTCCAGCCAAATTCTGTTCCCTCTTTTGAGCAGTTTGGTTGGATGTGATTGTTACACCCTTTACAAGTATTTTGAGATTACCATTGCAGCCCTCATCTCAGGTGATTGCCAACGATCTGCCAGGCCATAGCATGCGTCGGAGCCGAAGAAAATGGTGAGCAAGCTGGGGGACCATCCCAGGGTCTCGAAGACAGGAGATATGCCGGAAGTGAGCTAGAGGAGAGCAGTGCAAGGGCCCACCGTTTGAATCTCATAGAAGCCATCACCGAAAGAAGTGAATGAGCTCATTAGGTGGTTTCTAGAGGTGGTCGAGCCCTCGGAAGAGGTGCTGAGGGAGGTTTCAGAGTGCTAGGTGGCCTTGATGGTGGTGGTTAGAAGCCTTGGCCGGAGGGTGGTGGCAAAAGTGATGGTCAGAGAGTTTCGATTGCCGGCGGGGTTGAAAGAGAAAGTGGTGGGGTACAGGCTCGAGCAGAGCTTCTTGCTCTTCTGTTTTAAGGAGGCCGGGGATGGGGATTTGATCCTCCATCGACCGTGGGTCATAAACAGACAGGTGTTGACGGTGAAGCCGTGGAGGTCGGGGTTTTTTCTGATGGAGAGAGCTATTAGATCAGCCTTACGTTGGGTCTTACTACCGCAGCTCTTGATGGAGTTCTGGGGAGAGGCCATGCTCCAGGAAGTACTCCACCTCGCCAGGGAAGCTCTGCTCAGTGGACAAGTGCACTGCAGAGTGGAGGCATCGTAGTGTACAGGAGATTATGCGTCTCTAGTTTTAACACCTACCACATTCTTTATGTATTAATACTTTCCTCGCAACTTTTTGTAAGCTGAACCATAATATTGCCTGTCATTGCGTTGTAACGTCTATATAAATTGGCAGTGAATCCATGATATTGCCTGTCATTGCGTTGTAACGTCTATCTAAATTGGCAGCACAACAAAGAAAACCGGCACGCAAGCAAACAACCAAGCGGCAGATTGGACTTGCCGCTCCATGTCTCCGACTTCCTAATATTCGGCGCCGAGGTGATAAAATCAAATATGATTACCGCATTTAACTCCTCACAAACTATATGCTTTTTGAACAATCACAGCTATCTCTCACAGCAGCAACTAAAGCGGTTATAGCCAACGTACAGAGATGACTTCAGCCAGGCCATTAAGCTATGACCCTCAACAAACTGACGTTCCATTCAGTACTTTGGAAGTTATTAACATCCTTAACACGTTCAACCAACTTCTTGTCACCATATCGGTTCATCAACATCATTCTCCAAATAACAATATGATCATCTGTAATAGGTATTACCCAGATTTATCAGGCGCACAACATAAAGCCAGACGTACCAGCAGGCCTTCTTGTTTGTTAAAAAAGAAGAAAAAATCTTTTTACATAAATTTTCACTACATCCTAGGACATTTAAGTTTTTCTGGTATACACACTTTAATACATGATTCAAGATATGCTGAGAAGTGTACCTTGTCAAAACGTATAGATAAGTAAAATTTGCATAGCTCCAATTCTTAGCTCCCACAGTATTTCATGTACATACAGGGTCCATTAAAATTTGAAAAGAACCAACTCAAAATCGGCATTCACATAAAACAGACTATTGCAACCAACTCACAGTCATTGATTAACTGATTAAAAAGAAAAAGCTCAACAGACCAAGTGATTTAACTATGCACAGTTTTATCAGCAAAGAATACCAGAAACAGAATCAAAGCCAACAATGCAACAAATAATATTAGAAAACCAAGATGAATCAGCGATGCAATGCATGCGGAGCACAACACATGTTAGCTTTAATACAGAATATACCACCACTGCCCAAAACATACCGAGCACATATAATCATCAAAATTCTCAAGGTGGCAAATACTACATTACTGCAAATAAGAATGCACCCATATCCTTCCAGTGGTTGTAAATATTCTCCATCCACGGCATAATTTAATGTTAACACTAGCCTCAAGCTACAAAACCATTGTTATATTGTGCTCAAGCCAGTTCTTTTACAGGTCAGGGTCACATCCTGTAGAGTTCTAACATACGGGGTCTGGTTACAGCAAAACATAAACGCAATCTCCACTTCTTCATGCCTCAGAAACCTAACGTTTACATCTGATATAACAGATGTAAAATATATGTGACCAAGTAACAGAAGGACCACATGGCAATAATAACCACAACCCAATACAGTGGCAACAGCCATTACAAGGAAACCAGCCATCACACAATTAAGATGTATTCATCGCTTCAGCATGATATGCATCCAACTCTTTGTCTAGTTCATCGGCTGACTTTTCAACAATTTGTTTCTTCCCACGACCGCGGCCACGGCCACGGCCACGACCACGACCACGGCCACGGCCACGGCCATGGCCACGGATTCCTTGATGAAATCCTCCCCGGTTCCACCTGCTCAAGGAAGAGTACAATCACAGTAACATGCTAGTTAGCACCAATAATAGACATGCCAAAAACACAAAGTGAATATCTGAAGTGTAACCCAAAAAAAAAAAAAATCTTAATGGATCTACTTGTACATTAACACCCTGAGCTCAGGACAAACTTAAATGGGTGAAGGTCCTAAGACCACTAATTCAAGAAATGATTCTCATAAAAGAAGTTTAGCAACCTTCCACCAAAATTCACCACCTCGATTCATAGAAAGCCGACAAATAATTTATTTTACGAGCAAGAAAAATAAATGGATCCTTGTTGTACTAATTAATTATGTAAGAGTTCTTTAGCAACTATGGAAAACAATAGATGTCAAAAGATTCCACTGATGTTGTGTCAAAGTGGCATGCAGAAACAAAATTCAGGTGCTTTACCTAACAGAGTACAGACTATTTCCAGTCCAGGAGAGAACTCCCCACATTGTCATTTATCAACATACACATATATAGGTGCACATCTAAAATTTTATTTTTATAGGTTAAAAAATAAAAATTTGCCCACCAAAACCCGTAAATACTAGACAAATTTCCTTACAAGCACTGAAAACTGAAAGAAAGAAAAAAAAAAAAAAGAACATAGATAAAAGCAATCTAAATAAATCTATAACCAACAAATCATGATAGATAAATAAAGGAATCCTGATATCATTTTTAGTTACATATTGCTCTAACGGAGAGCAACTTCTATTGGAGCCGTAACCAACATAAGGAAACTAATTTCATGTGCTAATGCTCCCAGAATAGGCTTGTGAAAGTCTGATTTTCAGAAGAAATTAATCAAAGGCTAAATATCAGAAGCATTATGAGATTTAATCAACTCAAGACAAAGTCCATCTTAACAAGCTTGAAAAGGTGAAAGCAAGTCAGTGGACCTGCACTTGACCCATATACCTGAAAATTTCAGACATCTCAAACTAAACAGAGAACCTCAATTTATCATATATAGGTTTTACAGTACCCAATTGAATGCAGAAGATGGCAAGAAGTCATTGAAAAATTAGCAGCCTCACTGTTCAAACATAGACAACCTCGCACCCCATACTGATATTTGATATTTAAATACTGGAAGATTTTAATTGAGTTTTGACACTGCCAATAAGGATAGTCAACTTTTTGGCCTCCCACAGTCCTCTCATCCAAACCTATCCACCAAAATCATCTATGTTATCCCTCCCACGGTTCTTCAGTTAAGCATGTCTTTCAAAGGCAATACAGAAAAAGCTAGTACCAAACTGCCAAGAAATCCAAGCAAAGTTCCCTTTGCAGACTCTGTACTCATTATCAACCTTCAGCGCAAAAATAAAAAAAAACTAAAAATACAAACATATGCGGAGCACGAGAGCCTATATCCATGCACAAGCAGTACATGATTCAAAAAACCTCATAGATTCCATTTTAATTTGACAGGAACGCTAATTCAACTTTTAGAAATTCAACAAATATGTGTCAGGATCTAATATATTTATAATATACTCCAATCATTTGTTATACTTACCTTACCTCATCATATATAGGTTTAGATCAAATATGTTATCTAAAGGAAATTGTTCAAGCTGAGAATAATAACTGACTCGTGACCAGTATTAGCTCAAAATATCTTTGAGTATGCTCCATGCATGGCCAGGATGCTAATAGCTATACTTGCTCGGCAATTGGAAAAAACATATTTTGATCCATAAACCTTCAAATTTACAATTAAGCTACAATCATGCAATATTCACAAAAATAGATTACCGTGGGAAAATAAACTATTCTCCAATCAACAATATCTTAATAGTTTGCATCCAGATGTCATATGAAAAATTCTTTAAAGTTAGACATGTCTGCATCATGTTTTGAAGCAGTATATGTCATAGTATATTCAAATTCAATTGGATCTCCACTATAGTTACTATATCAGTAGCATCAAGCATAAGATTGTAGTTGATTTGTTAATTTACGAATTGTCCTTCATTGGCAGTGTTTGATGCAAGGATTTAGATACCACCAGTTCCATATAATACCACCCATATGGTACTTCTGGGTGGGGTGCAGGATGCCAGAACAAGCCCAAACCAGGACATCCCACATGCCCAATTGAAACCGATGGTTATGACCGGACCATGGCTAGCTCAGCTGAGCCTAAACCAGGTTGCTCGGCTTATTTTCAAATGAAAAGAGTGTACACTCTCTCTCTCTCTCTCTTTTATTTTGTCATGAGGAGCCCCCACCTTGCCTTCTGACTAAGAAAGAGAGAAGAACACGGGGTGAGGGGGTGGAGCATGCTGGGAGAGAAGGATGGGAGAAGGGAAGGAAGGAGGCCAAATTATAATTGATAAGTGGTATTCAACTTCTATTTTTTTTTTTAAATGTCATTGAAACCATGGATGTCAGTACTAGTACCGGCATCATACATCCATCATCATACCAAAAACCACACAAAAGTGGAAAAATAAAAATAAAAAAAACACATAAGATTCATTTAATATAAAAAGTTGAAAAGTGAAAGTAAAAGAAAAAAAAAAAAAAGGTCCCAGCACAGTATCAGGAACACAATATAACAGTATGTCCTAGTACCATACTGGTTCAATGGAAAATTAATACCACCATCCATACTAATATTTAAATTCTTGGTAAATAGTTCAAGGAAATGTTTTACAAAACCTAATTGACCCATTTTGTTCGACCAGCTCAACCTATCACTCACAAATTAATTTAGGGTCAGTAAGGTTAAAGCCTAAATTTAAAAAAAAAAAAAAAAAAAAAAAAAAACTTACATTGCAAGCCCTTTTGGTTCAATTAAATCGAGGCATTTATCGAGCTGGCCAAGTTTGGGTTGAGCCTAGGCTCCACTCTAGAGCCAACATGATAGCTCTAGTTCAGCTCAGACCCATGTTCAGGGTCCAAACTTTCAGCAAAATCTAGACCAACCACTATTTTCCAAGCCCATGACCAACCTAATCTAGCAAAACCAGTCTAGAGCACAAATCTTCTATACATGCAACATGCCAAATATGTGGCCCTGTTCTAGCATGGTAGAGAAAGAAAGAGGAGAGGGAGCAGAGGGCCAAAGGTAACGATGTGAACGATGTGATCACATGAAGAGAAGTATTTGGAAAAGAGAGGTCTAGTTTTGAATAAATTCAACTTATACAATATATACCTTGTAGAACGTTGGTCCAGCTTGAGTTGGGCCTATTTAACCATCTGGAAACCTGACGTAGCTCATAATGCAATCAGGTGTCAAATTGTAGGCCTGGCCCAACCTGAACCCCTAATTAGGCCTGCCCAAAATTGGGTTGGATGCTGCCAGGTCCAATTTGCATAGGTCAAAGATGAACCATTTGAGCTGCCTAGTCGCAGTTCTTCAACTAAAACTGAGAGTGGAAATTGAGATTCTGCTCAGCAATGTTAGCCAAAAACTGAGAGCGGGAAAATACAGAATTAAATGTTTGACTAAATGGAACTCTCATCTGGCTCTTTTACCTTCATCCCTCTGACAACACACTCTCATCTCTCAAAATCCTCAACATCGATCGATCTCCAAACTCAGAGTATATCAGTGCCGAGAAGAAGCCAAGACCAGGATTATTGGCCACTTGACATCTAGTGGTCTCTCATCCTTCAGGCCCTTGACAGCAAGAAGAGGCCAACCAAACTAGGAGCACCCATCTATTGCCATCTAGATCTGGGGAGAGTGTTCCTCTTGTTCAACGTACTCACTGCCACCAACTAGATCTAGCAAGTAGTTGGTCAAGTCATTTATTCTTCTCCTCTGCCCCAACAGTCAAATCAAAAAGCAGATAGCCAATCACTGTCCGTCAGTCGTATCGAAAAAATAATAGGGATTGTCATCCTCCAAGGGCCAAATCAAAGATCTGACACCTGTCCTCCATGGACTAGATCTCCACTCCATGTTCTTCTTAGCATCCAGGAGCAGAAAAGATCAGGGGAGGATTTGGGAGTGGTTTGACCATGCAAGGACTTAGGAATTGGGAAGGTTTAGTCTAAATTTTACTCAATTGAAATCATAACCATTAAAATCCGCCAGCAGCCAAACTTACAGACCAAACCTAGAACATGAAATCTGCTATTTGAAGAGGCTGATCTGGGACTACTAGCCATCCCAGCCAGCTCCTAAAACAGCCTAATTTGTATTCTTTTGGCTTCATTCTAGTTGCTCCAAAATCCAAGACAGATCTCCCTCTCCTACTCCATCCCTTTCTTGAATCCAAATCTGTCATATCTGATGTCTTACATTGAAGGCAATTCCTCAATTGTAGTGTCCGTTAAGTCCGTCCTACATCTCGCATCATCCAATTAACTTCAAGAATGCCTTATGACCTACCCTCAATCCAAGATCGGCCCTCTATAATTTAATGTCACATTCCCGATAAAGGCAACTTTTCGCAACAAGGGCATGCTATGAAAACTAGCACATCGCACAGCATCTCAATCAGTTATCCGAAAATATGAGTTTCCACACTATCAATATGAGTGAAAAGCCATGATATTTATTGGCCATTAGGAAGATAATAAACACAACCACTAACAACATGACTTCAAAGAAAAACAAGATATCAACCAATTAAACAACTCATCTAAGCAAATTAAACCAGACAATCCCAATAGACATCTATATTCAAGATTGAAGTCAATCAGCTTGTTAGAATTGTATGCCCATACAATCAAGGGAATAAAAAAAAATATTTTAGGGCAAATATTTCTTCATGAGGTCAAAAGTTCAAACTTCAAATGTGGTGTCAAAATTTCAATTGTCACAAGCAGGATAGAAACAATAGGAGTAGTGGAGTATGAATACAACTCATATACAAAAGTCGATTCAAGAATTACTGGACTTTTTCAAGCAATAAATCTTTGGAGGTCATAAAACTTCCCATATTCTATACTAAAATTACAATAGTGAGTCTGAAAAATAGATACATCATGCTTCACATGATTCTTTTGAGACAGTTAGATAAAACATATGGAAACAAGTCTATTGTTCACATATCATACATAAAATTCAGTGAGTTTCCCATAAAATTGTGCAGTAGATCAGCAATGGAGATGAAACTGCATTATAAAAAGAAATTCAAATATTGGAACAGTAATTTATTGGTTTTTATAGGCTTACCCTGAAGTACGATTAAATGAACCTGAGCTACCTAGACCAGCTCCTGGCCTGAAAACATAATGTCAAGCAGTGTTAACAAATAAGGAATGAGGAACATCTGAGAGTTAGAGAAAAATAACAACTATTGCAGCAGTTTTACATTAAATAATAAGCTTTTGCGAATAGCTCAAAATGGACGAATTTTTTTCTTGCATGCCTCCCCATCAATTTTACAATACTTTGTTCAATTTAAATCAAGATTGAAGACCAATAAGTAATCCAAAGTTGAAAATTTTCTGTTATGTCAGATCTATTAATAATGAGAAACTGATGCAAGTTTAATTAGCTAATCAAGTATGAGATGGCAATAAAATGAGCTTACACAGAGTTCTGTGACAATAGTACAGTCATTAAGGTTGAATATGTTGTGAGGTTCAGAATATTGGGAACTAAAGGGAAACAAAGTGGATAAGACCTGCATCCGAATAATATGAATGTTGAGCTAATGTGACAATAAAAATTAGTCAGATAATGAATTATGTTAGCAGGAGCATTAAAGTCCAAACAAAAGATAACAACATAAGGAGTTGCATTGAAGATTTATGAATGAAGCAACCATATCGTGCTCATCTCCCAATATTCAGGGCTATCACCTCAACTTAAAAGATCAGAGCACCAAAGGTCTTTTCCTGCTCATACACAGATACTGCCCCCCACAAAAGGGACCCACCCCCCCCCCCCCAAATCCAAATGCCTTTTCCCCCTCCGTTGCACCATCTCAAGATTTTAACCAAATATAGGATTTTCTTTTAAGGTCCATTCCCTGTGGAAAACTGAACCAGAAATAGCAGAACCTTAGTTAAGACTTATACTCCTAATTATATACATTATGAGTGAAAATACCACTTTGATATATCCTTAAACTCTGAAAAAGTGGGTTAGTTCCCAATTTTTAAATTCCCATACTAACACTATCCGATCTCTATCTTAAATGTTTATATCAATCATGCCTAAGCTTTTACAACAAAAAAAAAAAAAGGATTTTAACATTGATGGACTCTAAGGAGTCACTTTGGGGAAAGCTCTCCTTAAGTTGGCATTTGCACGATTTTATGCACAATAAGAGTTACAAATCTTCCCAAATTCATAATAATTTAATGGTCATAGAACAACTTAGATTTATCGACATCAAGAACTCAATATAGCAAATAAATTTTAAAAATTTCATAAACAATGCAACTTAGTACCAAACCATATTTTTCAAAATTTGTCCTATATCTCAATCTTTAATAGCAGAGTCATATGCATTTGCATGTACAATATAACTAGTATTTATTCACATTAAGTATGAGATATTCGTAAACAAATGAATGCCCTAATCTCTCCATATCACTATAATAGTCTTTCTTTCTCAAAAAGAAGAGGAGGATAGATATGGAAAGGAAAACAACATATTCATAGTATCAGAATTCATTTTCAGTAGACAATCTCTCTGAAATGGACCTTCCAACGTATTCATCTGCATCATCTATCCAATACAAACTTTGAATTACACCATGCATTGCATTATAAAACCTATTTTTCACATTTAAAAAGGTCCAAAAGACAAAATCCACAATGAGAGAAGCAACGACATTCCTGCCACTATCTATAAAATACAACCAAGCAGCTAGCACCTAGCAAGTAGTGGGAGAGTAGCAACAGACAGTAGGTTGCAGGGCCATAGCCAACAACCACCAAGACAAAGGAAGCAAGAAGAATATAAGCTAGCAACCAAAGTAGAAGGGGTAAAAATATGGGGAAGAATGGCTAGATGAAGAAGAGAGAGAAGCCAAGAAGATGAAGAAAAATTCAAGGAACGGAGAAGAAGATGATGATTCATCAAAAGAAGGAGAAAGAAAAAAAAATACATAAACAAACATAGGAGTAGTGTTCACCACTGCAGCCGCCCCTACCCCTCATGACAACAGTTGACCTATTGATAGCCATTTAACAGCCTACTTGCTAATATTAGGTTTGTGATAACATTTACCACCTTCCCACATGTCCCGTATTGAGCACAAATAGTAAAGAAAATGCGAAAAGAAACTATTAAAGAAATAGGATTTAAGAGAACTTACCCTAGGCAACCTAACCAAATTAAATGCCTAGATGCTTAGATTTAGCCAAGGTTTTAAGTCCTAGCAAGATGAGGGGCATCCCTGACCATCCCATCATTCCTGTGAGAAAAAGAGATCGGGATAGGGTTAGAACTCTAAGACCCATGCATGTGGGAAGAGAAGAAGAAAGAGGAAAAAAAAAACAAAGGAAAGATGAAGAAAAGGAAAAGGTAAAAGAAAAGGAGAAAAAGAGAATGGAAGAGAGAAGAAAAAGATAGGAAAAACGAAATAAAAGAAGGGATACGAGAAAGAAAAAGGAAAGGAAAGAAAGAAAAGGAAAGAAAAGAAGAAAGAAAAAACAAAAAAACAAACAAAGAAAAGAAAAAGAAGAGAGAGATGGAGAATATCTACTAAGACTATCGCTAGGATAGGGCAGGACAACATGGTGTCCTGTTCCATAGAGAAACCAGGATACTCTCGTGCCACAAGATTTAAAACTTTGGTTTTAACAATATTGGCTTGTAAATGTTGATGTCATCATCTGAAGTATAGATTATTTATTTTGATAACCACTATGCTTTATGGTTGCTTTTTTACATATATATGTACAAGTATATGTATATATTTGTGTATGTATGAATACATTAACTATAAAATACATACATATTCATGGGCATATCCTAGTTGTATCCTACTATTTCAATGTTCACCATATCCATCTATCTATATCCAATATCCATGTACATGCTTCATAGATCAATATACTACTACAGTTTACGAGAATGATAATTTACTAAACAAAATTTCAACAAAATGATAATTATACTTATCAAATAATCATGATAAGTATTTATACTAATGTAGGGGTTAACTAAAAATAAAACAGATTTTGTTGTGACCTATATGTCTCATTTTTATTCAATACCATATAACAGTTGCAGATGATTGTGCACTAGTCCCTATTAGACATCTCACCCAGCAATAGCACTGAACTAAAAGACCTTCCCATCATTGAGAAGTTAGCATCAGCAGAATTATACCACACAAAATAAGCAAATAATAAATAAATAAATATATTTGTTTTCTAGGCATGTAATTACAGAATCAACCAGAACTTACAGCATCATCAGAAGAAGGAAAAAGCATCATTACTTGATATTCCTTGGTAACATATTAAAATAAATGAGCAAAAATTTATAATGCATTTTGGTTTTCCTTTTAAGATCTGCAGGTAGGTTCACCTACAGAGCAGCAACCTGGAATGGTTTAACCTAAACCAAGCCTATTCCAGCCAAAAGGTTTGAGTCAGGATGGACCAATATCTATCCTATTTAACCTAGGTCAGGCTTGGGTCAAAAGTTATTAGCTAATTTCAAGTCAGGATGGCTTCAAGTTGAATGTTTAGGCAATCTGACCCAACATAAACAATCGAATTGTATATAAGATGCCTCTTGACCCAATCCACCTCATGTAAAACACAATTTTCGGTGCTCCAGTGCCATCCAATCCCACATTCTATAAAATCGGAATGTCAACCTTACATAATGTAAATCCTCCTTGAACCAAAATCTGGCGTTAGCCCAACACAAATGTGTTTGGGTTATTTAGACTAGATTTGGGCATGGATGGTTGGTCTATTTTCCAGTCAATCAGGTACTAAAGGCTGGATATTTGGTTGGTCGGGTGACTCAGGTTAGTTTTGGCTTACCTCCTGACATGAAATAAAGCCCACCCAAGTTGCATCCCTTTTATCAAGGTAAAAAAACATGCAACAAATACAAACATATTGGCAATAGCCATCAAAAGTGCTTTAGCTCCTCCAGATAACTAACAAATAACATATCATATATATTGATTTAGCTTTCAACTAACTAAAAACTCCTACTTATGTTTACAGATTTCTAGATATATTAATCCATCCCTCCAATCATTTTAGGTGCCTATCAGACTATATGGCAATGTCCAAAACAATCCAACTAAACTAAGAGAGAGATTGCAAAAAAATCTTGTATAGAGAATAGAACAAATTATTTGCATGATAATATCCACCAAAAGTTCTTATTCCCAGCCTCAAAGAACATAATAAGGTTTATTCATTATGGTTGATTATCACTTCTAAGAATACTTTTTTTTTTACAATAATCACCCAAGAATAGAAGATAAAGAAAAGCAAATGTCAAAACTAACCGAGTGACTAGTTAACAACTCACAGCATAGAACTGAACGAAACAAAATCTCAAAACTGATTTAAGCAGGGATTGCCAAACCATCCCAAATCGGGCAGTTCAAAGCGTGCCAAACCATACCAACAACCAACAGGCACGGTTCCAAATTCCAATGGTAAAAATGGGATATTAGGTGAGGAGAGGAAGAAGAAAAGAGAGAGAGAGAGGAAGAGGGCCTCCGAAGGCCATCAGAGGGCAACCGGAATCACTGCACAAAATGGAAACTGAAAGGCAGAGGGAGGGAAGAAAAGAAAAAGTGCAAGAAAGAATCTGGAGGCCACCAGGGGGCACCCCACCACCGTTGAGGTCGGTGAACGTCGGAGGAGGGGCTTCACCCTTCTCCCAGTCAAAACAAGGGCTTTGGGCCCCTTTTTTTTTTTTTTTTGGTGATTAATCGTGTGAAGTCACCAACTATTTTACCGAGTTCACCGATTTTTCTTTTTTTTTATTTTTTAGTTGAACTCGACAACACCAAAAATACAATAAAAAAAAGAAAGCAGTGAAGTTGGTAGTTGTATTGCCGACTTTACTCGATATCGCTCAAAAAAAAAGAAGGGAGAAGGCTGAAGCCCCTATTTCGATCCAACACCTCCGAGCCTTCAAAGATCTTCTCTCCCCCTCCCCTCTCCTTCGCTCCTCCCTCCCTCTCTCTCTTTCCTCTCCTTGATGCTCCCCCCTCCACATCGGCCCTCTAGTGGGCACCACAACCCTCCGACGGCCATCGAAGGTGCTCTCTCTCTCCTCTTCTCCTTCCACCCTCCTCACTCTCTTTTCCTCTCTTTCTTTCTCCCTTCGCCTTGATGTGTCGATTCAAGCCCTAGTACGATTCGATTCGGGGACGTAAGGAATTGTAGCACCAGTCGGCCAGCATGGAGTCTGGATCCAATTCTACGGACCTTGGATTTAAGCATGTCGACACTTCCATCAAGACAACGAAGACTAGCTAAAACTAGGTGGGGGAGAGTGCAAATAATTAAGTATATAAAAGAGGTTACATGCTCTAGTCTTAAAAACATGACTAGGCTTCCATAAAGCTCCAATCATTTAACTTATGACCGACAATTCAGTATAACTTATAAAAAGAATGAACTTATTACAAAAGAAACAGGTAAGACCTAAAGAAATACAAATGCTACTTTAAAAGAACAATTAGTTAAAACGAGACATACATTATAATCAGTAAAAGAACTGCAACTAGGTAATCAAGAATAACAAAGAACAACATACGTCATGACAACTGTCCTCTTCTGTCTCCCAGTTGCACCCCCAACTACATTTACTCGAGGAGTGATAGGCAAGCCTAGATTAGTTCCAATCACTTCTATTTTCATAGCTTTACCATCCAACTGAACATTGTTATATCGTTTTAATGCAGCCAAGGCATCACTTCTTCTTGTAAACACCACTTCTGCTGACCCCTGACAAGAAATTTTAAGATATACAATCATAAGCACATTCATGTAATGACCAATTTACCATAAAATAAATTAAAGATGCATATAAAGTCTTGGGAAAATTTTTTTTTCTGTATTAAATGTGCCAAAGGGATATTTCTGTAGATATGTTCTACCATCCTATGTTCTACAATCCAATTTATTATTGAGCACTTGAGAAAGCATGGAAATATATATTAAAAGCAATCACAGCAGCAGTTAGTTCTTTGATTAATGGAAATATTTAGATGTGTCTAAGGGTGGTGACAAAGTAGGTGCAGAAACAAGTTAGAAGGTTCTGAAAACTCCTAGATACACAAATTTGATGACAAAGTCGCACTTCATTGATAGGTCTAAGCCCAAAAATAATTGTTCTATCGATATAACCAGTCAAAAGACAATGTAACTGATGCAGTTGATATCACAGATTTAAAAAACGTGGTATGGCACCATACTAATCACTGGCCAGTATGATACATCCAAGACACGATACCAGGTGGAACCTATAGGTTCATATGAGAAAAAAACAAAATTAAAAAAATAAAAGATGAGAATAGTTGCATCAACTGATATAAGAGTGTTTCTAACTGGTTCGCCAACAAGTCAATCCCAAGGGGGTGACTGCAGCAGTTAGTTCTTTGATCAATGGAAATATTTAGATGTGTCGAAGGGTGGTGACAAAGTAGGTGCAGAAAAAAAGTTAGAAGGTTCTTAAAACTAACTCCTAGATACACAAATTTGATGACAAAGTGGCACTTCATTGATAGGTCTAAAAGCCCATAATTGCTCTATCGATATAACCAGTGCAAAGACAATGTAACTGATGCAGTTGATATCACAGATTTAAAAACCGTGGTATGGCACCATACTAATCACTGGCCAGTATGATACATCCAAGACAAGATACCAGTTGGAACCTATAGGTTGATATGAGAAAAAACAAAATTAAAAAAAAAAAAAAAAAAAAGACAAGCATAGTTGCATCAACTGATATGAGAGTGGTTCTAACTTGTTCGCCAACAAGTCAATCCCAAGGGGGTGACTGCTGCTGATTCCTAGCTCATATATTTGGTAGAAAAGAAAAGGTGCATCAAGTCATATTAGGGTGGTTCTGACTGGCTCACCAATGAATCAATCCCAAGGGGATCTCAGATACTGGTAACCACATGGTGCAGTTTGTAAGAAGAAGTACAGTTCATAGTTGCTGGTACAGTTCATACCAGCCAACAACGGTTCATACCTAGCCAGTACAAGCATTCATGCATGCATGCATGCTGCATAGTACACGCCAACATGAATGTACACATACATATACACATGCATACTACATACACAAATGGTAAAAACTAGCAAGCATGCCTGCATACGTACATGCACACATACATATATTGGTGCAAGTATGCCTGTGTATCAGTGTATATACATACATGTGCATACATGCATAGATGTATGTATATACTATATAGTTTCTCTTAGATAAATAGGGCTATCATAGGCATAAATATATACAATTAGATCATTTATCAATTTTCTGCTTTCTGGTTATAGATCTCAGCGGATCTCAAAATATTCTTGTTCGGCATTACATTATTTTATTGCAGCGCATAAAGGAACCACTCCATGTCTTGATTAACAGCATCAACTTGCAAGCAGAATTCCCAAATTGACATCTATACATGGTAAGTTTGACATCCAATAGATTTAGAACATCATAAAATTTCTTTGCTCCTACTATCTCACTTTGAGATAGTTATGCTCATTCAATATTCTAAGAAAAAGATGATTCCCCTCTTGACAAGTATCAAACTATTGATTCTATTCCTTTCTTCCATCCACATTCTACTACTAAGTAGATCTACTGGTTTCTGTTGGAGAGTAGCATGCAAGTACAGTTACAATACTGACTGTCAGATAAAAAAAAAAAAAAAAAACTAGAAAGCAAGCAAGATATCCTAACAACCATGAAATAACAACACCAGCCATGGATGGCTTCCCCTGAAACCAATGCCACGTCTGAATTGCTTTCTCAAACTAAAGCATCATTTTCCCTAGTAATGTGCTACAGTTGTCATTATTAATTTCACTTGTCTAAATGCAATCATCCAACAGATTTTTGTTATTCAAACTTCAAAGATTCACACGCATAATTCCATTCTTAAAGACATTACCTTGAACCAGACATCTGAAAAGTTTGACCTTATAAACATGATAGAAGGAAAATCATAATTTTTAATCTAATTCAATATTCAGATTAATATGCTGTTTCAGATCATTCCTTAATAATAATGAGTGCATTCAAATAAGCAACCCATCTCAGGATCTACACATCCTAAAAGCTATAAAAGTATGCAAATATTTCTCCCTTATGAAAACTTTCACCTTATTCCCAAATACACTTATTTAGTTCTTTTATTTCCACAGCTCATTTCGAAGTTTCAGTTTATCATGCCCAAGATATACTTCCAGTATTTCTTCCTTGTTCACCTAACTCCCAAATACAGAATAAAGTTTCAGTTTATCATGCCAAAACACACCCCTAGCTTCCATACAAACCCAACAACTACCCTTCTTAGTTTATTATGCCAAAAATATACCCTCAATTTTCCTTTCTTGCAAAAATTTATCTGATATCCAAACTATATTTATAAAGTTTCAGTTTTTTGCTTGAAGTATAGACCTATGTTTCTAAGAGGCACTGCAGATGATCAACTAAGTTTATTACAGCAAAAAAAAAAAACCCAAAGATGATGCATAGGGGGCATTGAAGACAACAAAAAGATCTGCTCAGGTTAATGTGTTAATCAGGTTGCTTCCTATCTCTCAGTTGTTCTTATATTCCACGATATATCATATGGTTGGGACAAGGAAATTAAACGATCAAACAATATCCAAAACCAAATTGGCATCATATTCATGTTGGTCTGGTTATTTACTGATATTACCAATTGATTTCTATAAATTTTATGAGCTAGATATTTTAGAATAATTTGCTTCCACAAATTATTGTTTTTATTTAATTTTAAACACTACATTCTGCGGTTTATTTTGGGGTTTTCTGTGCATATGCACATGTAATGTAACTAGTAATCATAAATGCAGTTCCTCCAAGTACAAGAACAATAAGTTGGTAGCCTTTAAGTTACAAAATGAGAGAGAGGGAGAGAGAGAGGGAGAACAAATCTTTCCTCTTCAACTTCCTGTTACGTATTCCTCTCAATTAAGTGGTATAAATGATCCTGAGAAATATGCTGCATAAATATCCTTCAAATAGCCTGCTCAATTTTAGGGAAATACCTCCAGCACAAATGACTCACAGAGTTGAGAGATTTTGACATTCCCTGCCATTCTTCTTCTTTCTTCATTAGCTAGATGTTTTCCACTAGAGTAAAATCTTCTAGAATCTAGTGTAATCTATGCACCCCAAGGAAATGTAATATGAATGGCCCCTCGTCACAGACAAAACCATATGTGAAAACTCTACCATATGGCTTTTAAATTAGAATATTTTGGCGGATAGAGACCAGTTTCATCAGATCTATCATGTCAAGCCCAATAGCAGGAGCAAAATTTGTTAGAGTGTATCTGTTCACATCAAAGGTGACAAAAGGATTGATCATCTCCAAATTACAAGCACATGGACCAAAGTAACAGTCTATTTCTCATTAATGGTAAACTCAAATGTCTATTCGTTTTGGGTTCTTTTCTCCTATGATTAAAAACTCAAGAATAAAAGCCAGTTATTAGATGGTTCAATCCTAGGCTAACACGGTCCCTCCAAGAAATCAGAGTATAGAATACTCTAGCCATGCAATATTGTTTTTTCTATATGGTTTTCCAAACATGAAAATTTCTATTAAAGAATAAATAAATTTTGGCACGATCTGAAAGCTAAGTCACCAGGACAAAACTGTGTTGAGGGTTGCACCCTTTCAGTATTTATGAATTTCTTCTTATGGACCCTTGCCTACATGTCATAACTGTAACTTGGTCTAATTGTTAGGTATAAGCAAGGTTTTAAATCCCGTGGGACGGAGCTATCTCAATTTTCTTATGGAACGGGATGCATCGCCGTCCCGCCCCATCTCGACACTTGAGACAGAGGATATCTCAAGACGTCTCGATCGGAACGCTGGGACACTAGTGGAAGAGCCTATCCCAACATATGGGATAGTATCCTGTCCCGATGTCCCACAGGATGTCCCAGGATGTCTCGCTGGAATCTGAATCCCTGGACCGTACAAGTACTTGAGGCTAAACAAAAAAGTCCAAAAATCATAACCTAAAAGTAATAGAGCAAAAGGAAAATGGTTGACAATAACAACAGACCAAATTCTTTACCCAAAATGATTGAGTATAACACCAAAATGACAAATTACTTACCCAGTTGAAAATGAAGGAGGAAGGGCCAACATTCATTAGCTGAAGCTAAGAGTAGTCCTCCCAATTCAATATGTCACAATAAATATGATTCTACAAATATGACATGTTTTTTCGGTTTTCTAAAATGACAATTTCAATGATCTAGGAGAGAACTTCTATCACAGACCATGTGCTTTAAATAGAAAAATACAAACAATAGGTACTTTAAATGTAGAAAAGAGAAAGAAGATGAGAAACCCACAGTTGGACGACCATTTCTGTCATAATGAACAGCACACCGCTTAAGCTCACCAACCTCTGAAAACAGCTCCTGATTCCAGTCAGAATAAATTCTTAAAATGATAAGTTTAGATTCTCAATAGGAAGAGAATGGCCTCACATCCATTACCTACTTCAAGGGTTCAGCTTACCTTCATATCTTCATTTGACACCCCATAATCCAGGTTTGAAATGTACAGTTTTGTACCCATTTCAATCCCTGAAAGCCCAGCAGCTACCATGCTATCATCAAATAGATCATGTCTCCGTATCATATCTTTTGCTTTGCTGAAGGACTGACAAAAATGAGAGCAAATGTCCGATTGCAGAATGAATGTGTTAGCACAAAACCACAAAACTCATCAGCACAGCATACTTGATGGGGAAATTAGTATGTTTTAATTCAACCTCTGGAGGGCAGAAAGAAAAGCTAACAGCAATAAAGGTAGCACTAAACATGTATACTTTTGTATGAGCCATTAACTAAGCCTAAACAAAATATCATATAAAGCATACAGATAACAAATAGAAGTAGAGAATTCCACCCATATCACATATGCTGATGATAAGCTACTTGCGAGAGCTCCAATTGTGAAATGACCCAGGAACTAGCAAGAAAAACTCCGTGAAATGAGGGTCCGCCCTGCTGAAGTTCCTGATTTGGCTAGACAATTCCTTGAAATTCTCCCCCTTACAATCCATTAATAATGAATATGCACCAAGAAAGAAAGACATCTGACATAAGCTGCTTGAGCCTCTCCATGTTAAAAAAGTTCAGCAATCTTCTCCTTCATGTTTGGTTTCTACAACTATTCAGAATCTTGTGCATATGCAAAAGACAGCAATAATTGTGGGCTTGCTTTGGTGATTGTGTATGGAGACGGCCGACTATTAACCTTGAGAGGCTCTCGACTAAGCATTTGTAAAACGCTTCACCGTATAAAAAACTCACAAATCTTCTCCTTCATGTTTGGATTTCTACAATTATTCACATTCTCGAACATATGCAAGAAAACAACGATAGTTTTGGGCTTGCCTTGGCAACTGTGTATGGAGATGGCCGAATATTAACTCCAAGAGGCCCTCGGCTTAGCATCCCCGATGACCTTCCACGAAAGGTGCCACCACGTCCCAGGCCCCAACCGCGGCCCCTCCCTTGGCCTCGGCCTCTCCCTCTCTCACCATTACTGCGCCTTATCAGATCATTCAGTGACATATCTAAAGATGTCACGATCCAATGACAGATCTAGAAAGATGAATTAACAGATAATAGGAACCTGCAATTCAGAAAAATAAGGAACCATATTCAATTTCCTTAACATTCAGTTTATAAGAAAAAATAACTGAGAAATAAAGATGCATAAAAGTCTACAAAGAGATTGAATTAAAATTTCTTATGAACGACAACCACCAGCCTCAGAAAATTAGAAAATTAAAAAAAAAAAAAAAAAACAATGAAGACATTAAGCAAATCTAAATCAAAACTATACATCAGAAGAAAGCAAGGCAGTACACTTACAGAAAGTGTTCAAACATCAAAAGCCTTATATTAGGTTAAAACCTAACATTGACACAAACAGAACTCATTTCATATGTTTAATCAAATTACTCTCAGAATCAGCAGCCGAAGTATAAGAAATTACGGATCAAGTCCCGAAACAATCTGACAAACCCATTAATTAGAACCATTCTGTGATCGATACCCAAAAAAAAGTGATCCCTTTTTTTGTTAGAAAAAAAGAGTGCTGCTTTCTTCGTGTAACAATTAAAAAAAAAAAAAAAAATGACGCACGCGGTTATAGCCTGGAAGAAGGAACTACATACCAAATTGGAACGGAGGCTCCAAATACACAACCAACGAAAATAAAAGAAGACATACAGGTCATGAACTGTTACGAGAAAAGAAATCACAGATCCCTATGCTTAAAGAAGAAGAAAAACATACATATCAGTGAGGCCCCCTTTTTCCACTTCCCATTTGATTCATCAGGGTGTCCATCCTGCTCATAAACTTTAGACCTGAGAAAAAAACCAGCCTAGGGTTTTTGTAAGGCCCGGGCTGCAGTTTAAGGGGCAACAGCCAGGCCAGCCCCAATGTTTAAGCCCAAATTGAAATCAGGATAGGCTCAGGCTCGATATTTTTTGATCCTGGCTGGCCTAGCCTAGCCTAGCCTACCCCAACTTATAAATATATTTTTTTATACTTGTACAGTAATTATATATAACATATATCATTTATCAAGGGGTAAGATGGGAGGACCGGCGGACTGACATGGGGGTCTTGGTAAATCCCTATTCATCCCCACGCCTCTACACTCACCATCACCGCCCCTATCGCAGCCTCGCTAGCTGCATTCAACCTTACCATTATAGGTTCCCTGCAGTTCACGCTCCGGCACCCCCACCACCCCTCCTCCAACAACTCAAAAATAATAATAATAATAATAACAGTAGGAGAGAAGGCCACCCTTGTCCTCTTAGCCCATATCTCAATTATCTAAAATTCTTCAAAAAAAAAAAAACACCGCAAGATTTGAGCCACATCCAAGCTAAAAAATTTTTTCTTTGCTTTTCATTTAGAGGCGAAAATTAGTAATAAAATAAGAAAAAATAGGAGGTCACGCCAAATTTTTTGATTTGATACGATTTTTTGATATGTTATAAACTATGATTGATCCACACAATGCTACTAAAATAATATTTTTATTTTATAATTTTTATAATAAAAAATATTTTTATATTAAAATTTTAAAAAAATAAATAATTATCAAAAATTTCTATAAAATTGGTAGCATGATTACCGGGTGTGCATGCTACTTTCTATCAAAATTTGGTATCAATTTATTTAAATTTAAGTATGATCATACACATTATGACCTTGGTCATTTGAATAAATTTGAAAAAATAAGTGATGTTTTGCGTATACCCATGAGTTGAAAAGATATATGTAGCATCTTTGAGAGGCTGTTGCGTCAATCTAAAATCAAATTAATTTTTCAAATATTTTATATTTAAAATTAATTATTTAAATAATTATCAAATCATTTACTCGTATATCTATTCGTCACACATTATTATGTATTCGAATAAAACTATTACACTAATCAATTGCAAACTATATTGATAGCCTACCATCCGAACCAAGATTCTACCACAACATCCTTGGCATAGGTATGCATGAGAAACTTTTGGCTGCCCTATACAATATTATTTATAAGATGGAGTCGCTATTTCTGTCTACAAGAGATGAGTTCACTATGTCAACTTGCATAAATAATTGATGTTATATGACATCCCTGCTTTCCACAAATGAAAGTGTTTGGAAAGAGCTTGGCAGCTTCAACAACCAGCCAGCTATAGCAAGCAAATAGAAAATGAGTCAAATATCTTAAGATATGGACTACAAATAATTTGGATTTTATATAATTAGTATTTGGTAGTATCTGATATGTGATCTTCTTGAAAAATTTTGCAATTGAATAGTAGATCAACATCAGCATGTCATCCCGAAACCTAAGACAACTAATAATCCAAATCCTCTCACAGGCGGTCAACTCCAATGGCTATAAGCACAGCTTGTCTCTCTTATCCATAGCAAACAAAGGAACGTCTCACACGGAAGCTGTTGAACCATTTTCTGCAAATCCACTACAATGAGCATCTATAGCTGAGGTATATTGAATAGGAAGTCAAGCTAAAATACAACGATCCACTATACAATAATAATTCATGCATGATGAAAAGAATCCAACGATTGGTTGGCTTGAGAGAGACCAAATAAAGCTTGTGTAAGGATAGAGAGACCAAATATTAACACTTGGAAGATAAGAGTACTTGGACTGAAACGGCTGAGGACAGTAATCCTCAGCTCATGTGCATTCACACCCGCCGTCTCTCCCGATTAGACAAAATGAACTCCAAAATCACCATAATGAGAAGGCCGTGATTATCTTAAATCTACATGCATGCTTATTTATATTAAAATATCATGAACAGAAGTCCTAAAACTCTACTACAAGTGCTCTAATGATCTCCATGATTCCATTAGTCACTACACTCATCATGTTCCTTTTAAAAAAAAATCCTCTAAGCCTGTTGTTGTCAAATATTTATGCCAGTTTGGGTGCTCAAAGCACATCCATTCGAAGACGAAAATCTAAGGGATCTGACCAGGTCCACAAGCCTCCAAGAATAGTGTTGTGTTATAAGCAAAGATATAGCCAGCCTAATTTATCAAGTCAAATAAAATGGGACTTCCACTTCACTGGCAAGTAATGCAATGTCTTCTTTAACAACATATCTCTGGAGTTGGTCAAAGCCAGCAAATTTGACTTGAAATCATTCAACTTACCACTGCTTAAAAACTAAAAATTTATCACGCTTCTCGTAAGGAAAGAAGCCCTATGCATGGGAAGAAAAGAAAGATTGTCTGAATCCCCATCTAACACACTAAGGTCCAAAACAAACCATTCATACAACTAGTCACCACCTCCCACAAGTATTTCCTCAATCTTGGATCACTGGAGAGAATTTCAAATTTAGCAATGTCTATCAATGTCATCTAGGCAAGAACCAAAAGCCCCAAATATTTCAAAAATGCCTAAAATCACCTGCTCTAGAATTCTCTCTCACCTCATAAAAAAAAGTTTTAGTAAATAAGCAAAGAACTGAAATTCCAACATCAAAAATCTTTGGTCTCCTAAGAAAGTAGCACATAAGGTTTCTCTTTGGTGAACAATACTAAATAACATTATCTTCACATTCTCGGAAAATCGACCATTTCATGAACTAACATTCCCTCTTTTATTCTGAGTTAATAGACCTTTACTTACCACATCCCAGATTTTTTTTTAACCATCCAAAAACTACCAGCATCCGGTAGAGCCTCCATAAAAACTCCATTAATCGGACTCCATTAATCTACACAATTGAAGTAAGTTATTAGGAAAGATCTGCATGTTGATAAGCCAATCATTGAAGTCCCCCCTTCAATATTGCAACAAAACATATAACATAATCAAAATGCCAAATTTTGAACTTCAGAATTCAAGAATACTATTCTAGATCATCCCATTGCCAAAAATACCATTTGAACTTCCCTCTTCAGTATGAATCTCCAATGATGAACTAGAAAAATACATCCGAACTCCATATAGGAGATCTATTACAAATAAGCAAGTTGGAATATTGATGAAAATCAACATTCTTTTTGGAATAGTGATCAATTCATAACATCTTAGCTAATCTAGACCTACATTTGGTTCATGAAGGGTTTAATTTGGAATGGGTGTAGGGTTTTAGCAAATTAATTGCATATTTGTCAAGCTTGAGTTTTAGGATAGGGGAAATTTGACTAGATTAGTATTAGGACTGTGTGATCTAGGGCTATGATTAGATGGCTTGATAAGGTTGGAGTGAGCAGGATTGGGTTGGATTAGGTTAGAGTGAGTTAGGATTGGATTGGATTAGGTTTAATCAGCTTAAATGGGATGGATTAGGCTAGAATTAGTCAAGGGAAGGAATGGGTTAAGGTGGGTTAAGGTTAAGTTGAATGATAATCTAGGTTTAGTTGGATGGAATAGATTTAGGTCAGATGGACTAGGATTTAGGTTAGATGGACTAGAGTTTGGGTTGAATGGACTAAATTTTTGGTCAAATGGTTTAAGGTTTGATCACCACTATGTAAGATAGTTATTCATTCTATAGATGGGGAGCACAAAAGGAACTTGGACTTCAAACACTTTCATTATATCCTGCAATGGTCAACTTTCCTGCACATCTTGAATCATCATAGCCAGAGCTCATAAAAAAAGTCATGATCAAAAAAATAAAAGGGTGTCAGAATTGTCCATGTGAACACCTATTAAACTAGAACAATCGCATTCTTTGCAAAGTCAAAATGATCTAATAACAACTATAGAGTCATCTAGTATGATTGACATATATTCAATGGTTGTAAAAAAAGTTGATGTAAGAGCATATTTTCAAGCCAAATCTGACTAAAGAGTGATCTAAGGATAGATTTCTTATTGTCCCGTTTAAACCAATGGCATAGCAGCTATAATCAAATTCCCCAAACCTTGAAATTTCTTTTTCCATCAATTTAAGGTTTCCCTTTTGATATTTTCCTTGTTTTAGATAAGTTTTATATGTTGTAGCTCCTATTGATGTAAGGGACATGAAACACTGCGAAAAAAAAAAAAGAAAGAAGAAGAACCTAGCATTCTCCTAGTTTCATCATGAAAAACAAAAAAGAAAAAGGTTCCATTCGAGGTTTGTTTCTTGGGTGTAGAGAAGCTATGTGAAAACTTGTATGACAATACTATGATTCAAGAGGAGACACTAGTGTAAGATAAAGTCACTTACCAAGGCTATGTGAAAATCCCTTCAAGCTACATGATGAAAACTATAAAAATTTTACTTTTCTTCCTTTCACTTTGGTAACCCCTTTTCCCATTGCCTCCTCTTAGTTCCAATTTTCATACCTGCAACTCTTGAATACACTACCGAGGAGGGTCCTTCGAATCTCAACATGCTCTAGAAACTATATCAAACCAAGCAGTTAATGATTTTATGTCTTAGATTCCTAGCATATCCATGCGTATCTTCATTCTACATATGCAAAATACTAACAATGTATATGATAATAAATTATCAAATTTTCTTTCCAGCTTTAACAAATACATTTCACTTTTCTAGACTATCACCATTATCTAAACTAATATTGAAACATGTCCACATTCGATCGAGATCAGGCACATTTACCGTAATGCTAACTGCATGGCTAATTGGATGGCCTTCTTTCTAATCTTTTTAATTGTGTTCATACCACAGTGTACAAGTGCTCCATCTTATCAAAAAAATAATAATAAAAAAAATGGCATGTCCGCGTTCATGTTCTTGTTAATTTTTTTGGAAGCCGGTGGTGCAATTCATTGTATAATTTTGAAATATATATACAAAATCGGAATAAAAATACACACTCAATAACTTTCCAAATTTGTCCATGATTTATGCACCGTGACAAGATGACGCACGTCAAAAATGATGCATTGACTCCAGCATTCCTCGAGTATATAAATTCCAACCAACCATGACATACCAGCCCAAGAGCAATCTAGCAAAATGGTTCGTCCTCTCAAGCCCACCACGCAGGCATTCCTGGAGAACTACAAGAGTTTTGAAAGAAGTGGCCTCCCAAACCGCATCTTGTTCTTTACTAGTAATACTTCCAGACTGCAGGGTGGAGAGACTTCCCCACCACAACTGTGACTGCTTTTCAGTGGGCATTTGCGTCAAGGAAGCCAACTTTGAAGATGGAAATCGATGGAACTAGCTGGTTCATAGATCTCCAAAGGATGATGATGATCAATCTTGCAACATCAAGTACTCAGTCCATTGCATGGATGGATGCCGATAACAATTGGTTTTTCCCAAACAACCCCAAGGGATGCATTGGTGGGCGTGGATTAAGTCAAGGACTGATGACTGGCCCTATGGTATTCTTTAGCCGTAGAGGAGGCCAAAAATCAAATGATGGGCAAGAAAACACCCATCCTACTCTTCCTGATTTGAACTTCGAACCTGCGCATGATGATTAAGGATTTTGAAAGAAGAAAGGATTTTGCTTTGTATTAGAAAGTTTTTGGCATTATTATGTACACGAAATTTAATTTATGTCATCTTTATTCTTTTATTTTATATAAATACATATCTGTGCATATATTTGTATAATATGTGAATGTTTGTGTATGTGTACTTACATAGTAGATGCCCAACAGCAAACTTTCTCTTATCTCTGCTTCCTTTCCATTGGTCATCCCACTTTGCACAACCCTCTCCTTCGTATTCCTATTTCTCCACCATCTTTTATTCTTTGTGTCAGCCCCTTATCCGAGATCGTGAGCCAAATATCATGGCAACCGCTACATACTCATAGAGAGTACTCTCCTTACAAGCATATAAGATATCTCTTCACGATATCATAAAACAACAATAGAACAAATAATCAATAAATTAATATTTAAAAATAATTTAAACAACTCAATCAAATATCTTATAAAATAATATTCCATAGTTTTGTATCAACTTTAATGAATCATAATCTAAAAATAAAGATATTAGATTCTGCTTTTAATTCGCTCTCCCATAATGAATCTTCGAGTCAAGTTAATTCTTTTAATTTATAAAAATAATAAATTATAGAGTAATGAGCAAGACAGTACAGTAAGTAATGAACACTTGGATTAGATAAATCCAATAATAATAGTATACTAAAAATAAATATGTAATGTACATCAATGCAAATCTAATTCAAATACATAATGTATATCAATTCAAATCCAATTCAAATCCCATCAATAAGTATGTGTATCCAATCTAGTCAAAATTTAAATTATGTTCATAAATCAATTTTTTTCAAAATATCACGTTTATCTTGACAGTCATGAACTAAATCCAGTGGCACCGCATAGCCTCAAATGGTAAGACGTCAAAATACCAACACACAACTCCCATTGATAGAATATCAAATTATCAATATTTTTTAACCACTCTACTAGCAGGATATCGAATTACTTACGTACAAGCTCCACTAATAGGATATCAAAGTATCAGCATTTAACCATCTCACGATAGGATATTGAATTACTGGCATTTAACCCCTACTAGTAGGATTTGATGCATAATCATGCTGGAGTCAAAATTCATCTCAAATCAAAATATTTTTTCTTAAAAAAATATTTTATATTTTAAATTAAATAATTCATAAAGTCATGCGACATCAGAATCAATTAGTATGATTCATATCAAATTCAATATGTTTGATCCCAAACCACTTAATATTTTGAAAAAAAAATGACATATTTGCCATTTCAAAATACATGCATCAGATTTATAAATCGTGAATAATTTAATACATAAAATATTTTATAATTATCAATAAATCTAAAAAAAGTGAAGCATTACTTATTTACCTCTCACATACTCTGATCAATCTATATAATGATCAAAAAAAATTTCAAAATCTTTAATTAATAGATGATATCGCAGTATCTCTCATTGCTAGACATCTTCTTATTGAGATGACTATACCTCTATACAAAATTAAGTTCAATAATTAAAAAGGATACAAATATTATAGAAAGATAAAATTGATGGTAGTCACATTCAATATTCCAAGTCGATTCAGTTAACTTTATCAGATCAAGATCAAACTAAGATATAGATGATCCAACAGAGATCAAGCATGATCAAATCAATGGTGTCCGACAAGATTCAAAATGGAGATCGACACACACCTATGATTAGAAATTAGTTCGATCAAATAACTTCATGTAATCAAAATCACTTAAGATGTAAGGATTCGACGAGACCAATAAAAACTAGATCTTATGATGCTTGAAAAGCTCGGATAGTGTGAACATCCTGCCTGACCAATATGGTGATTCGAAGTCTCTCTATCGAATCAGCTTGGATTCAAAAGAACATGGCTCAGGCCCTTTATTAGATTCATAAATCAAGTAGATAGAGAATAATAGAGGAAAAGAGAGAAAATAAGAGGGTGGAATAAAGCTGATTAGGCGATAATGCTTGGCATCTTGATCGATCCAACCAAGATGATTTCATCAAATCATGATTGAACTAATGTATAGATAGTTTAATAAAAATCATGGGCCGGTGATCAAGCCTAACAGTATCTAGCCACAACGTATGAGTGTGGTCATGGTTCATGATTGTTGAAGTTAACCAGATATTTTGAAAAAAATTAATTTATAAATAAAAATAAATTTAAAAATAAATTTTAAAAAAATTGAATTTGCATGCATCTTATTTTAGTTAGTACTATATATTCTGAATTAAAACTTGAAGTAATATACTTTATATTTTTATTTTCAGTATATTATTATTGTTGGATTTATCTATCTAAAGTGTTCAATGCTTACTAAGCTATTTAGCTCATTACTCTATATTTTATTATTTTTATAGATTCAAAGGACTCGTGTGACTCAAAAATTTATTATAGGAGAGCAAATTAGAATCAAAATTTGATATTGTTATTTTAGGTTAGAATTTATTGAAGTGGATGCAAAATCATGAATTATTATTTTGTAAGATATTTGATTCAGTTATTTAAATTAAGTGTAAATATTAATTTATTGATTATTTATTTCACTATTTGCTTTATGATATCGTGAATAAATATCTTGCATACTTGCGGAAAGTATTCTCCATAATTATACTGTGGTTGCCACGATCTTGGCTCACGATCTCAGATCGAGGTATGATAGTTAATATAGTATTAGAGCATAAGTAGATAAATTATAATATATAAAAGCGGACATGACTGTAGGTAGGTAGATATAGGGACATTGGGATGATAATTTATGTTGATTATAATATAACTGAGAAACCTAGATTTGACATGAATGTGCTGATGAATTTGAATCAAAGTACACAACAAAAGTTTATTGATTTGAATTATTTTCAAAGTTATCAAAATGATAATTTGATTTGAAAAGCATTATAATGGAAGATTTGAACATGAAATTAGAGGATGACTCCTAAATTTTTGAAAACTTTGGGAAGAAAAATTTTGAGGATAAATTTTTTTTTTAAAGAATGATTTTTTTTTAGAGAGGAAGACTGTAGCTCAAATGGGTCCAAAATTAAGTTGGGCCTCGTCCACTTGATCGATCCAGTCACCATGCATGATTTTTAAAGTAGGCGTAAAAAATAGAAAATGAGAGAGTTTCTCACTCTTTCCTCTCTTCTCTTTACTCTCTCTCTACTTTCTCTCTTGCTCTCCCCATAATTATTTCTCTCTCCACTTTCTCCCTCTAGAAAGTTCTACTTTTTCTCTAGTTTCTCTCTCTATAATATTTTCTCTCTAGATTGTTCTCTCTCTTCATAGATTTCTTTCTCAAGATTGATCTGGTAAATGACTTTCTTTCGATGATATTGATCAAGTTTAGTGAAAAGTCCTGACCCATGGTCGTTGGAATATGCCGGCACTTACATTGTCCAAGATTGGACTTGGAAGATTTTTCATCAATATTTATTGAATCATCTATATACTAGTTCAGTCATAATTTGATAAAATTACTTTGATCAAATCAATTAGGATATCAGACAATATTGTCTGATCGGTCTTGTTCCATCTTATTAATTTTTCTTAATTTCTCCTCTAACATTCACTCTCTACTTGATTTCTAAACCTATTGAAGTGTCTTGAGTGCTATTATTTTAAATTTGAGTTGACCTGATAGAGAGACTTTGAACCACCTATATCTTAATTTGATCTTGATTAGATGAAGTTAGATGATTAGACTGATCCAAACCTTTAGATACCACTATCAGTGAATCATTCTCTCTTAATTATCTATATCCTCTCTGATTATTGGACTCCATTATATATATATATAGGGGTGTAGTCTTCTCGACAAGAAGATATTCAGTGGTGGAGATACTATGATATGATCTAATATTAGAGATTTTGAAAAAAATTTCTAGAATTTTATGGATTTGTTGGAGTACATGTGAGATAAGTATGTTACTCTTTTTATAAATTTATCAGTAAATTATATAGTATTTATATCATTAAATTTTGAATCAAATTATTTGTGATTTGTGAATATGAAGTATGATATTTATTTATTGAATTTACTATAGAATACTATTTGATGCATTATCAAATATATTGTTTCTATTATGTAATACGATCTATTGATTTTGATTTTTGATGATTTTGTATATTATTGGATTGAAATATGAAACTAATTTTATCGAAAAAGAGATTTGATTCGAGATGGATTTTGACTCGCAGCTTGACTATGTATCGCAATCCTGCCAGTAGAGGTTATACACTGATACATCGATACCTTACCAATGGTGATTGTATGCTAATATATCGATACTATATCAGTAGAGGTTGTGTACTGATACATCAATACTCTATCAGTAGGAGTTGTGTGTTGATATGTTGACATCCTACCAGTGAGAGTTCTATGTTGGCATGTCAATATCCTACCGATTGGGGATTATATATAGACACTTTGATTATTCTGAACTCATTCTAATCTAGTGACAGGGTATAAGTATAATCATAATTCATGGCTGCTCAGGTAAATTTGATGTTTTGAAAAAAATTGATTTATGAATAGAAATAAATTTTAAAAATATTCGCATGCATCTTATTTTGGTTAGTACTATATATTCTGAATTGAATGTTGAAATAATATACTTTGCATATTTATTTTCAATATATTATTATTATTGAATTTATCTAACTAAAATATATATTACCTATGAGTTGTATAGCTTATTATTCTATATTTTATTATTTTTACAGATTCAGAAGAGTAGCTTGACTCGGAAATTCATTATAGGAGAGTAAATTACAAGAAAAATTTAATATCTTGATTTTAGATTAGAATTTATTGAAGTTTTATACAAGATCATGAATTATTATTTTGTCAGATATTTGATTTATTATTTAAATTAAATTTGAATATTAATTTATTGATTATTTATTTTATTATTTACTTTATAATATCGTGAAGAGGCGTTTTGCATATTTGTGAGGAGTTTTTTATGAGTATCGCCGCGGCCATGACTCATAATCGGGGGCACGACAGATATCCATATAATTTTATATATTTTATGAGAGTATATAATATATTACACTTGTTCATAAGCTAGAGCTCTGGAAAAGCGGTGGAGCTTTTTGACTGCATGATCTTACCCCATGTCAGCAGCAGCTGCAAGCAGCACAACCAGTCCGGTTTGGAATGAGTTCCGGCGGGGCGAGCGGCTTCAACAAGCTTCGCGTTCAGACCAGCACGGATGGCGACGGGGCACCAATTGCTGGAAGTTTTCCAGATCGGACTCCAGAAGTGGTGCTGGAAAACCAGATGCCCAGACTTCACCGTCAGCTGAGGTGCGTGATGCCGGCTCTCGAGAGCAGAGATGGAAGAGCGTCAAAGTGGGAGGGAATGGAGCTGGTGGTTGCGTCAACAAATTTTAGCTTGAAAGTCCGCTGGCTTAAACAAATCAAAATTTGTTTCATGTTGTTTGGAACCTTGAGGGTCTCTGCAGCTTTCCGATGGGTGCATCGACTTAAAAATCTTGGTGATGGTGGTGCTACAGATGTCTGTTTCTGAGAACTCTTTTTAGGCCATCAGAACCATTTAGCAACTGCTAACATCCACCCATGATTATTGTTGCAATTGGAATTTATCCCACCATACATTTCCTTTTGAAACAAATGAATCCTGGGTTAAGTATGTAATCATTATAATACCTGCCACCTCTTTCTGAACTGTTCCACGTAGAGTCGTTTGTTACAAACTATAACGAAATGAGCATATTTGAATATCACACTTCCTTTGAGATCAGACATCCAGCACAACTCTATCAAGGTAAAAGGGTCTCATCTACTTCCACTTATACACATGTGCCATCCCACGGTCTCCTGCAAATTAGAACTCTTGCACGTGCCATAGATGTTGCTAAGGGTTTGTAATGTGCTGCATGGGCTCAGCAAATGGGTGCTTTGAGGGCTTTGGACAAGAATAATCCACTCCATTTTGCATGGTGTGAAGACTCCAATTACTCAACTAAACTATATGCTCTAGCAATGAAATTCTAATACGAGTATCATCAAACTGAGCAAATGTTATCGTGCGGCTCACATTAGTGGCGCTTCCGAGACCACCTTCTTGGGTATAGCTCTTCTGAGACTTTTATCAGGCAAGCTCAACACTTAAATAAAACAATAACAAAATACATAATCAAATGATACAAAGATATATGGAACTCATAATAGTACAAAGATTTGGTGTATCCAATGTTGGTATACACAACTAATAGTGATTAACATGTAGGTTAATGACATACACCATCCAATCACTCTTTACAAGGACATTTTACATCAAATTATATATACCTGGAGAAGCCCAGGTAATGAAAGTCATGGCTAATTACATTAAACTATACAGGAAAGAAAAAATCACCCACAAAATTATAATCTAATAGTACATGCAACAGCAGTTTTAAAATCTATGGGTTGGTGGAATGGTGTATTTGAAGTTAGAAACCTCCATTTCCTCTGAGCAGGGTCGTACACTTGAATCTCTAAAGTCAGCCTTTTCTTGGGCGGTCTTCGTGGATCTGATCCACTGCTAATCTGTGTTGAATTGGTCAGCACACACAGCACCCCATTCATAGCAACAAAGCCACAAGGCTCATCTGCTGGAACCTTCTTTCGCAGGCTTGATTCTTTCAACCATCGATTTAAAGCAAAATCATATCTGCATTTGTCAAATAAATGGATGAAAATGTCTGCTCTAGTAGTATTTAACATCTGACATCATCTGCTATTCATATTGTAAAGGAACATGAGCACACATTTTAAATATCTGTCAAATGACACTTCAAATGTCTATAGATGTTCTCTCTGCTTGCATCACACATGACAAATATTAGTGCTCATATAAGGTTGTAAAGGTTAGAACAGTGAGAAACCTAGGCTCTGATTTCAATTATCTCACAGGACAGACTGATAAACTGTATGCAATAATAGCATGGTTATGCAACACAAATAAGAGATTTTACATTGGTCTGTGTTGATCTATAAAATAAAATATGGATATGTCGAAGCAATTTGGGATCTGTTTGGATGATTGGGTCCAAAATCCTATGGGATTTGTGAGTTAGGTCAGTACGACCATCAAAAGCATTGGATTACAGGATGGGCTAAAGCCTATATTAACAAATGCCCAGAACTACCTTTTGAGTGGACCTATCGATCTTTTTATTTTTTTGCCTCTCTCTAAGGGATTTGGGCCAGCACACCCAAATCTTGGGTACATGTTAATATAAGCTTAGGCCAGCATGTAATCCAATGCTTTAGTGGTTGTAACCCATGAATCCCATAGGATTTTGGGCCAATCATCCAAACAGGCCCTTGATATTAAGAAAATGTAGGAACAGGAATGAACTGATAGATCAAAAATAAGCAACTCACAATGAAATTAGTAAATTCATTACAGTAAATTCCAGAAAAAAGGTCCAAAAACAACACCACAACTAGAAGCAACTAACCTTAAAACCTTCCTCAGAGATCAACTGAATCCTCTCCCATCCAAGACCGAGCAGCTCTATTTGCAGATCTATTTACGAGTAATATACTGACAGAATTAGGTCTACAAAGGGTTCAGATTTAAGGATCTGAATAAAAACGGTAGCTTTCAGATCTTAGTGCTGGAGAGAAGCTGAATAGATCTTAGAGGTCAGCTAGACTACTTCTAAGGTGTTACAGACTTGCAAATGCTTGGTTTTGGGGTTTACCAGCAATGGTTATCCAAGAGAGATGATTCAAGTCCAATGAAGAAGTGGCTGTTTTGATGCGGGAGCAATTTTCAAGGTTAGGTTATTAAAAGAAGATAAAAGAATGAAAATGAGCAGAAAAAAGAGGAAAAGATAGGAAGAGAGAGGAGGGAGGGAGAAAACAATCCTCTTACACCTGGATGGTCCCACAGAACGTTCCCAACTTTGTGTCAGGGATAAGCAAACTCAAAAGCAGATCTCATCTGTTAAAATAAGTACAAAGAACCTGCTGAGGAGACAAAGGGAGTGCTGGGATCCAAGTAAACCAGAACTAACTAAAGATCCCAAAACTAACCTCAGATGACTTAAAAACAGTAAAAATTAGTACTTTATATAGGGTGGTATAATCTTAGTTGCTGAAATTGAGAGGAGGTGCAGATATAGGCACAGACTGAAGTTGCTTATAACAAAAAAAAAAAAAAAGGATGTTGAAGCACGTAGGAGGCATGTAGATAAAGTTAACGCATATGATCATTTCATATTGAAAAAGTGCATGATATATGAATGCAGACAAATGGCATAAGAAAGATGCAGTTGTGCTAGAGCTGAGTTTCATTGCTTTAATAAAAGATGCTTGGTTAAAGAGGAAAATTGTAGGATTAAGAAGCTTATAACAAGGAAGAATTAAAATTATAAAGTGCGAACCACATAAGGAAGAGATTCAACCGACAAAGGGCATATTGTGATGCTTGTCACACATACGATTCCTACCCAACTTTATGATAGGAAGATGGAAGAAAATGAAACAGTCAATATTTATACCTTAAGATTAAATAGACATCATAAAATTCATAGCCTAGTAAAGGTAGATGAAACATCTACGAAGATCACTGAACTAGAAGTATTCTAGTTATTACAACATGCAATTAGGAAGCTTAAAATTAAAGGCACATTTTCATCATCTACCACAGATGTCATGGGAATCCGACCAATGAAAAATGTTTTTTCTTTTTTTGGTTGTCATTGTTGTTGTGGGGGAGCACGGGCATGGAGGGGGTGGGGTTCTGACGAGGTTATAGGAGAAAGAAATCTATATGCCTTTAATAAGAAGAGCTTAAGTACTCTAATTGTGAGAAGGAAAAACCAACCAATATCAAAATCATGGATGAGAGTAGTCTAAAAGGGGATTTTGTATATCATGACTTATGGGCCAGTTGTCCAAAGAATAAAATGGTGTAAAAAGTCAGATCAGAGAATTATTAAGGCAAATAGGAGAAGCATTGGACTAGTTCTAGCATTAATATAACATAGTCAATCTTAGACTCAAGGTTAAAACTTCTGATTAAGAAACAAGGGTAAAAATTATGTTTGTACTGTTGAGCCCTCCTTAGTTTATATCCCACCATTTTGAATCTTTAAGCTTTTATTAAATTTAGGCTTCTTAGGACTCTCTATTCTCTGAATGAAATTTTCTGCTTATTACAATGAGGATATGTACACGATTGTAACTCCATTATTTTCCAAAGTAAAGTTGTCCTCAATTGCATGTCTACACTTCCAGAAATGCTTTTTCCTTAAACTTCAATAACTGATTCAAGTAAAGATTACATCCATATAACAATGAATCACCCAATTATGCTCATTGAAACTTTCACATTTCAAAATTAGACAGCAAAGTCAATAAAACTAGAGATCTAAAGATAATTAGATAGGAACACTCATGCTGAGATAGGTATCTTTATCCATGCACATCCTTAAACAATAAACAGGCAGCTTTAAAGATGCATGTATGATTGCATTCACAAACATAACCATCCAATGTCTCTACGACGGCATCATCAACATGTTCTTTCATTGGTATGTTGATATATGGAGTTCCATGTAATGAATTGAGGTTCCAGGTCATGATTTAGACTCCTTGACCATCCACATTCTCTAAAATCTAATCACAAAATGCATCTTAGCACATGACTGTCCAAACTTGCACAAAGCTTATATAGGCTTCCAATTTCCAATTTGATAAGCCAAGTCTAACATCTGGTACACCACCTTCAATTACATCCCATCAACCATCAAATACATACATTAGACTATTGTTCAATAAGAGAACCTCCTATCTTTGTCTTGCAATGACAGAATCTTGAGAAATTGTCAATAAAGTTTGAAATAAGATACTTTAAGCTTGCTTACTGAAGGATTCTCATAGAAGATGTTCTAAAAATGTTTTATTGTTGTCTGCTTTTCACAAAAGCCTCACTTGAATAAGCCTGTGTTAGGGCACTCAAATTGTACCTAATTTAAGAGCAACACCAACACGCAGCCACCTAAAAAGGATTACATAACATCAATCCAAGCACTAAAACTATTTTCTAAAAATTGGCAATAAGATCTTCTATTGGAAAAAAATATGTTTTCTATTCTATAAAATAGGTTGTTCTAGCTAACTTAATAGGCAAACAATTGAGGATTTTCTAAATCAGACCAAATTAAGTGAGATTCTTCACCTCAGATACCTTTAAGATGCAGCCAGTCAATATCATACCTATCATTTAAGTAATAATCAATAGGAAAAATCTTAAAGGATCAAAAGATTTTGAACATATAGCTAAGGTATAACTAGAGCCGTCAAAATGGGCCGTGGCCCGCGGGCCAGCCCATTTAGGCCCTTAAAGTAGTAGGGCTGGGCTAGTATTTTGGCAACCCATTTAACAAAAGGGCTTTTTAGCCCGGCCCGTTTATGGCCCGGCCTATGAAGGGCCGACCCGTATAGCCCGCAAGCCGGCCCGTTTATTTTAAAAAAAGTGACACAATTACATAAATTGTTAAATGTTAAAAAAGAGGTTTAATATTAAAGTCAGTCATGTGACTGACTTTTTATTAAGTCCTCCATCTTTTTTTTCTTAATGTTCTAATTAAAAATTATCTAAAATATTCTAATTGAGAACTGGGACTGAATTTCAATGGTTGGATTCAATGTTACTTGAACAATATTTGTTACTTGTTGGTTTTTTTGATTTTGTAGAGTTTAATTAGTTTGTGGTATTTTTTTCTTGTGGAGAATGGAGATTATGATATTATTACAAACTTTTTGGAGTTATTTCATATTTGCTTTTGGTGTTTTAAAATTTGATGAAGGGATTGATTTTATTTATTTATTTGATGAAATATTATGTTTGAGAGCTTTTTAATTTTTTATTATTTTTTAATTTTTATAATATTTTCAATTATTTTAATTTTTTAGTGAGTTATAAGGGCCGGCCCGTTTAGGCCCTTCACTTATAAGGACTAGAGTTGGGCTGCCTATTTGATGGCCCATTTATCAAAAGAGCTTTTTTGGCCCAGCCCCAATGGACTCGGCCTGTTTTGATGGCTCTAGGTATAACGAAAATCCCTTGGAAAACTAAAGCTTCAATAACATAATCAAGTTCAACCATTTCAGTTCACAATATAGCTTGGTAAGCAAGGCTCAGTCAAGAAAGGGAGAAATGTCCGGTGAAGACCAATTAAATGCAACATGTCTTTAAAAGCAAACAGTCTCATTGACCATCTTATTACCAAAATCACTCCATATTGAAACTGCCTTAAGTGGTCAGTATAGAATTATCATGTTATTTTACACTACCTTGTAGAATTAAGAACCTTTTCTACTCCAACCCATGAATGTTGTCCTCCCACTGCCTTAAGTGGTCAGTGCATACATCTTCCCATCTTCAAAACCCATCTTTACTGCCTCACCTCCATTTCACTGTCTCTCTCCCCCAACCCCATTGCTGTTCTAAACACCTATCTCCCCTTCCCTACCTTTGATATCACCTTCGATGCAACTTCCCTTAATATCTGGAACTTTGTTGCAGATCATCCTTGTTATGCCTAAAACTTCTTCAAGTCTTCCATGCTGCCAACCACCTTGTATCCAGTGACCTCACCACTTCCACCACTCAGCTGAAAGCAACTTTGTCAAGGACTGAGTTTCACATGACAAGCAAGAAGGTGACTGAAAGGGGAAGATGTGTAGAAGGGAAAAAAGCAACTGTACAGCTAAGAGTTATGAAGAAAGCTGGGTGACAGCCCCTCTCGCAATGTGTTATTTCCCATGGAACCACCCATTTAGCATGGAATTTTTCATTCATGAAAGATGCATCGAAACAACTCATGGGACTACATTCCTTTCTGACTTGAAATTCCTATGGATTACCCAATTCCCCAAGAATACCATGGAAATAGAGCACATCAAAAGAAGCTCGCACATGTAAATCAAATGGATACAAATGGGCAGTTTTGGTATAAGTCTTTGCTTGATTTATAGTCAGAATTTTATTGATAAATTGATTATATTAGAGATGACCTACCAATGAATACTTCTCATCCACAATCATTTCACGGTGCAAAAACTCCAAATCCTACATCTTATTGGCGAGAGCTTTCTACTAAAAGTTACTTTAGGGCAATGTCAAAATAACTTAATTCCATGGTGATTTTCCATCACAATTCCGCATTCTCACCTAATAGAAAAAAAAACTCTTCCCACTATCACAAGCATGTTCCTTTGCAGTATTATCGTGATGGGATGAAATATAAACTTCAAATAAATCATCATGTGTAGATACTACTTTGACACCATTCCTAGCATGAGAATGAACCACCAAGATGTGGGATAGCTTCAAAATTCTATCAATGATATCACAAATATCATATCCCAACAACAGCATACAGGCTGCCCTACCGGTCTCGTATAAATAAATCAAACAACATGATGATGTTTCTTAAATAAGGACCTGTTTGGATGGATGAACAGCTAGTCTGTGCATAACCTCTTCTCACATGAGAAAGGTTTAAGAAAGAGCACAATAAATGGGAATTTGTAGGATAACAAGGATCTATGGTTCCATAAACCTGATGTTTTAAGAACATAATAAATCACCTTTTTAACAAAATTCCTTACCTTAATCCTCAGAGATAAGAGCACCAGCCGCTTCGCTTGATCTCTCAACTTCTCCATTCACATATCTCTTCTCTTCTTTAACTACCACTCTTTATAAGGAGGTATCTAGCCTATAGATCATCGGGCATCCAAACAGGCACTAAAAGTACTTCATACTTATCAATGGCATCAATTTTGTATTTTGATAGTTCCACTTCCTTGACTCATGGACATAACTCGGGATTGCAAAGATTTTTCAAAACCTTGTGCAGATTCTTGATATCCATTGTCCACACCAAAGTTCGCCATCTCAGTATCAGATCCTGTATGAGTACCATCCTATTAAAATACCAGCATATAGTTCGGTATGATACAAGATAGCATACCAAATATTCGTATAATATGGGACAATGTACTTGTATGAGATCGGTACGGTCCGGTACACTCTCTATTAGGTGGTATGGCATACCATGGTCCACCCTACAAACTGATACAAACAAAAAGGGCACAGACAAGGAATGATAATAAATGAGCAACATCAGGTAAACACTACTGAAATTTTCTCAAACTCAGACCAGGGTTTAAAGGGCCAAAATGCACATGCATAGCAGAATCTAAATGAACTTTTCTTTAGCATTTGACTAGCTGTACTGATGGATATCAAAATTTTCTTGTCACGTCCTGTAGCAACAATACCTTTTACATGCATGGGAATCAACTCAGAATGAACACTAAACTATGCAATGACTTCCAAAAAGATCTAACAGAAGTTCATACCATTACAAAAAGCTAACAGACCAGTTATTGCACAATACATAAGCATAGCCTGCCTTTGGCATCATAATGCCCTGTATTTTATGCATAATCCAGCTCAGATGAGTACAGTATGGATAATCAGAAAGCATGGCACCTTTTCCAAAACTTTAAAAGAATTAAGCTAAAAAGTAACATGAATAATCACAATGCACTGAACAGGTAGGACATCAAAAGCAACCGGACAAATAAACCAACCAAAAAGAAGGGACAAAGGAAGAAAAAAAAGGATCACCTGAAAATATCATTTCGATCAAGCATGAAAATTCCTGGCGCCTGCCCATCCTCTACATCCATGACAACGACCGACCCGAGCTTCCTTCTCTCCCCTTCCTCCCACATGTCCCCCACCTCCCTCCACTTCCCACTCCTCAACCCAAGCACAACAGCGTCCCTGTAGTACACATCGGCCGGAACCACCCCCGACACTGTCCGGTAATCGCCGTACCCTCCCATCACCCAGAACTCATCCTCCTCCACCTCCCTTCGCCGGACCAAGAACCCCACACACCCGGCCCGGTACCTCGGCAGCCCCTCCCGCATCCTCCACTCGCCGGAGTCCACATCGAACCTCTCAACGGAGCTCATCCGGCTACCTTCGGAGGGGAACATGGAGTGGCGGGACCCACCGCCGGCAACGATGATGCCGCCGTCGCCGCAGGGGACGGGGGCGCAGGCGAAACTGCCGCGGGGGGAGAGCATGTCCGGGAGGCGATGCCAGGCGAGGAGCGGGGCGGGGGCGGCGAGGTCGAGGCGGTAGGCGGCGGCGGAGGCGGTTGGGTGGCCGATGGGGTAGGAGCGGGCGTCGAAGTGGGAGCCCCCCAGGACATAGAGGTGGGGCCCGAGGGCGACGGGGACGAAGTTGGAGAGGCCGTAGAGGTGGGGACTGCAGGGGAGCGGGGGGAGCGGGGACCAGGCGGAGGCGGCGGGGTCGAAGAGGCACGGCGGGGAGAGGGAGGGGTCCGCCGGGAAGAGGCAGAGGAGGTGGCGCGGCGGGAGGCGAAGGAAACGGCGGAGAGGGAGGAGGGAGCGGGGGGCCAGGAAGGCGTTCCACAAGCGGGAGGTGGCGCGGAGGCGGGCCTGGTGGGAGTACGGCAGAGAAGCGAGGATCACCGCGGCAAGGTCGTCGGGGAGGCCAGGGATTAGGGTCGGGGCCTCGGCGGTCGGGGAGAGGGTTCCGGCATCTCCATTGGCGACTGCGGCGGAGGAGGACAACGAAGCCATGGATTCTAGGGCGCGAGAGGAGTGGAGGATGGGATCGAGTAGTAGTCCGGTTGGGTTATTACGTCTCGCGGGGAAGGGAAGCATGAGGGGGTAAGAGAAAGTCGTTCCACGTTGTGGTGGTGGTTGTTAGGAGAGGATCAGCTGCGGTGTGAATGAAACGAGGAGTGGGGATAGCCGCAGATGGTTTTTCGAGGCCGGGTGCGAGCGCCATGATGCTGAGGTAGGTGTCGGATTTTGGTTTGATCTGTTGGGGCTTTGAGTGGTCCGGTTTGTGTTAGTTTTCGGGTTTGTGGTCCAAGTGTCTCGATGGAAGTGGCACGAGAGCTTGTCCGCCTAGTGGGACGGCGCACCGGGAGGTGGGAACGGAGGGTTGGGACTGGGGGGGGGGGGGGGGGGGGGGGGCAGTTCGCCGTTTTTCAGCGGAATTGCAAATGGGCGTTCACCATGATCCAGTCAAAACTAATTTTGAGTTTATTATTATTATTATTATTATTATTATTATTATTATTATTATTATTTCAAATGGATTGTATACCGAGAGAACATTAGATGCTCTTTCATATACTCCACCATCCAATTAGTTATCTCATTTTGAGATCTGATTAGTCTACTATTAGCCGAATTAGATAAAAAATATCCATTAGCCTGTCACTGCTAAACTTCGATGAGATAGTCGGGTGATAGCCGAATAAGTACGTCGTATGAAGAGTGAACCTGCAAGTAAATTTTTTTGTCGGAAATTATTCGATGAGAACTTTCTGATGCCTAGATCCGCCGGAGCTAAGAAAATAGTAGATAGAACCACGAGTGAGAGAGTTAAAAAAAAATATCTAGAAAAAACTTATCCTGATTTTCTTTTTACCTTTCTTTATATGAAGTGGGGTAGCCATTATCTAATAACTTCTGTCAATTTCAATACCGAAACATGGGAGTTATAAGTCGGTAGTAGACTGTAAATAGATAATTACTCTCGCCCACGATTTAGTAGTTATGATCGGTTAATACCCACATCGAATAACTGTTTTTCGACTCCTAATCTTTCAAGATCAAAGGTTGCAGCTATTCTGTAAATGGTCGTATATACTCGGCTAACCTTCGAGTAATATAATCGATCAGCCACTGAGTTGATGACTAGGTTATGAGTAGTTGTACCATCCGAAATAACTTTAGACATGCATGGCTGAATATTGAATTACATTGTCAGGTTGCTATCGAAGTTGGGTATCCGAGTATTTATCACAATAAATTTCAATACTCTCTTAGTTCCGATCCAAGAGGATGAAGAGAGAGATGTATAACGATACATTTTTGGATACAAATCAAATATGCCGATCACAAATACTAATTGAATTGAGCAATAGTAGTAGATGAAAAATTATGGAGAGTGTTGCTATCAAAATCCTACCCAATAATGATGGATCTCGCTAAAGATCTAGAGATATGGAGATCGCTAATTGATCCACTTCAACCGTGGTGTTGGAAGATGGAGCACCAATATGCCTTGAAGAATCATATATTTCTACATGAAAAGAAAATAAAAGAAAAGCTTGCCGAATTAGCTTAAACCGAGCCCTCCGATACCCAAGTCAAGAGAGGCTTGCAATAATAACAATAAAGGAAAAAAAATATGAGAGAAGATTAAAGTAAATATACTCTTATTCTAATCAGCTTGATTCTAGTTTGTCTTCAGCTTGACGTTCTTAGGTCGATTATTTCATCTTAGACTTTTCATGTTTATCTTAGAAGTTCAACCTTTGAGAGCTCGGCCTTAGGCTTCTCATCTTGGTTTCAGTCTTCATCTTGACGGCCCTCAAACATCACCTCATAAATCTATTGAGTTGCAGGAAAGGAGCAGAATAATGGATGAGAGCTTCAAAGCTTCTCACTATGAGATCTTTGAGCTTCAAGGATTTCACTGTTTTGGAGCCCTGTTCCTCTAGAGTCTTCTTGGCCCTGTCTATATAAACACGAGAACATGGATTCATTATAATTTGGAGGTGGAAATTAAGGAATTGTCATAACCTTCTTCTTTATTTAGATCTAATTCAAATATAATATAATTTTGTTCTTTATCTGGGTCCCCTTAAAAGTAGAACTATAGCAATGAGTTATTTGAAATTCAAATCCATTTGAAATTGCTTTCCACGTATCTATTCGTAATAGGCAGGTTCATTTCATGCCATATCAAAGAAAAAAAATTTATTTAGAAAGTAAAGGACCTAAATAATGAGTTCATGTTTATCACAAGCCTTGCACTCTTCTTCTAATAATAAAACGCATGCACTCTCTCTCCTACTAAAAGATAAAATATCATTATCTTCCACTAAAAGATATATTTACGTTTATTCAGTCAAAGACTCAACCTAACCTAACATGGACCAACGCTAAATGATAAAAAGAATCATTTCATTTTTGAGTTAGAGTTTGTGATGATCCAACGAAGAAAAGAAGCTCTTGAGTTGGAGTACGGTGGCTCAGGCTACCATACTCTGCTAGAAAAACTTGTTGATCAAGTCTTCTTCTCTGCTCTCTCTCTCTCTCTCTTCCTGAAGGAGAAAAACCTCAAGCCTTTACGCTTCTCTCTCTTTCTTTTGCTTGGGTGAGGATGAGAGCACCTGAAACCCAAGGGTACTTCTTATTTATAAAGGATGGGAGGAGCCAGGTTTTCTCTTGGGACATCTTCACCAGAGCTCTCCAAAATCCTAGTTAGACTTTGCTAGAGAAACGAGGGGGGCAACTGTCCCTTGTTCGAGTACGATCCCATCTATATGCTGCCCCTGACGATGGTCTATGCCATTTGATGGTGCAAATAAAGAAGGCAGAGTGTAAGCCTCTTTCTTAGTTGGCGACCCCCTCTTGGATCTAATACAAAAAGGCCTAAGGTTTGACTTCGATCTTTTTCTTCAGGTCCACTTAAATCACACATAAGCAAATTGGTCTAGCATAGTGGTATATTGCCCATATCCCACTTATAGACCTCTTATGAGTAGGATGGAACTAGTTTGCATTCTTATTCCTGCATAAGCTTGATGTTGCAATTCAATCCATTATCACTCTAGTATCATTATATGACCATTGAGTACTATATACCATCAAACTCTTAATCATATGATTTCATGGTCCATTGGAATCATGAATCATGTCAAACTCCCTTTTAGAAAATCTATTCACGCAAAGCCTTTTTGCAAATAATTAATTATTAATATAATATTTTTTTAAAAATAATTATTTTTAAAATCTTTAAGTTACTACTTCCATCCTATGTATTATGGACACTGTATCATTATGATGATTTTTATATTAGATAGCTAGACCCTTATTTGTATATGAATCTAGTAAACTACTTTACTCCCCATCAAGGATATAGTCTAAGGTATCATTGCAAATGTATAGATTTGGTCATCAATTTAGTGACCTCGAGCATACAATAAGGTCCTTTGAATCAAGGGACCACTTACATACTATGCATTTGATTCACAATTTAACCTTGGATAATAATTTGTAAGGTGGATAGCAAATCAATTATCACATATCCCAATCCATATTCCTCGAAAAACTTGAAATAATTCTTTTTATCTTTTAATGTGTGTTGTGAACCTTGTTTGTCACCCATTCCTTTACTTTTATACGAAAGGATACATATAGCAAAACAATTATCATATTTTAGCTATAAAAGAATAGTTAGATAATAGCTAAATGCTTAACTCTTGAACTACAAATCTAATTTGACCCGGTCTTGAGCCAAATACAAATATTTCAAGTTAGCTTCAAGGTCTTACTTGACCCTGACTCGAACTGAATAACTAGCTAGGTCTAAAGTTGTTTTCGTGGACTCGACTAGATTTGACCCTATCAAATAATGGGTTGGGTCAGGGTCTAGCATCATCACTCAAGTGTAAAAAGGGGTTGGGTGAGGGTCAAGCATGCCATAGTCTGATCCGACACTTTTGTAGCTCTATCAATGAGATACATAATAAAGATTGCGTTCCCTTTAGTACCGATAATTTCACAAATCCTAGAAAAGGTACGATCTTGTTTACATTGCATCCTAACACTTAGAGATCACTATACACACGACGGTTCTGAAGTAGAATCAGATGGGGCTCCAAGAGTTTGAGCTAAGGCCTAAAGATGTATGGTTGTCTAGATAGCTGATGAAAAGATAGGTTGAGGTAAACATGTATTGTGTAGAGAGAACTAACTAAATCAGTCTTAAAAATACCTTCAAGTGCAGATGACCATGCTATAGGCTGACTAAAAGGAAATGGCTAACATAAGTCATGTCAGGGTAGACCCTGTTGGGGGATACCCACCGACCGACCGACCGACTATCGGAGGATCCGACCGACTGGCGGCCCGACCGACTAAGCCCGACCGACTAACCAACGGCCCGACGGACGACTCTGACTGGCCGATCGTCGGTCGGGCGACAGGCCGACGGACGCCATCAGCGGCTAACTACGGCCATTCCACGGTCCATTCCCGACCGACTAAACCCAGAGGTCTAGTAGCCGACCCACATGAAGCTCGCCGACCGACGGAGGAGTCCGACGCCACTCTGCTGGCCACCGACCTGGGGTCGGCCGACTCCACCAACCACCGTACAGTCGCCAGACGTTGTCAGCCCTGACACGGACATGCGGCACAATTACCTAGGGGCATCGTCCCGCCCGGGGCCGGGTCAACCCTGGCGATTAGACGGCTACACGGCGACATGACGTTTTCACGGCGGCTCTGACAGTCTACAGTGAGTTGACAGTTCCTCACTTGTCCGCGCCATTAATGATGGCGCCATACCGTGCTCCACTATATATACCGGGGAAGGCAACAGTGCAAGGGGTCGATCCGCCCGTCTCTCCCACATACGCAGGCTCGCTCCTCTCTCTCTCTCCCTCTCTCTTTCTCAGAGCTCTCTGTCTGCATTTCACTGTTGCCCAGTCACCTCTCTGACTTGACCGTCGGAGGGTCCCCGCCGGAGCCGCCTCCGGTCAGTGCGGACTTCCTTTTGCAGGTGCACGCTTCCCGGCGATCGGGCGACGAGGCGATTGGCCGCAACAGATTGGCGCGCCAGGTAGGGGGACAGATTGGCGCGCCAGGTAGGGGGGCAGCATGACAAAGACAAGAGCTCAACGATCGAGAGTCACTGGGTCGGCCAGGCGCTCTTCCCGTCGGGAAGAAGCCTCCCCGCCCCCACCGGCGGCGGAGCCTAGCTCTCCGCGCCCTGCAGTGACCACGGAGGCCCAGATTGCGGCCATCGTACGGCAGATGACCGTACTGACCGACGCAGTCAAAAGCCTCCAGCAACAACCGGCGGCCCGACCTATGCCTTCCAGGAGCAGCCGCCGACGGCCGCGCCGACCCCTGTCGCCTCCATGCGAGCGCTCCCAACAGCGCTCCCACGGAGAGGAGGAGGGGCGACCACTGCGCGACGACCGACGGTCCCAGCGGCCCTCTCCTTCCCCGTTGGAACGGGCGAGGAAGGAAAAGCGGCCGCGCACACCGTCGGCCTCTCTTTCAGAATCCTCCGGAGGCTCCACCCCTGGGGTCTCCCAGCATCGGCGAGCGGACGACTACGAGCGACGGTTCGAGGAGATCGACCGCCGACTCGCCCAACTGCAGATGGACGGCCAGAAGTCTTCGAACGACGTCGACTTCCAGACCGCCCAGCCTCTCTCTCGACTGGTCCTCGATGAGCCGATTCCCAGTCGGTTCAAAATACCGAACGTGGAGCCATACGACGGCTCCACCGACCCAGTCGACCACCTCGAGAGCTATAAAGCTCTCATGACGATTCAAGGGGCAACCGACGCTCTTTTTTACATCGGCTTCCCCGCCACACTTCGCAAGGCTGCCAGGGCTTGGTACTCCGGTCTTCGATCGGGCAGTATCCATTCCTTCGCGCAGCTCGAGCACTCGTTCGTGGCCCATTTCAGCACCAGCCGAAAGCCGCCGCGAACGTCGGATAGCCTTTTCTCCCTCAAGCAGGGGGAAAACGAGATGCTCCGACACTTCGTGGCGCAATTCAACGCGGCCACGCTCGAGGTCCGGGACCTCAACGAAGACATGGCGGTTTCAGCCATGAAGCGGGGCCTGAGGTCGTCCCGATTTACTTATTCTCTGGACAAGACCCTCCCCCGAACATACGCCGAGCTATTGGAGCGCGCATACAAGTATATGCGCACGGACGAAGGAGCGTCCGACCGACGCTTGGCCGAGCCCAGAGGTCTGAAGGAGAAGCGAAGAAAAGGTCGGGAGCCCGCCGAACCAAGCAGGCCCCCGGCCAATAGTCGGCTTTCTCCACCCCGACAGATCCAAAAATCACCCCGCCGACAGACTCCGAGGCCGGTGCGTCCCAGGTATGACTCCTACACTCCTCTCTCCGCTCCCCGTGCGTAGATCTTGATGGAGATCGAAGGGGAAGAATACCTGCGACGGCCTCCGCCTCTGAAGGCAAAGGGCCTCGACCATCGGAAGTACTGCCGGTTCCATCGGAGCCACGGCCACGACACCGAGCGATGCATCCAGTTGAAGGATGAGATCGAAAATCTCATCCGCCGGGGGTATCTCGGCAAATTTCGAAAGGATCCGCCGACCCGACCGACTGTCGATCGACGCCCCCAGCCGACTGAAGAGGCACCGACTAATCAGCCGACGGCTGGAGTCATCAACATGATCTCCAAGCGGTTGGGATCGGGGACGTCTACAGGGGGGGAGCCGACGAAAAAGCCGCGCCCGGACGACGTGATTACCTTCTCAGAAGACGACGTTCGGGGCATCCAGACTCCCCATGACGACGCTGTTGTTGTGTCGGCGACAATAGCCAATTATGATGTAAAACAAATTTTTGTTGATAATGGAAGTTCGACAAATATTTTGTTTTACTCGACCTTCTCCCGAATGCGACTACCGACTGATCGACTTAGTAGGATCTCCACGCCCTTGATCGGCTTTGCCGGAGACACCGTCACGACAGAAGGAGAAATCACACTGCCCGTGACGGTCGGTACCGAACCACGGCAAAGCACAGTCTCCCTCATTTTTGCGGTCGTCCAAGTTCCTTCGGCCTACAACGCCATACTCGGGCGATCCGGATTGAACGCCCTCAGGGCGATCGTCTTGACGTACCATCTCCTTGTTCGATTCCCGACCAAAAATGGAGTCGGAGAGATGCGCGGAGATCAACAGCTCGCCCGACGATGCTTCCAAATCTCCGTCCAAAGCGACGAGACAAAGGATCCCCTGACAATCGACAAACTGGATCAACGGGAGGAGGAAGAGCGGGGTTCGCCGGCCGAGCAGCTCGAGGCGATCCCGATAGGAGAAAATCCCGACAGAAAAGTTTGGGTCGGGTCTCAATTGCCCGACATCGAACGCCACCGACTGGCGGAGCTGCTGACGGCCAACGCCGACATATTCGCATGGTCGGCAGCAGATATGTCGGGCATCCCTCCAGAAACAATTACTCACCGACTCAACATCGACCCGACAATGAAGCCGGTGAGGCAGAAGAAAAGGTCCTTCGCCCCAGAAAGGCAGAAGGCCATTGACGAAGAAGTGGACAAGCTGCTCGAAGCAGGCTTCATTCGGGAATCCACGTATCCTGATTGGCTCGCCAATGTCGTCATGGTCAAGAAAGCCAACGGAAAATGGAGGATCTGCATCGACTATACCGACCTCAACCGAGCATGCCCGAAGGATAGCTTTCCACTCCCGAAGATCGACCAGCTGGTGGATGCGACGTCCGAATTTCGACTGCTCAGCTTCATGGACGCCTTCGTCGGGTACAATCAGATCCGGATGGTGCCTGAAGACGAGGAGCACACCGCGTTCGTGACCCCCAAGGGCCTCTACTGTTATCGGGTGATGCCCTTTGGATTGAAGAATGCCGGCGCCACCTACCAGCGACTCGTCAATAAGGTCTTCAAAGACCAGATCGGGCGTAACATGGAGGTGTACGTGGACGACATGCTGGTAAAGAGCACGCAGATCCCGGACCATGTTCAGGATCTCGAGGAGACCTTCCGCACCCTTCGACGACACCGAATGAAGCTCAACCCGACCAAATGCGCTTTCGGGGTGACCTCAGGGAAGTTCCTCGGATTCCTCGTTTCTCAGAGAGGGATCGAGGCCAACCCTGAGAAGATAAAGGCGATCCTCGACATGCGTCATCCGAACACCAAGAAGGAGGTCCAACAGCTGAACGGAAGAATTGTCGCTCTTAGCCGATTCATTTCCCGATCAGCTGAAAGGTGCCTCCCGTTCTTCAAGACCCTGCGCCAGGCGAACGGTTTCTCTTGGTCGAATGAGTGCGAACAGACCTTTGAAGACCTGAAAAGGTATCTGGCTTCCCCGTCGCTGCTCGTAAAGCCGCAGGTCGGGGAGACCTTGTATCTCTACTTGGCCACATCTTCTGAGGCGATCAGTTCGGTGCTCGTTCGGAAAAACGAGTGCCGAACCCATCAGCCCATCTACTACACCAGCAAAGTGCTCCACGGCGCCGAAGCCAGATACTCGGAGACGGAAAAGATGGTTTTCGCCCTGACCGTCTCCGCGCAACGGCTCCGACCATACTTCCAGGCCCACGCCATCGTGGTACTCACCAACCAGCCCCTGAGGGCCGTACTGCGCCGACCCGACACATCCGGACGACTCGCTAAGTGGGCGATGAAGCTTAACGAGTTCGACATTCAGTACCGATCGAGGCCTGCCTTGAAGGCTCAGGTCTTGGCCGACTTCATCGCTGAATGCCCGACGACCGACCGAAGGTCGGGAGCTGAAGGCCCGGGACGAGATTCGGTCTCTGAGCCAGACCCGATCTCCACCTGGGTACTCCACATCGACGGAGCCTCCAACGCTCAGGGAAGCGGGGCCGGGCTCCTGCTCACGAATTCGGATGGGGTAGTCACCGAATACGCCCTCCGGTTCGACTTCAAGGCCTCCAACAATCAAGCCGAATACGAGGCACTCCTCGCGGGCTTGAGGATGGCGAAGGAACTGGGCGTCGACAGCCTCCGGGCATTCTCCGACTCTCAGCTGATCGTGGGGCAGGTCAAGGGCGACTTCGAGGCACGAGATCCGACCATGATCAAGTATCTTCAGAAGGTAAAGGATCTCGTGGCCCGCCTCGAGCATTTCGAGATCTCCCACATCTCCAGGACGGAGAACGCCCGTGCCGATGCTCTCTCCAGATTGGCAACGTCGGCCTATGATTCTTTGGGTCGGACGTTTGTCGAAAACCTCCAACAGCCGAGCATCGATCGGGTCGAAGAAGTACAGCAGCTAACGTCTGAACCAAGTTGGATGGACCCGATCGTCCGGTACCTGTCCGACGGGACCAGTCCCGAAGATCCCGCGGAGGCCAAACGACTCCGATGGTCGGCGTCGCAATATGTGATCATGGACGGCCGACTCTACAAGAGGTCGTTCTCCCTCCCTCTGCTCAGGTGCTTGGGACCGACCGACGCTGACTACGCCCTCCGAGAGGTTCACGAAGGAATTTGTGGGAATCACTTGGGGGGCAAGTCCTTAGCCGTCAAGGTCTTGCGACAGGGCTGCTACTGGCCGACCATGAGGAAGGATGCGGCAGAGTTGGTCCGAAGGTGCGAGCCATGCCAGAAGTATGCCAATATTCAGCACCAACTGGCCAGCCAAATCACTCCCATTGTCGCTCCATGGCCCTTCGCTCAGTGGGGAGTCGATATTCTCGACCCCTTCCCACCGGCGTCAGGCCAGAGGAAGTTCATCGTTGTCGCCATCGACTACTTCACGAAGTGGGTCGAGGCCGAGCCCTTGGCGCAGATCACCGAGCGGAAGATGGAGGACTTCATCCAAAAGTCCATCATCTTCAGGTTCGGATTGCCGCGCACCATCATCACCGACAACGGACGGCAATTCGACAACCAAGACTTCAAGGACTTCTGCGCCAGGTTCCACATCCGTCATCGACTAACTTCAGTCGGGCACCCACAGTCCAACGGTGAGGTTGAGGTGACGAACCGAACCCTGCTCCATGGACTCAAGACCCGACTGAACGAAGCCAAAGGTCTCTGGGTCGACGAGCTGGGCTCCGTCCTATGGGCTTACCGAACGACCCCCCGTGTCCCGACCGGGGAGTCGCCGTTCAGTTTGGCCTACGGGACAGAGGCTATGATCCCGCTCGAGATTGGCCTACCGTCTTCAAGGGTCGAGCAGTACCACGAGCCGGACAACTCCGAAAGCCGGAGGGCCGACCTAGACCTTCTCCCCGAACTGCGAAATAAGGCTCAAATCCGAATGGCCTCATACCGACAGAGGGTCGCCCGGTACTACAACGCTAAGGTCAGACCAAAGCTCTTCAGGCCTGGCGACCTAGTCTTGAGGAAGGCGGAAGTGTCGAAGCCCTTGGACCAAGGGAAGTTGGCTCCCAACTGGGAAGGACCCTACAAGGTTGCTGACACCTTCGGGCCGAGGGCCTACCGGCTGGAGACCCTTGAGGGGAAGCCCATTCCCCGGACTTGGAACGCCGACAACTTGAAGCTGTATTACCAGTGAATTTTGTGGTTGGAATACAAGTTTAGTTTTAAATTTCAGAGTCCTGATCCTTCGACGTTCAACGATCCATCGGCCCCTTACCAGGACCGATGCACCTACGGGAGTCGATACTCCTTCGACGTTCAACGATCCATCGGCCCCTTATCAGGACCGATGCACCTACGGGAGTCGATACTCCTTCGACGTTCAACGATCCATCGACCCCTTACCAGGATCGATGCACCTACGGGAGTCGATACTCCTTCGACGTTCAACGATCCATCGGCCCCTTACCAGGACCGATGCACCTACGGGAGTCGATACTCCTTCGACGTTCAACGATCCATCGGCCCCTTACCAGGACCGATGCACCTACGGGAGTCGATACTTCTTCGACGTTCAACGATCCATCGGCCCCTTACCAGGACCGATGCACCTACGGGAGTCGACAGCCCACGCGATTGTTGTCGCGACTTCCGACCAGGCTGCGGCCGGTCGAGGGATATTCGGCTTACCACCGTTTTCACACAACGCGACCTTAGTCGCACCCACAGCTTTCCGACCGATTGACGGTCGGTCGAACGACATCCGGCTTGCTACCATATGTCGGACGACACAGAACCCGACGCAAGAGCTTGGGGATCCGACTTACTATCGCTCCCCCGACACTGCGCCGGTCGATGTTCGACTGAACGCATCTACGGAAGTCCGACTACCGAACCTTTACCAGGTTCGGCCGGCTCCCGACTTAACAGATGCGCCCGACCGGTGACTTCAACTATTGGAAGCCGACCTAAAGTCGGGACACAAGCTACTTCGGAGCTGTGCAAGTCGGTTAAGTCCTACCGACTTACCCGAGTTGGCGACTTCTCTAAGTTGGTAACTAGGGTTCGATATTACAGCAATAAGAGACATTTCAAACAAAAGACACAAGAAAAGATAATTTCATTCATTGATCGAAGGAAATTACAAAGTCGGGCCGAAGCCCGATTACACGTATTTTCAAAAAGAAACAAAAAGAAGACGGTCGGCTGGACCGATCATTCGTCCTGGTTGATCTCTTCGACCGACGGAGGATCGGGAAGGATCGGCGTCTCGACCGTGAGCGGCGCTGGGTCAACGGCAGAAGGATGTCCTTCAGTCGGCAAGGGACCTTCGGTCGGCTCCTGCTCCGGGACGGCTTCCTCCGCTGGGATGACGCCTCCCGACAGCTGGTCGGCCTCCTCTTCGGCTCCCTCCTCTTCGGCGAGTAGCGGGACGACTCGGCTGACGTCCACCTCCGGGTACAAGGCATGGACGGCATCCCGACCGTCCTCGAACCCGACCCGATAGGAGGCGAAGCCCGACTCGAGCATCTCCTCCTTGTACTGGTCGGAGGCCCGGAAGTCCTCAATCGCACGATCGGCCGACTCCCTCGCCGACCGTGCCTCGTCCTCAGTGTGGGCCAGCTCCTCCCTCGCCAACTCCGCCTCGGCCCTAGCAATTTCGGCGTCGATCTGGGCGATGGACAACTCCTCTTCGGCTTCCGCGAGCTTCCCCAGGCTGACCCGAAGTTGCTCGCGTTCCCCTTGGAGTTCGGAGGTGGCACCGTCCCGTTCGCGTCGAAGACGACGCACGGCCCGACCTTTGTGCTTGGCCTCCTTCTTGGCCGACTTCAGTTCGGCCATAAGCCGGGAGACCTCGTCCGTCAACTTGGCCTCCCGGTCGGCCGACTCCTGCAGTTGGTCGACCAGCCTCGCTCTTTCGGCCTCGGCCGCCGCCGACCTTTCTTTAAAGGCTGCCCGAACATCGCCGAACCTTCAGTATCCGGCCTCCAACTTGGACATGGTGAAGATCAGCTGCCGACGGAAAAAAGCTTCGTCAGAATTATGTGGCAAGCAAAAATTCTTCTAAGGAAAAAGGTGACGCGAAGCTTACCTCCACCATTGTCGGGTAGAACCGCGACAGCATCTCGGTCACCTGCCGAGACCGCAACGACTGCACGTCGGTAGGGAGGAGGATCCCCTGGCACAACCTCCTCGCAAGGTTGTGGTCGGCCAAGGCCGATGCACCCTCAGGGTAGTATGCGCTGGGGGGCATTGATCTCTCTTCCTCCGAGGGCTCCATCGGGGCTTTCCCCCGATCAGCTGCCCCGATCGATGGGGCTGGCAGCGATGGGACGCTGGAGTTCGACCCGGCGCCCCCCGTTGCGCCAGCGGACGCCTCCGGACGATGTTCGGCTTCCCGAACGTCATCCGGCTCCACCCGCGGCGGCGAAGCCGCCGACACTCCTTCGGCCACTTCCTCGATCGGCCTCTCTTCGACTTGGACGGTCGGAGCCGCGAGGGCTATGATCGGCTCCGACCCCTCGGTCGCCGACGCTTGCACGGTCGGCGGAACTGGGGTTGGTCTCTTGGAAGGACGCGAAGGGCCAGCCCCCGACGCTGGCCTCTTCCTCGCGGCGGCAAACTGACGAATCTCGGCATCGGTCGGCCTCATCCTCGGCGGTGTCCCTGCAAAACCGACCAGTGTCAAAGGCCGGACCAGAACTACCCTAAAGCCGAACAAAAAGAAAAGCTGGGGGATCGGGCGATACCTATTCGGGGGACCAGACTCAGGCCGGCATCATAGAGAGCTTGCTCAGTAACAAGCTCCCTCTGCTTCGGGACCGACATGTCTTTGAGTCGGTGGAAGTCCTCCCGGTCGTCCGCGTCGACCCGACTGTTGTCGTTGGCCTCAGTTCGGGGTACACCCCAGCGGGAAGGAAAGCCCCAAGAAGAAGAAGAAGAAACGAAAAAGAACTGGTTCTTCCATCCATGAATGGACGATGGAAGACCGGTTATGAAAGCAAGATCCTTCCGGGGGTTGAAGAGCCACCACCCTCGGGCCTTAGGGTGGGGTCGGAGCACAAAAAATGCCCGGAAGAGGGAAACGCGAGGGTTGGTCGGCAAAAGCTGACACAACAACGCGAAGGAGATTATCAGACGAACAGAGTTCGGCGCCAGCTGCGCCGGACAGAGTCCGTAGTAATCAAGCAGATTCCGGACGAACTCCGGAATCGGGAGTCGAAGACCCGCGCGAAGGTCTTCGACATATAGCGCCAGGTCGCCAGGCGGAGGGTTGTTGACCCGACCGTCGGCCCCTGGAGCGGAGAGCCGAAACTGCTCCGGGATGCGATAGTGCTCCCGAAGCTGATCGACATTCGGCCCCGAAAGCGAGGAAGCCTCATCTTCCGGAGCCGATCGAGAGTCGTCGGTCGGGTTCCCCGACCGAGCTCCCTGGGTCGGTTTCCTGGTCATTATGCAGGAACCAAAAGAGCAGAAAGGGAAGAAGAAGGAGAAGAGGGGACCACGAACCCGATGGACCCTCCGGAAGTAGAGAAGAGCTCTGCCCGCGACGACCGAGAAATCGCCCAGACAGAGTTTCCCCCAGCAAATGGCGAGTGTGGGTCCTGAGTCCGGGAGGTCCTATATATATAGGGCCGACCGACGGCCGAGATGCTCCCGCGCCGACCAAAGACCTCCAGATGCGCGACGCGTGGCGCCCGCCGGTTGGCTGAGGATTCGGCGCGCTTCGTCCCGGGACGCCCGCACCGCCCTCATTAAATGCCGGAGCGGACGCCGGCCAACCACCATGACACGCGGCGTGCGGGGGTTGGCTCCGCAGTCGGCCGCCCGCTCCGGTCCGCGTTCCCGATGGGACGCCTCACCCGCGATCGGCGTCGAATATCCGATCGACTGACGCCGTATCGTCCGGCGCCCGATCTTCTGACACCGACGTGACGACTGACGACGACAAGACGTGGCGTCTGACACCTGACGCCGGTGCGACTTCTGGCATCGACTAGACGTTCGGATCACTTGGGATTCGTGAGGTGTCTGACAACGGATCAGCCGGCGGTACGGTCGGATCTGCACATGCGACAAATCCACTCCCAGTCGTCCGGTCTTGCTACCCGAATGAAGGCATCGGCCAGCTCTCCACCCGACTTAGGAGTGGAGGGGGGCAACTGTTGGGGGATACCCACCGACCGACCGACCGACTATCGGAGGGCCCGACCGGCTGGCGGCCCGACCGACTAAGCCCGACCGACTAACCAACGGCCCGACGGACGACTCTGACTGGCCGATCGTCGGTCGGGCGACAGGCCGACGGACGCCATCAGCGGCTAACTACGGCCATTCCACGGTCCATTCCCGACCGACTAAACCCAGAGGTCTGGTAGCCGACCCACATGAAGCTCGCCGACCGACGGAGGAGTCCGACGCCACTCTGCTGGCCACCGACCTGGGGTCGGCCGACTCCACCAACCACCGTACGGTCGTCAGACGTTGTCAGCCCTGACACGGACATGCGGCACAATTACCTAGGGGCATTGTCCCGCCCGGGGCCGGGTCAACCCTGGCGATTAGACGGCTACACGGCGACATGACATTTTCACGGCGGCTCTGACAGTCTACAGTGAGTTGACAGTTCCTCACTTGTCTGTGCCATTAATGATGGCGCCATACCGTGCTCCACTATATATACCGGGGAAGGCAACAGTGCAAGGGGTCGATCCGCCCGTCTCTCCCACATACGCAGGCTCGCTCCTCTCTCTCTCTCCCTCTCTCTTTCTCAGAGCTCTCTGTCTGCATTTCACTGTTGCCCAGTCACCTCTCTGACTTGACCGTCGGAGGGTCCCCGCCGGAGCCGCCTCCGGTCAGTGCGGACTTCCTTTTGCAGGTGCACGCTTCCCGGCGATCGGGCGACGAGGCGATTGGCCGCAACAGACCCAATGGAGTTTGATAACAAGTTAGGATTGACAAAGTATGGTTATTGGTTTGATAAGAGTTATGGCATTTGATCGTTCTGATGAGCGTGAGTAATGGAAGGATAATTGCTATCAGTTTGGGAACCTTTATAGAGAGTGAAGGCCAAATATAGGTGCAATCATCAAAACAGGCAGTAACTTCCGGTTTATCATTTGATATAAATAAGCAAAATTGTATTATGTAAAAAATCTTTTAGCATCCAATATCAATGAATCTTATTTTGTATTAACTTTTATTTTACACTTTACTTACAGTAGAATTTTACTCTAGGAATAGTGTTAACTTATATTTCTCTTATCATACCCCAAGCTACAACCTATCTAAATCTATCTCCTTGAATGGTAGTGTGATGATACCAAAAATCTATGAAGGTCAAGGCATCTAAATATACATTACTCTCATATCCTCATTTTGATTACCCTCTTTTTGACTATATTAACATTGGTGGCATGCCTGCATACTTATCTATCTATCTTCTCATTGACTTGTTAAACAATAATTCTGATAAGCTTATCCATTAGTGGTGAGGAAAGTTTTGTGCACCAAATAAGTTCTTAGACATATCTAGTAGGATGTGAAGAGCAAATAGATCCGATTTTAGGTAAACTTTACGAGCATAATAAGGTGGAACCTTCAAAACTAACTTTATTTGGATTTAGTTTACCTTACATATTTACTTTACAAAGTTTTCCTTGCTCAAACTAGCCTCCCTCCTAAAACTTCCAAAGAGATCTGGGCTCCTCTCCCGGCTGTAGGGGTGTAATTAAGCAAAATTAGTTTCAATTTAATCAAGCTTAGCCTAAAATTATTTTTGGGCCCAAATTTATATCAAGCTTTTGCTCCATGAAAAAAAAAAATTAAGATCCAAGTTGATATATTTATTATTTAGTCAAGCTAATTCAACCTTAGTTTTGAATTAAGCCAACTATAAGCTTAATTGGTTAGCTTGATAACATTAAATCAAGTTGAATCCTGTTCGAGCTTCCATTAGACTGGTTTGAAGCTTGAGTCAAGCTTGAATTGTAGTTAATTGATTCAAACTATTAAATATAGAGAACTAATAACTTTCAATCATGAAACATGAATGTTAAAATATCAAATATATTCATCGAGTATGTGACGATCAATGGAGGTTTTTGATATATATATATATATATATATATATTAAAATGGAGCAATCATATTGATGCATCATGGTTTGACACGTGAATAAAAGCGAAGAAAGCCGCGTGGGAGCACTGAGATTCTGGGAAAAGTGGAGGAAATTTTTTGAATGTGACTTGTGCTTTGGCAAAAAAAAAAAAACTCTCACAATGTGTTCCACCCTCATCTCCTCCTCTTCTCTCATTCTCTATGACGCCACTCCGCTTTCTCACCGGCTCCGATTGTGTGGCCCTTAGCACCTACCTAGACTCTAGCATCACCCTCCAACCGTAAAAAAAGAAAAAAAACTATGTCACGCTTAGGGTCTGCATGGAGGCGATGGGGGCTGGGTGCTGCAGGAGAGGGGGAAGGAAGGGGAGAGGGACGGTGAGGGACGTGAGATCGCACAGGGGGAGGGAAAGGGTGAGGCTGGGGATAAGAGGCTTTTTGCCATATGGAGTGAAACCATGGGAAGATTGGAGCAGATCTTCATTTAGTTTACTCCTCGATGCCTCTCTCATTTTTTTCGTTCTGAGTCTCATTCAGGTGGAATCATGGGAGGTTTGGAAAAACGGGAAAAAGAAGACGATGGCCTCAGCAAATGCTCCTATAGCCCTAAAAGATGAAAAAAGAAGGTGGGGGTGGGATCTCGGCCCAAGCGGCGGTGGTCGGGTTATAAACGAAGTAGGAGGGGCCATATGTTAAGCCATTGAGGAGGGTGAGAGCCTCGATGGGAGTAGGAGTGGGGTTCCTTGCCTCTAACTAGGTGATGACCTCGTGGGGGTGGAATCTCAGCCCAGACGGTGGTGGCCGGATTACAAACGAAGTAAGAGGGGCCACATGTTAAGCCATTGAGGAGGGTGAGGGTCTCGATGAGAGCGGGAGTAGGGTTCTTGGCTTCCAGCTGGGTGATGACCTTCATGATCTCTGCCCGCATCTCGCTGGATGCCTACAGGCCTCAGTTCATCCCGTTCAGCAAATTCATTAGCTTTCGCTTCAGCTCCTCAACTTTGCTCGGTTCCACCTTCACCTCTATAGGTTCAGCCATCGAAGAAGTTGAAAAAAAAAGAAAAGAATACTCTGGAGTGTCGCATTTGGTAAATGGACGAGGGAAGGGTGAAGAGGGTCTGGAGGTGTCAAATATGAGAAGTCCTCGTATAAGTTGCTATGCATATGAAGTGGATGGGTACGATTATTTTATGAAAACCTTGGATGGTATATCTTTCTTTCGCATAAAAATTGTATGAAAATATCAAATTGAAATATGCGCTTTTTAGCATTCTCCCATGCCTTTCACTTTACCTCTCTTTCTCCATGCGATGAAGTGATGAAATCACACGGATCGTAAAGTATAAAAAAAAAATTTTGAACCCCATGCACTGTGCACGAGTCATATTTTTTTTCTTACAAAAAGATGATAATTCTATTATTTTTTTAAAAATAAAAAAAAATTATAAAACAAAATTAAATCTTCTAAATTAAAGTTGATGAATACAATCTTAAAAGAGGACTATGCTACATTTTTTTTAAAATAATTTCGAATGATGCATGCAACGAATCAGAAGATAAGAGAAATAAAAAAAATCCATTATGAGTGATGTATTTTTATTCTTTTTCATATGGATGATTATATTTATATATTTTATTCTAATAATTGATAATTAAATCTCTTTTTGCAGATTGAAGTAGATGAGGATGAAATTTTTATTATTGAGACGACTATGAAAAAAAGAGATGTGCATAAGATGCAAATAGATGGTCGTATTCTACTTAATGATGAGGATTTTGAAGTAATTGATACTGAAAATATTGATTCAAAAAATAATTTTTCAATCAACAAAAGATAAAAATGATTATGTTACTTCTTACTATCATATTATTTAAATAATTTAAATTTAAATTTTTATTTAAAATATTTGATATCATCTATGATATTTTTTATATTATATTAAAATTTTAATTTATAAAAATATTATTTTAAAAAGTAATTATATATAGTACATCGTATGGATTTCAACTAGTTATATATTGTACCCGCAGACCACATACAACACATGTTCGAGTCTCATGAGCCGAGCCCAGTCAAGCTGGACTAATTTCATGCTTGGTTTGAAACAAGTTTGGTTCCATTAATTGGAATCGAGCCGGACTCGAGTTTTCCCACGTTCGCCTCCCTTCAACCCAGACCCTCAGCCGCCGCCAGCTCTGTCGAGAGAGCGGTGGAAAGATGGGCCGGAGGATACTAAACGATGCGCTTCGGACCATCGTGAACGCGGAGAAGAGAGGGAAGGCCACAGCCAACCTCCAACCCATCTCCACCGTCATGGTTTCCTTCCTTAAGATCATGAAAGATCGAGGTTCCTCTCAGTCCCATTCGTTTCTTCCATTCTTGCATTCAACTTTATACTTAATATTTTAGTCGATGTCTTAATAGAACATTTCTTTAGTTATGCGAAGGATTGAAAGTTGAGTGGAATTCTTTTGTAACGTGGGATTTGGGTTTTTTAGGCTAAATCCGTTTGAAAGGTTGGATCTTTTATTTCCCCATTTGTTCGTTGTATTTGGGTATTGATTTTTCTTTTAATGTATTTTTTGTTGACTTGTTTTTTTTTTTATAAGATTTGACGGAAATTAGTATTTTTATTATTTTCTTTTCATGATATATGACTGGGAAATTCAGTATTAAGCTGGAAAATTAATGGATTGTTATAACCCGTAGAGGCCAAAATTGAATTCGATTTGAGGTTTCGCTGCTGTCGAGAGTAAACCTTTGATTGAACTTGTATTACATGGTGGGAATTCGACATTGATGTACAAAGGGCTGACACCTTGTAACAAGCCATTCGTAGAGGACGTATAAAGCTTTTGACGGGTCCTTTTGTAATTGACCGGCACACACTTTAAATCTTGAAGGCTGTAGGTTAAGGTATCATATTTCTTGCTTTAGTTCAACAAAACTAATTGGTTGCGTGCTTTACGGTTTTTGTATATTATGTTGGCCGTCAACATTTTCACTTTGACTGTATTCTGAGCAAACAAATATCTGAATGGAATTAGTATTTGCTAATGCTAGGGCGCTTCTTCAAGTTTAGTAGGTGATATTGCTTGGAAGGGACAAGCTGTCATGATTCCCAACTGTAAGAGGGGTATATACCAGTAGTATGTGGGTGAGTAAATTAGCTAGTCTAGTAGAGAAAATATGGTTTTCCAGCTTTGAAATCATGTAATTTAACATATGAAGTAGTTCTTTATTATATCCAATGATAAGATAGATAGCCAATAATTAATGCTTAAAAGAGACTGAATTAAAAAAACCAAACTTAAAGAGCTAACTGAGATGGGTGGTTATTGCAGGCCTCCATTTTCTTTTTCTTATTTTGTTGGTGGGGAATGATAGTGAAGTGTGCCAATTGGATTCAAGATCACTGTTCAATGCATCTATTTGAGTTGTATTAGTCTAAAGCCCAATCAATCATTCACAGATTCTTATCCAGCTTGGCCTGGTTAAACATAGAAAGGAGGCTGGAAGGCAATCAAGAATGTTGATGACAGATATGAAGGATAAAGTTTTGGATAAACATAGTAAGGGAATTTGTAACCATACAAATTTCTAAACTACTTTTTTACACTATGTCCATAGCCATCATCCTAGTTGCCATATGCTAAGGTTGTTTGATTTATTTTTCCTTTACCTTGGAGGAGACTCCAAGAGCTCTTAGTTGACTTTTAAGTTCGAGATATTTATGGTTCTGTTGGAGGTTGGATGACTATTTTGTAATATAATCTTGCAATGAAGATAGTTAGAGCATGTAATTGACTGAGTGGTCTTGCTTGTGTGTGTGCATGCTAAAAAGGGTTATTTTTTTATCATTGCCTTATAATTTGTTCTGAATAAAAACCATGGAGGGTTCTTAACGGACTAGTTATTAGTCTATGTGCAAATGCATGTGGCTGCTCAAGGTTTTGGATATAGGGTAATTTAACTAAATCCTATTTTTTTTTTTTCAAAGATTCAAAATTAATTAACTATTACTTTTTGGAAAAATGTTTATTGTCTAATCATTGTTTCTTATACCATAATTTCTTTATTGAGAAAAAGACATGAATAGCTGTTAATTTTATTTTATAACTTGTAACTATGACAAAATATGTAGACTCCCCTAACAACTTCTAATATACTTTTCAATCTCTTTTCTTAAACCACCTCATACTAATAGTCAACAAAACCACCCATTTGCTCATACATAACTGTGAACTCTTGTATACTACCGAGAGAGAGATTAGGGAAGAAGAGTGTGGTGAAGATCCTTGTTTACCTTGTTAGTATTGAGATGATGTATCATAAGGACCATGGGGTAGAGGTGGAGCCAAAGCATCTAAGTAAGGCCTGTTTTGCACAAAGGAATGTGAGGCATGGAAGGAAGGGCAAAAAAAGAGTGCGGAGATTAAGAGTGGGGCCATGGTATGATAGTGAAATCTAATAAGGGGTATTATGAGAATTATTAAGCCAGGAAATATTTGCAATTCGTTATGGTTTTAGGATAATGTAGCCTTCTACTCTCCAATTAGCCTATTAGACTTTTAGTCATAATCAATAAGGTAGATTTCCTACAATCCACATGGCCTATTTTGGCACTGAAATTGCCTTGGCCTGGAACTTGATAATAATTTATAAAGGGTTGATACAATTCTCAAAATTTGCTGGCTGATAGCTTGGTGAATAAAACCAATCCCATAAGGACTTTCCCTTTGGTGTGTGTCTATTTGTCTATGTCTGTATGTCTGCATGTGTTTGTTCTTGCATTTACATGTATGTATGTGTACTTGTTCTGTACGCATTATATATTGCATGGCTATAACAGTAGATGATTCAAGATGTACGTGGTATGCAATTCTATCTTCCTAATGCATGGATAGAAGTTTCTGTTCAAGTGTTGGATCTGCTGTTCCATTCACACTAAGAAAAGAGTAATTATATCTTCCAACATGCAGTTTACAAATCTATCTTATAGAGTATAGCTGGTTTGCCACCCACTCTTAAAAAGGATCTTCATCTTGTCATTTTTCCCTCATATTTTGGCTCTCCAGTTAGCTGCAATGACCCATTTGCAGAAGCAAGCATATGGTGGTGGCATGTAATCCTGGATACCAACTGAGACCTTTTATCATAGTTTGAGGTTCTTTCTAATTTCAAGTCATGTGTCATCTCAATTTCTTGTCCACCCTCATCATATATCTATCAAGATTATCTCTTCTAAAGAGAAAGACTTGATTAAAGAAGGTATGCTGGGGGTATTTTGTCAGGACCAGCATTAACATCTTGGAGCAAGTATATGACATCATCCTTTGTCCTTCTATGTGTTAGTACCTAGAAAATCCTGAGTGATCTGAAAAGATTCCCTTTTGTTCTCTCTTTTTTCCCAAATGAAATCAAGCTGGTCCATATTTAGTTGTTTTGAAGTCTCAATAGAGCAGCAGACCTATAACCAAATTTAAAGTACCCCTGCTGTACGTTTGTTTTAGAAATAATTATCTAAGGAATTTGGCGATTACGGATAAAAGCTGATGTGACGAGAAGGGTAAAGAGAGATTCAATTGCCAGGATTAAACTTTGAAGTTCAACAAAGAAATTGAAGCAAATTGGATGGAAGAACCCTTCATTTGGTAGTGGAAGTTCTCTCTCAAAAAAAAATTATTAACATATTAAAAGGCCACCTTCATACTGTTCCAATGAAAACTTATAGGACAATCTGGCAAAAATATCTGAATACTGTGAACGAGCACACTTGCTTATGGGATGGAAATAAAATCAAATATTTGATTGTCAAAGTCTTTGCGCACGAATCTGCTGGCTCTGGTGAAGGTTGACATAGTCCAACGGATTAGAGTACCTGCTGCCTGAAACCTGTACTGAATCAAAAATCCTTTACTTGCTGCGGATTATTTCATTTTCTGTATTTTTTGTTCATGGTTCCAGTTGAATCTAATGAATCAGGTATACTGTAGAATTGGTTTATGACATGTTATTATTCTTAAATATTATACAGGTTGGTGGAGGAGTCATCAAGTGAGTTTTTGAATTGTTTTGGTTTGTGTTAGAATCACCAGATATATGTTTCTGGGTGGTCGCCTTTAAATTGTGTCCATTGGGTTGTAAGAAAACCAAAGGGAAGATGAAGATAAAAAGTCTTTTCTTGGGACAATGGAATTTTTTTTTTTTCATTTATCTGGTTAGCCAAACAATTTGATGATTCGAGGAAGGCAAAGTTATCCCTATACTTGGAAAAATTGAGTTATCATTTTATGGAACTTTTTTTTCTGGAAAGAAGTCAGGTTTCCAGCAGTAAGTGATATTGCTGTTTTAGATTTCTCTTGCAAAACAAACAACCAGAAAATTGGATTTTCCAGAGGAAAACTAGTTCTCCAGGACTTTGTCCTTGCAGTCAAATAGTCCTCAAGAAAACATCTTGTCTAAATTCAATTTGGTGATCTTAGCCTGCTGTTAAAAAGTTAGAAAATCATGCACAAAACTTTGTCTATTTATGATGATTTTCTGTTATTCTTACTAAACTTATGAACAGCATAGGATCTGGATTTTCTGTTCATAGCCAGATGCACCATTTTTTCCCCTCTTTTTGGTTGGTCACTGCATAATAGGCAATTTATTGTTATCAGGCTTAGCTCGTTCGTGAGAGAACTTTTAATTTTTCAAAAGTTTTTAGGATTGAATTATAATGATTTTTATTTTTCCTTTCCATCTCTTCATGTTCATTTGAATTTTTTTGTGCCACACTCCAGTTTGATTTAGTCCTAACCCATATAAAAGCAAAGCAAAAGAAAATTTTTTTTTTTTCTGACTTTGAATATGCAAGAGATGTGTCAGATGTAGAAGTTTAGTAAAGGGAAAAATTAGATCTTAAGCTGATTAGGAGTTAGTACAGCATGTTTTCCATCTCTCTACTTCTTGTTCTTCTCTTTCTTTCAATTCCCTTGTTCTTGTGTCTTAATGTATCATATAAATTCACACAATCTACACAAAGAATTCGACCTAACCTTGATTTTAACAAATATCACATGTTCCCTACAATTTGTTTACTTTAAACTGCATTTTCGATGTCAGAACAAAGGTCTTTGTTCCGTCATTTGTGTTAAAGAAAGGAAACATCATAGTTTTGTAGCACAGCTGCACATGTATATATTTAATGTGTTGCCTCTATGCAGTCTTTAATTCTTATGAAATGGATAATATGTTGAGAAGCTATTCATGGATATTATATGCTGGTTCCTTATTGCATTATCTTAGTATATACGGATGCTTGTAACAAAGTGTGTTTGGCTTAATGTCTTATTATGATGTTGCAATTAGTCCAACAACTGTTAAGCTTAATTTTCTTGGAGCATGAATTCGACCTAAGCCTGTCTTGTGTGCTTCGCT
>NC_026002.2:6956851-7006473 GCF_000442705.2 Elaeis guineensis
CTTCCGGTTTATCATTTGATATAAATAAGCAAAATTGTATTATGTAAAAATTTTAGCATCCAATATCAATGAATCTTATTTGTATTAACTTTTATTTTACACTTTACTTACAGTAGAATTTTACTCTAGGAATAGTGTTAACTTATTTCTCTTATCAAACCCCAAGCTACAACCTATCTAAATCTATCTCCTTGAATGGTAGTTGATGATACCAAAAATCTATGAAGGTCAAGGCATCTAAATATACATTACTCTCATATCCTCATTTTGATTACCCTCTTTTGACTATATAACATTGGTGGCATGCCTGCATACTTATCTATCTATCTTCTCATTGACTTGTTAAAACAATAATTCTGATAAGCTTATCCATTAGTGGTGAGGAAAGTTTTGTGCACCAAATAAGTTCTTAGACATATCTAGTAGGATGTGAAGAGCAAATAGATCCGATTTTAGGTAAACTTTACGAGCATAATAAGGTGGAACCTTCAAAACTAACTTTATTTGGATTTAGTTTACCTTACATATTTACTTTACAAAGTTTTCCTTGCTCAAACTAGCCTCCCTCCTAAAACTTCCAAAGAGATCTGGGCTCCTCTCCCGGCTGTAGGGGTGTAATTAAGCAAAATTAGTTTCAATTTAATCAAGCTTAGCCTAAAATTATTTTTGGGCCCAAATTTATATCAAGCTTTTGCTCCATGAAAAAAAAAATTAAGATCCAAGTTGATATATTTATTATTTAGTCAAGCTAATTCAACCTTAGTTTTGAATTAAGCCAACTATAAGCTTAATTGGTTAGCTTGATAACATTAAATCAAGTTGAATCCTGTTCGAGCTTCCATTAGACTGGTTTGAAGCTTGAGTCAAGCTTGAATTGTAGTTAATTGATTCAAACTATTAAATATAGAGAACTAATAACTTTCAATCATGAAACATGAATGTTAAAATATCAAAATATATTCATCGAGTATGTGACGATCAATGGAGGTTTTTGATAATATATATATATATATATATATTAAAATGGAGCAATCATATTGATGCATCATGGTTGACACGTGAATAAAAGCGAAGAAAGCCGCGTGGGAGCACTGAGATTCTGGGAAAAGTGGAGGAAATTTTTTGAATGTGACTTGTGCTTTGGCAAAAAAAAAAAAACTCTCACAATGTGTTCCACCCTCATCTCCTCCTCTTCTCTCATTCTCTATGACGCCACTCCGCTTTCTCACCGGCTCCGATTGTGTGACCCTTGGCACCTACCTAGACTCTAGCATCACCCTCCAACCGTAAAAAAAAAAAAAAAACTATGTCACGCTTAGGGTCTGCATGGAGGCGATGGGGGCTGGGTGCTGCAGGAGAGGGGGAAGGGAAGAGAGACGGTGAGGGACGTGAGATCGCACAGGGGGAGGGAAAGGGTGAGGCTGGGGATAAGAGGCTTTTTGCCATATGGAGTGAAACCATGGGAAGATTGGAGCAGATCTTCATTTTATTTACTCCTCGATGCCTCTCTCATTTTTTTCGTTCTGAGTCTCATTCAGGTGGAATCATGGGAGGTTTGGAAAAACAGGGAAAAAGAAGACGATGGCCTCAGCAAATGCTCCTATAGCCTAAAAGATGAAAAAAGAAGGTGGGGTGGGATCTCGGCCCAGCGGCGCGTCGGGTTATAAACGAAGTAGGAGGGGCCATATGTTAAGCCATTGAGGAGGGTGAGAGCCTCGATGGGAGTAGGAGTGGGGTTCCTTGCCTCTAACTAGGTGATGACCTCGTGGGGGTGGAATCTCAGCCCAGACGGTGGTGGCCGGATTACAAACGAAGTAAGAGGGGCCACATGTTAAGCCATTGAGGAGGGTGAGGGTCTCGATGAGAGCGGGAGTAGGGTTCTTGGCTCCAGCTGGGTGATGACCTTCATGATCTCTGCCCGCATCTCGCTGGATGCCTACAGGCCTCAGTTCATCCCGTTCAGCAAATTCATTAGCTTTCGCTTCAGCTCCTCAACTTTGCTCGGTTCCACCTTCACCTCTATAGGTTCAGCCATCGAAGAAGTTGAAAAAAAAAGAAAAGAATACTCTGGAGTGTCGCATTTGGTAAATGGACAGGGAAAGAGAGGTCTGGAGGTGTCAAATATGAGAAGTCCTCGTATAAGTTGCTATGCGTATGAAGTGGATGGGTACGATTATTTTATGAAAACCTTGGATGGTATATCTTTCTTTCGCATAAAAATTGTATGAAAATATCAAATTGAAATATGCGCTTTTTAGCATTCTCCCATGCCTTTCACTTTACCTCTCTTTCTCCATGCGATGAAGTGATGAAATCACACGGATCGTAAAGTATAAAAAAAAAATTTTGAACCCCATGCACTGTGCACGAGTCATATTTTTTTCTTACAAAAAGATGATAATTCTATTATTTTTTTAAAAATAAAAAAAAATTATAAAAAAAATTAAATCTTCTAAATTAAAGTTGATGAATACAATCTTAAAAGAGGACTATGCTACATTTTTTTTAAAATAGTTTCGAATGATGCATGCAACGAATCAGAAGATAAGAGAAATAAAAAAAAATCCATTATGAGTGATGTATTTTTATTCTTTTTCATATGGATGATTATATTTATTATATTTTATTCTAATAATTGATAATTAAATCTCTTTTTGCAGATTGAAGTAGATGAGGATGAAATTTTTATTATTGAGACGACTATGAAAAAAAGAGATGTGCATAAGATGCAAATAGATGGTCGTATTCTACTTAATGATGAGGATTTTGAAGTAATTGATACTGAAAATATTGATTCAAAAATAATTTTTCAATCAACAAAAGATAAAAATGATTATGTTACTTCTTACTATCATATTATTTAAATAATTTAAATTTAAATTTTTATTTAAAATATTTGATATCATCTATGATATTTTTTATATTATATTAAAATTTTAATTTATAAAAATATTATTTTAAAAAATAATTATATATAGTACATGTATGGATTTCAACTAGTTATATATTGTACCCGCAGACCACATACAACACATGTTCGAGTCTCATGAGCCGAGCCCAGTCAAGCTGGACTAATTTCATGCTTGGTTTGAAACAAGTTTGGTTCCATTAATTGGAATCGAGCCGGACTCGAGTTTTCCCACGTTCGCCTCCCTTCAACCCAGACCCTCAGCCGCCGCCAGCTCTGTCGAGAGAGCGGTGGAAAGATGGGCCGGAGGATACTAAACGATGCGCTTCGGACCATCGTGAACGCGGAGAAGAGAGGGAAGGCCACAGCCAACCTCCAACCCATCTCCACCGTCATGGTTTCCTTCCTTAAGATCATGAAAGATCGAGGTTCCTCTCAGTCCCATTCGTTTCTTCCATTCTTGCATTCAACTTTATACTTAATATTTTAGTCGATGTCTTAATAGAACATTTCTTTAGTTATGCGAAGGATTGAAAGTTGAGTGGAATTCTTTTGTAACGTGGGATTTGGGTTTTTTAGGCTAAATCCGTTTGAAAGGTTGGATCTTTTATTTCCCCATTTGTTCGTTGTATTTGGGTATTGATTTTTCTTTTAATGTATTTTTTGTTGACTTTTTTTTTTTATAAGATTTGACGGAAATTAGTATTTTTATTATTTTCTTTTCATGATATATGACTGGGAAATTCAGTATTAAGCTGGAAAATTAATGGATGTTATAACCCGTAGAGGCCAAAATTGATTCGATTTGAGGTTTCGCTGCTGTCGAGAGTAAACCTTTGATTGAACTTGTATTACATGGTGGGAATTCGACATTGATGTACAAAGGGCTGACACCTTGTAACAAGCCATTCGTAGAGGACGTATAAAGCTTTTGACGGGTCCTTTTGTAATTGACCGGCACACACTTTAAATCTTGAAGGCTGTAGGTTAAGATATCATATTTCTTGCTTTAGTTCAACAAAACTAATTGGTTGTGTGCTTTACGGTTTTTGTATATTATGTTGGCCGTCAACATTTTCACTTTGACTGTATTCTAAGCAAACAAATATCTGAATGGAATTAGTATTTGCTAATGCTAGGGCGCTTCTTCAAGTTTAGTAGGTGATATTGCTTGGAAGGGACAAGCTGTCATGATTCCCAACTGTAAGAGGGGTATATACCAGTAGTATGTGGGTGAGTAAATTAGCTAGTCTAGTAGAGAAAATATGGTTTTCCAGCTTTGAAATCATGTAATTTAACATATGAAGTAGTTCTTTATTATATCCAATGATAAGATAGATAGCCAATAATTAATGCTTAAAAGAGACTGAATTAAAAAAACCAAACTTAAAGAGCTAACTGAGATGGGTGGTTATTGCAGGCCTCCATTTTCTTTTTCTTATTTTGTTGGTGGGGAATGATAGTGAAGTGTGCCAATTGGATTCAAGATCACTGTTCAATGCATCTATTTGAGTTGTATTAGTCTAAAGCCCAATCAATCATTCACAGATTCTTATCCAGCTTGGCCTGGTTAAACATAGAAAGGAGGCTGGAAGCAATCAAGAATGTTGATGACAGATATGAAGGATAAAGTTTTGGATAAACATAGTAAGGGAATTTGTAACCATACAAATTTCTAAACTACTTTTTTACACTATGTCCATAGCCATCATCCTAGTTGCCATATGCTAAGGTTGTTTGATTTATTTTTCCTTTACCTTGGAGGAGACTCCAAGAGCTCTTAGTTGACTTTTAAGTTCGAGTATTTATGGTTCTGTTGGAGGTTGGATGACTATTTTGTAATATAATCTTGCAATGAAGATAGTTAGAGCATGTAATTGACTGAGTGGTCTTGCTTGTGTGTGTGCATGCTAAAAGGGTTATTTTTTTATCATTGCCTTATAATTTGTTCTGAATAAAAACCATGGAGGGTTCTTAACGGACTAGTTATTAGTCTATGTGCAAATGCATGTGGCTGCTCAAGGTTTTGGATATAGGGTAATTTAACTAAATCCTATTTTTTTTTTTTTCAAAGATTCAAAATTAATTAACTATTACTTTTTGGAAAAATGTTTATTGTCTAATCATTGTTTCTTATACCATAATTTCTTTATTGAGAAAAAGACATGAATAGCTGTTAATTTATTTTATAACTTGTAACTATGACAAAATATGTAGACTCCCCTAACAACTTCTAAGTATACTTTTCAATCTCTTTTCTTAAACCACCTCATACTAATAGTCAACAAAACCACCCATTTGCTCATACATAACTGTGAACTCTTGTATACTACCGAGAGAGAGATTAGGGAAGAAGAGTGTGGTGAAGATCCTTGTTTACCTTGTTAGTATTGAGATGATGTATCATAAGGACCATGGGTAGAGGTGGAGCCAAAGCATCTAAGTAAGGCCTGTTTTGCACAAAGGAATGTGAGGCATGGAAGGAAGGGCAAAAAAAGAGTGCGGAGATTAAGAGTGGGGCCATGGTATGATAGTGAAATCTAATAAGGGGTATTATGAGAATTATTAAGCCAGGAAATATTTGCAATTCGTTATGGTTTTAGGATAATGTAGCCTTCTACTCTCCAATTAGCCTATTAGACTTTTAGTCATAATCAATAAGGTAGATTTCCTACAATCCACATGGCCTATTTTGGCACTGAAATTGCCTTGGCCTGGAACTTGATAATAATTTATAAAGGGTTGATACAATTCTCAAAATTTGCTGGCTGATAGCTTGGTGAATAAAACCAATCCATAAGGACTTTCCTTTGGTGTGTGTCTATTTGTCTATGTCTGTATGTCTGCATGTGTTTGTTCTTGCATTTACATGTATGTATGTGTACATGTTCTGTACGCATTATATATTGCATGGCTATAATAGTAGATGATTCAAGATGTACGTGGTATGCAATTCTATCTTCCTAATGCATGGATAGAAGTTTCTGTTCAAGTGTTGGATCTGCTTTCCATTCACACTAAAAAAGAGTAATTATATCTTCCAACATGCAGTTTACAAATCTATCTTATAGAGTATAGCTGGTTTGCACCCACTCTTAAAAAGGATCTTCATCTTGTCATTTTTCCCTCATATTTTGGCTCTCCAGTTAGCTGCAATGACCCATTTGCAGAAGCAAGCATATGGTGGTGGCATGTAATCCTGGATACCAAACTGAGACCTTTTATCATAGTTTGAGGTTCTTTCTAATTTCAAGTCATGTGATCATCTCAATTTCTTGTCCACCCTCATCATATATCTATCAAGATTATCTCTTCTAAAGAGAAAGACTTGATTAAAGAAGGTATGCTGGGGGTATTTTGTCAGGACCAGCATTAACATCTTGGAGCAAGTATATGACATCATCCTTTGTCCTTCTTTGTGTTAGTACCTAGAAATCCTGAGTGATCTGAAAAGATTCCCTTTTGTTCTCTCTTTTTTCCCAAGTGAAATCAAGCTGGTCCATATTTAGTTGTTTTAAGTCTCAATAGAGCAGCAGACCTATAACAAATTTAAAGTACCCCTGCTGTACGTTTGTTTTAGAATAATTATCTAAGGAATTTGGCGATTAGGATAAAAGCTGATGTGACGAGAAGGGTAAAGAGAGATTCAATTGCCAGGATTAAACTTTGAAGTTCAACAAAAATTGAAGCAAATTGGATGGAAGAACCCTTCATTTGGTAGTGGAACTCTCTCTCAAAAAAAAATTATTAACATATTAAAAGGCCACCTTCATACTGTTCCAATGAAAACTTGTAGGACAATCTGGCAAAAATATCTGAATACTGTGAACGAGCACACTTGCTTATGGGATGGAAATAAAATCAAATATTTGATTGTCAAAGTCTTTGCGCACGAATCTGCTGGCTCTGGTGAAGGTTGACATAGTCCAACGGATTAGAGTACCTGCTGCCTGAAACCTGTACTGAATCAAAAATCCTTTACTTGCTGCGGATTATTTCATTTTCTGTATTTTTTGTTCATGGTTCCAGTTGAATCTAATGAATCAGGTATACTGTAGAATTGGTTTATGACATTTATTATTCTTAAATATTATACAGGTTGGTGGAGGAGTCATCAAGTGAGTTTTGAATGGTTTGTGTTAGAATCACCAGATATATGTTTCTGGTGGTCGCCTTTAAATTGTGTCCATTGGGTTGTAAGAAACCAAAGGGAAGATGAAGATAAAAAGTCTTTTTTGGGACAATGGAAATTTTTTTTTTTCATTTATCTGGTTAGCCAAACAATTTGATGATTCGAGGAAGGCAAAGATCCCTATACTTGGAAAAATTGAGTTATCATTTTATGGAACTTTTTTCTGGAAAGAAGTCAGGTTTCCAGCAGTAAGTGATATTGCTGTTTTAGATTTCTCTTGCAAAACAAACAACCAGAAAATTGGATTTTCCAGAGGAAAACTAGTTCTCCAACTTTGTCCTTGCAGTCAAATAGTCCTCAAGAAAACGTCTTGTCTAAATTCAATTTGGTGATCTTTAGCCTGCTGTTAAAAAGTTAGAAAATCATGCACAAAACTTTGTCTATTTATGATGATTTTCTGTTATTCTTACTAAACTTATGAACAGCATAGGATCTGGATTTTCTGTTCATAGCCAGATGCACCATTTTTTCCCCTCTTTTTGGTTGGTCACTGCATAATAGGCAATTTATTGTTATCAGGCTTAGCTCGTTCGTGAGAGAACTTTTAATTTTTCAAAAGTTTTTAGGATTGAATTATAATGATTTTATTTTTCCTTTCCATCTCTTCATGTTCATTTGAATTTTTTGTGCCACACTCCAGTTTGATTTAGTCCTAACCCATATAAAAGCAAAGCAAAAAATTTTTTTTTTTCTGACTTTGAATATGCAAGAGATGTGTCAGATGTAGAAGTTTAGTAAAGGGAAAAATTAGATCTTAAGCTGATTAGGAGTTAGTACAGCATGTTTTCCATCTCTCTACTTCTTGTTCTTCTCTTTCTTTCAATTCCCTTGTTCTTGTGTCTTAATGTATCATATAAATTCACACAATCTACACAAAGAATTCGACCTAACCTTGATTTAACAAATATCACATGTTCCCTACAATTTGTTACTTTAAACTGCATTTTCGATGTCAGACAAAGGTTTGTTCGTCATTTGTGTTAAAGAAAGGAAACATCATAGTTTTGTAGCACAGCTGCACTTATATATTTAATGTGTTGCCTCTATGCAGTCTTTAATTCTTATGAAATGGATAATATGTTGAGAAGCTATTCATGGATATTATATGCTGGTTCCTTATTGCATTATCTTAGTATATACGGATGCTTGTAACAAAGTGTGTTTGGCTTAATGTCTTATTATGATGTTGCAATTAGTCCAACAACTGTTAAGCTTAATTTCTTGGAGCATGAATTCGACCTAAGCCTGTCTTGTGTGCTTCGCTCATTCATATTAATGTTCAGACTAAATTTGTAGTCAGCTTCTGTCCATGTTGATACCTTACCTCCACATTTGGCCATAAGTTCATTATTTGTCTTGTGTCTGTGGGTGGTGATGCTTGTGTGCATTTGGGTGGGAGAGGGGAGGGAGAGTGGTTTATTCCCACGATTTGATCACTAGAAAGTTGGAGTTACCCATTTTGGATAAATCAATAGTTCCAAGCAAGGTTCGTCTTCTCAGTACTGGACCAACGTATGGATACCATCCTATAACATGTTGGTATGCGGTTCAGTGAGGTATGAGATAGCATATGGAGTTCTATATGTACAAGCCGCTAGAGTATATGGGTGTATGTGGTGTGGTCCGGACGACATTCCATGATTCCAAGAAACTATACCTCTGTTGTTGATCTCTCAAATGCCTATTCCTTCTTGGAGTTTTGGTGAGTTTCCAATTCCTTGACCAATCATCTACTAGAAACTCTGATCATTTCCTAGATAGGCCTCCTTCCTATGTTTCAGCTTTGATAATTAGTTGGCTTAGGTCCTTGACTGCTTATCAGGCAATTCAAGCACATTTACTCTAAACCCTGTCCTAGTCCCTTCCACACCATCCTCAACCCACAAACTCCCCCCAAACCCGACCCCCTGCAAAAAAAATAGTTATTCGTATATTTTACCCGAAAAGTTTTGGTTGTTATCTTTGACAATGCTGCTGACGCATGTCCTTTTCTTCACAAGTCAAGCATATCGTAGTTTTATCTCTGAGTCATGCCTTATTATTATAAAATCATCAGATCACATAGTATGGGTTCTCACTTCATATTTCGGAGCATATGGCAATGACATTCTCTTTTTATATTGTTTAATCTGTTTACTATTATTATTGCACTGTTTTTAGTCTTTGAGTTCTTTCTTTTTTTTCGCTTAATAACTGATGTTTATTTTCTTTTTGCAATCTTTCTTCTTCATATTTTAGCCCAGTCAAAAAATTTAAGATCTTTTCCTCATCACCATCCTTAATACTTGACCTTTTGGGCATCTTCAATCTTTTTTGTTGTCTCTAATTCACCTTCTTAGGTGCTACTACCTCATTAATTGGCTGCATCTGTTGCTGAACCTATGATTTTCAGCTTTTTAATTGACTCTTTTTGGGTATTGACATGTTTGATTCATCTGACTTACTGCCTACTTTAGAATGTTTCTCTGTCTTTCTTCTATGATTATCTCATATGAGCATCCACTTGAGTGCGATCGCACCATCCTGATTGTCTCTAGGTTATTATCAGTCCAACCTTCCTCAGATCAGGTTGATCCTTAGGGCTTACATTGGTCCACTTGTCCTACATGTCATTTATTTGTTGTTTCACATCTCAAATACTTTTAACTCATTTGAGGAATTACTTCCTGCTATGCTTTATACTTAAGTCAATCTATACCCCAATCAGCCTTCAAGATTTTCATGCGTTCTTGACTCAGATGTTGCAGTTTAGTTGACAATTTTCTAATTGTCTATTTTACTGTCATTCAAAGTAATTGGACCATCCTGCTTCTCTTGCTTAATTTTCATATCTTTGACACATTTGCATGCTGCCATTCTTTGTGGAGCATTTGTTTGTTCTTTACCTAGGTCAACATATTACTCCATTTATCAATTCTCAAGGTGCTTTTCTAATTCTTATGCTTGGTAACCTTTAACCTTAACTGAGCCAAGTCTGCTTCATATGGCCAATAGGTACTTAAAGACTATAGTATTATTTCTTATTTCTGACCTATGCTATGTGCAATCCATGGAGAATATTTAGGAGGGGTCTGAGTCAGCTGGTGACAAATCATATGGCTAAAGGTCGCAAGCTTCATCCATAATTTTCTTTAATGCTTAATGCAAGTTATCTTTAGTTGCTAAATATATTCATGTTTCATGCTGCTATCAGGATTGGGTTTATATGGGGAAATTTTGTGATTCTTTTAGGTTTTGTTTTGTAGGTTTCTTATGAGTTAAGCTAGTTAAAGTTACTTTGTTCTTCATTTTATGCCTAAAACATATTAAAATATTTTCAGTGACCAAGATTATTTGATTATGGATAGGATTTGTGCAGAATTTCTGGATGTTACTTTTGTTGTTTGAAGGAAGGTCTCTTTGAAGTGATGGAGTGGAATTAATTTTTCCATTGAATGTCAAACTTCATGTCTAGAATAATGTTTTAGTTGGCTCTTTGACCAAGCATTTATAAATATGATACTTCATATGAAAAATGTAGCCATTTTTCCTCTTTATTAACCCTTACCCTAGGAGAATCTTGATTGGTTGCTCTTCATTTGCTCAGATTAAATAGTTATGATTGATATGCTTGAACTCCACACCCCTTTCTCCACCCAAGTTAGCCATCTAGGTTTCATTTCAAGCTTGTTTGGAGTCTTAGGATGCACCTGGTAGGAATCTCACTCTAACTTAGAAATGGCTGATGTCAGGTTAAGGTGAGGCATTGAAATCAAGGATTCAGGTCCAACAGGATCCTGTGGGATATCGGGACAGGATATCATCCCATATGTCAGGACAGGCCGTTCTGCCAGCGTCCCGACGTCCCAATTAGAACGTCTTGGGATATCTTCTGTCCCAAGTGTCGGGACGGCGGCGCATCCCATTCCACGGAAAAAACCACGACATTCCTATCCCACAGGATTTAAAATCTTGATTGAAATATTTTTAAAATTTTATGAATCAGAACTTTCATCCATTTAGCCGGCGTACAGAGATTGATGATGCTTTTATGTTGGGTTTCAAGTAAGAATTGGCAATTAAGGTGATTTGGAACTTCATGTATGATGTATCCTTCACATCCTTATGGTGGTAACATCCACATAAATCCTCTTGATTCTCTTTTAATACCTCATTATCTTACTCCTTTTCCTATAACCATAAATGTGATCGGGATCAAGTTTAGGTTTGTGATCATGATCAAGTTTAGGTTAGACTGAATTTCTCAGGCCCTGCTACTCACTTCCAGAAGTGAGATTGTTCTGTACTACATGCTCAATCTGTCAAAATGATTGTATTCCAAGGTTTGGAAGCATATCTGATAGATCAGTATGTTATGCTAGTCTCAGTTTTTCACAATAAGCATGAATTGTATTGGCGGCCTATATTTGAGTGTCTATGTCAAAGACATGAGCTTAGTCTGGACTGCATTCGGGAAATATGACTAAAGATTCTCAATATGCAGAATATGTTCGCTTAGTTTTGCTGAGACCATTGTCTTGATCTCAAGGGAGGAGGTTATTCAGTTGGAAGACCTCAACAATTTGCTCCATGTAGCAGAGCAAGGAGTAAGGGATGGCATATATTTGCAACTGAAGTCTTAATGCTCAGGCTTCTGAGAATCATCATTATGTTATGACTACCCAATCCCACATATTTAAATGGAGTTATGCTAATTGTTGTTATGGCAGCCTATTTTCAAGATATTGGATCACTGCTGATGGTCAAGAATCTGCAGTCAATCAGCTAAACAAGGTCAAAACAAACTGAGTTGTTACATACCTTGTTTTTGTTGAGACAATTAGTTAGACAATGAAACTCTTGTCATTTTTCAATTTGAAGGGAATTATGCTGGGATTATCTTCTGCAAGTTGTAGTTCAGTTTTGAGAGACTTCTATCTGATCAAACCATCAAATGAAGCACATCTTTTGTAATTTGGTAATGTAAAATCTGTTTGTTTGACTTAAGGTTAATCTGCTTGATCTTGGATGTTTTGTTGAATAACAGACAATATCTGTATATTTATGAGTGGAGCTTCGTCATGTCCTATCCTTTTGCATAGAGTGATCCTTGTATCTTATCATGAAGTTTGTATTGGTATGACTAAATAAACTGCTAAGGTCAGGGCTTTGCTTTCCCATTCATTGTTATAGGATTAAATCTTCATTTTTAATAATACATTAAATCTGAGACAACAGGGCAAGACTATGTTGATACGTTCCAATTTGTTTAGCATCTTTCAAAATGGTGCAAGTTACGAAGGCTTTGAGTTATTTGTTTTGTAATATATAAATAATTTCAACCATTTATCCATATATAACACTACGTTTGAGTAGAAATTTTGGATCTTGGACTGCTTAGCTACCTGCTCGGTATTGTACCAGTACGATACTATTCAAACACATGTACCATGCACCTATCGTTCATCACCGATGCCTTATACAATGATTTTTTTTCTTCTATTGTTTCATAGGTTTTTTGTAGGATTGTTTCTTATGTTTTTCTTGTTGTTTTTTCCAGGTTTAATAGGTTTTAAGCATTTGAGGCCCTAGAAGATGTAAAAGGGCTATAGAATATATGGTCAGTTAGTTATGGCTTGACATGATATAATTTGCAAATACTTAAAGAGAATAACAATAATTAGAATATATTTCAAGAAATCAATTTACTTCAAAAAAATAAAAATACTTCACAAAAAATTATGCCAATGCATAGATCTAGGTAGCATGGATACTTCAAATCATGGTATATGATACCAAACCAAATCTTTTGATATGGTCGGTATTGTACCGTATTGACCATGAATTGCAACGATTTGGTCTCTATATAAGGTGGTGCTCAAATTTATGTGAGCCAGTCCTTACAAGGAAAAGCCACTTGAAATCAATTGGTTTGGCTTGGTAAGGGCTTGGTATCGGCCTAACTAATTGTTCCTTGATGGTTGAATGAGAAAAGGTCTCCAAACCCTTTTTTCCTTTGTTACACCCATGAGCAATGTTAGAGACGTGAAAGAGAGGACCACGGACCTGTGTATATAATGCACATATACTCATCGACATATTCGAGCCATATTGTATCCTTATTTTTCAAGATTTGTAGTATTGGTATATCATATTGTGTCGTAGCCGTTTTTAGTGGCTGTATTCATGCTTTCTAGGTGTAGATGCATGCTAGATTTACAGTATATGATGAAATATGCCAAAAGAATAAATTTTAGCTTGATTTCCTCTTTTTATTTATAATCTTCTTTTGAAAAAACTTTACTAATGGAGGAAGAGATGGTAGAATTCTTTAATAAAATTAACTCAGGGCTTTCAATGCATCAACTCACTGCAACATCTAGAAGAAATAAAGCTTCTCCCAAGGTTCGTTGTATCGATACGGGGCCCAAACCAATTGGCTGGCAGCAATGGTACGCCCCTGTGCTTGTACTGGGCCCAAAACAACACAGTAGAGAGGGCAGAGGGAGAACAGGAGAGAGCCCTGGGGGGGAGGGAAGGAGAGGGAGAGAGGATCTACGAAGGCTATGGAGCCGTCAGAGGGCTGCCGAGGTTGCTATAGTGCCGGAGGACGAGCTTCGCCTTCCTCACAATTGAAATAGCAGAGGCCTTGGCTACTAAGGGCCGGAGGAGGGTGGAGCCCCTCTTTCGTCCCTCTAGCAGCCTCGACAGCCCTTTGGTGCTGGAGGAGGGTGGAGCCTCTCTTTCGTCCCTCTAGTAGCCTCGACAGCCCTTTGGTGGCCTTTGGAGAACTCTCTCCTTTTCTTTCCCTCCCTTCTCTCCCTATTCCTCTCTTTCTTCTCCCTCTCGCTCCTTCACCGGTTTCTCATTTTGATTGCTGGAACCATCCCGGTCCACCATTGGCATGACTCTATACGCCCCGAACCAGATGATTCAAGGCGGTTCCACAATCCTTGGCTTCTCTGTTCAGTTTCCCCTCATTGTTCTTGTTTCTTTGTTTTGAATGAAGGAAACCCAATTTTTTTTTTTTTGCACTTGTTAGCAACTGCATTAGTGTGGAACTGGCAAGTGCAAGTGCCACTTTGTATTGCTTGATATCAACTCATATCGGTTGCTTAGTAGCTTGATAAGCTATGACCTGTACCATCCGTCTACTTAAACACTGGTTAAACAAGAACAGATGATGACTAATTCAGATGAAAATAATGAGTGGAAAATTGGATGGCTCTTGCTATTTGGCTTTCAGTAATTATATTATCATCTAACTTGTGAACAATTAGTTGCAAATAGAAGGTTCTGCACTCTCCAAATTGCATCACAAATCAGAACAAATATTAGAAATGATTGTCTGGTTCGTATCATTTATTTGAAGTTCCAGTCTACCATTTTGATCAAAATCGTAACTGATATGTTGGTTAAAAATATCTGATTACCTGTAGAGGGATGCCATTTAGAATTTGATGTTCTAGGCTTGACTTTGCAAGGAAATGCTTTATCATTCTTAGTGCTTGGATTAACATATTCTCATTGTGGTCAGTCCAAGTCCAAGTCCAGTCTCTACATATAATTAATTCAAGTTTGCATTTACAAAGTTTATATTGTTTTGCAGGATATATCAAAGATTTTCAGGTCTTTGATCCACATAGAGTGGGGAGAATAACTGTAGAGTTGCAAGGCAGGATAAATGATTGCCATGCACTTACATATAGACAGGACATCAAGGCTATGGATATAGAAAAGTACCGATTGCGCATCCTTCCAACACGCCAGGTTTGCATTATTTATCCATTTGTCTAACATGTCTTTTATTTGCTTCTTTCAGTATATATTGAAGTATTCTTTTAGTGTTAGTTAGCTAGTGTATGTTGCATCTCACTGGAGCTCATTACTTTGGGACTTGTAACATTTTCTTTTAAGCAAAAATTTGTGCTGTTTTGTATTAAAGAAGTGAGGGCTTGAGATGTTTGTTAAAATAACTTTACAAGTATATAGATAAAGAAATCCAAAAGTATAAAAAAACATGAAATAACCAGGTTTCTCAACAAGGTTCTATCTCTAACTAGAGAGCCACCACTTGTGACCACAAATTTATGTTACACCAATTATTAGTTTTTAACCTCCTTTCCATCTTTCTATATAAGTTTTTCTGTATTTAGCATCTCATGTCCATTGCACACGAAAACTAAATGTCTAAGAACCTTCGAGAATGAAGCCGCACAATTATGTCCATGTAACACGTCCTATAAGCACTCACCAAACTCCAAGAGCACCTTTACTTTGTCAGGTGGCTTGGTTGTTTCACAAAAGTGTCAAAATTATTTGATCCATGGCTATATGCCTAAACCCGAAATTGATTATCCTTGCTAAAGTCTCATTTGTCTAGTAGATGAAGGCTCGAAGTCAGTGATCCAGTAGATTTTTTTGCAACTTTTTATTTTGTTGTGTCTGCCCTTTGCTGCTATGCATGTTCTTGGGCATTCTACCCTCATGCTTAATTTTATGTGGCTCATCATGATACTCATGATAGTTGAACATGATTAGGATTGTTTAGCCTATTTTGCAAGTGTTCATGGTAATGGACTTGTTAATTCATAAAAAATATAAACTATCAGAATGTATTGATCTCAGATTTAATTTTTTAAAAGTTTTTGATGTGGATAACTCCTTAGACTAACTTTGAATTTAGTTATTTTTTAAAATATATTGTCGTTGGTCATAAGCTATTAATATTCGAGTCTTGGATCAAGGTTTGTTGCACTAGTGTGGACCGCCTCATATCGGGTGTATCATATCGTACTGGTACTGAATTGAGACTTGGTATGTGGAGTGTATCGAGTCTTGGTACGCACCAAACTGATCTCGTACTAGGCATATCGATATTAGCATGATAACTGTATGAGGTCCAGTATTGAGATTGCAAATCTTGCTTGGAATTTATCCTTCTTCTTACATTTTCTTAGAGAAGGTTAGTACAAGGTTTGCCATACTGGGACGTTCTGCCCTGTACGGATGTACTGTATGATACCAATACCGAACTGAGTCTTGGTATGGAGAACGTTGGTGAGTCTTGGTATGGAGAATGTTTTATGGAGTCTTGGTATGCCAACCGATTCCTGTACCAATCGTATTGACATTGTACACATATCAGTACCAAGGCAAACCTTGGTTAGGTGTGTGTGTGTAGAGCTAGGCTAGAATCAGGTCGATCGAATTTGAAATCAGATCCGGTCAGGTTAAAACTCTATAATAGGGGTTCTACATCAATGATTTAAGCCGTTGAATGTGATCTACTACCTCAAAACTGCTTGCATAGGAAAAATTATATGATTTGGAGACCCTAATCTATGTATCAAGCAGTCAAAATTTGGACAGCCTAAATAAATTTAATTAGATACACTTGATGTATAGGCTAGGGGTCTTCAAATCATATGATTTTTGATATGTAAGTAGTTTTGAAGTAGTATATCACATTCAATGGTTTGGATCATCGATGTAGGACTCCCATGGTCAATTTTGACCTGACCGGTCTGAGCTCAAATCCGATCAACTTTGTCCAAGTCTGCTATATATATATAAAACTTCTATATTTAATTTCAGGGCCTTCTGTATTTTACGACTTGGTGTCTCTTGGCTCTTATTGTCAGTATTTATGACTCAAAATCTTTGAAAGATGATTTGAGGGAGCAGTTTTTGGTTAGATATAATTGATTTTTAATGAGATTTCCTTTATATTTTATACAAGATTTTTGGGAATCTAAATTTTGTTATTGGTATTTATTATACTAAAGAACAACCACAAACAGATGTCCACTTTTGTCGTACCACGCTCGAGCCACCAAAGTAATATCACTAAACAACCCCTAGATAACTCGTAATGCAAGCAAAGAAGGATGTGCAACCAAATAAACCAATAATGAGAAAAACCATGTATAGTCTATGCTTGATGCAGCGCACTTTGACCATTGAATATTCCAGTTGGCTTTGAGCAACCAAGTGGGTGGGGGTAGTCAAATGGTGAGGTTAAAGGAAAAAGCCCATAGGGGTGGGCTGCTCTAGTACACTTAGATGCCCAAGATGATGCTAATGATCTAGATTAGAATGCACACCAGCCATATACTAACTAAACCACCAAAGAGACCGTGGACTAGAGAAGAGATTGCTCCATGAGGCACTTGCATCAGGTTGAGCCAGTGGTGGTCGACTAATCCATGACCATCATGACAGTGACCCAAATTGATGGTAGGCCATTAGTGGGATGACTTCTCAACCAGGTAGATGACACTGGAGGAGGGTGGCTCACACTTAGTCGATTATTGCTTGGTGGTTGTGATATCAACGTTGCCTACAAGCTACCTTGTCGACATAGGCATCTGATGAATGTCTTGCAAGATTTGCATGTGAGTTCATCGTCGATGGCTCAGGCGACCGCCCTCCCTTGTGCTCGCCCGACTTCAGTTAGCCAAGGAATGAAGGGTCATCATGGCTTGGATGGTACTGAAGGGAACCCAATGACATGGAGGTCATCTTCTCTGACCCGAAGTTGTTGACTAGAGCCTTTTGTTTATTGTTGCATGGTGAGATTGTGTTGTGGGTCCCCTCCGCAATGCACCCTATGGGCCTTAATGGTCCTAGGAATGCTTCCTCTATTGAGGGCCCTGACCAATGGAACCTACAGAGACCATAACAAAAGCTTTCCTTGACATATCTGGTTGATCACAATGTGGCTGGAACTTGAGCAATCCTCCATTCCTGCTAATAGAGTTGAAGATGCCATGTGGTCGCCACCCTTTAATGGATATCGAGCAACACATGTTGGGTGCTACCAGCTGTCATCTGATGCTTGAAACCTGTCCTCTTGATGGAGTGGATCAGGTTGAGTCTGTAGCGGAGTGGCTGTCTCATAGTGAGTTGATGGCTGTGTTGGTCAACTCAGCATCCTTCTGAGTTTCTTGCATGTTTGATTGGTAAAAGGTGCTCAATGCGATCAACCAGGGACCTTATAGAGGGGCATGTACTATTCTTGCCCTTGTTTGAGTGGCTATCAACACATGATCCACCAGATCCTCTATCCACATTGAGGCCTTTGCCTGGTTGGCCTTGGAAGCAATATTGGCCCTTGTGACAATAGTGCTTGCTGGCATCACGGAACTGGTAGTCCTTTCATGTATATCTGAGGGACCTACATAAATTTCATATACAAAGACTTGCCAAAAGCCTTTGATGGCTTGACAATGCTGCTGGGAACCAGTGGCTTAGACGACTCTATTAGCATGCACTTTAGTGAAACAGGCTTTCTTGACTCTTTCAAGGATATTTGCTCCATATCAGCGGTGCACATGTCGACTCCCAATGGAATGTTGGAGTTGCTACAATGTATGACAGCGTTCCACTTTTTGGACTCCCAAGGTAACTTCGGCAACCTAAGCCAAACAAGGTATTTGGGTCGTGTCAGCTGACAGGATGAAGTCTGGTTACCATGGCTCAAGTGCCAATACCTGGCCAGCCACTATCACTAGCTCTGCCATCTGGACCTGCATCATTGTCAGCTTTTGATTAAAATGAAACCTGAGCTCATCATCAGGCCATTCCAACACCCAAAATTGTTGAGTGGTGTTCTCCCGCATCCTAAGTTCCTAAGCCATGAACAATGCTGATGGTCGGCAGCCCAAAACCATTAGGCACCATTGCCATGGCTGCAGTTCAATATCATCCATACATAGTGTTTTGATCTAAGATTTCAATTCTTCCATGCCCTGTCATTAACAATAACTCTCCTCCTCAAAGTACCCTACCACGTAGTTTCTTTGCAGTCCATTTCTTTTGCAGCTGAGTGACTTTGTTTCTTACGCTCGTATTGTGTAAGGTTTAAAGTTGTCTTGTTCAGGAGATTGGTAATCTTGAAATGCCTATTATCTGTACATAAGGCTCTATATTGTTATTAGCAGATAATGACTTGAACTAATGAAATTTCCTGTTACTTATCTTCTTCTTTATCTTTTTCTCTAGTTTATCTCTTTTTTTGTTTAAGAATTTACCCCTTATCTGGCTAGACATTGCCCCTAAAGTGCGGATGTTTTTTTGCCTAACGGATCTTTCATGACAATTAGATATTTTCAGAATTTTGAATTTTCTGCAGGGCTATAATAGTATCATATCTGTACTATATGTAGAAATGATCCTTCGATGTTTTCTTGATCACCATAACAAAGGAGGTCATAATAAGATTGGTTTGACTCCTGTGGCCTAATTGTAGTTTGGTTGAATGTACAGATGTTCCATTGGCTTTTCATTGTCTCAAGAATGTCTCTCAATACAAGTCATGTAACTTTTCAATTACTTGATGTATTTAACTTATCATATCATTTCTTGAACTCAATTTTAGCTTTGGCATATGAGCTTTTCTTTTGTCTCAAGGCTTCTTCTTAGCTACTCTGGCTTTTGAAAGGTATCTAACTATATCATTTATATGTAGCTAAGAAGATATTTATCTCTAATTTCACATCACTTATTATCATCTATTCTCACCGTTCTTTAGCCTTCCTTGCAAGGCCAAAGCTGCTGTGTTGAAGATTGCACATAATATCAAAAGATAACACATATCTCTATTATTGTTAAAAAGAAAAGGGTGTATCTTTAATCCAGTTCAGTTGTTGGATACAACAAACTTTACAGTTGTTGGATACAACAAACTTTACTCTTTATTATATTCATAATTTAACAAGATGCATATGTCTTGTCAATTGTAATGGTACAATGACTTTTTGCAAGCCCATTGAACATAAATACACAAGTTACATATCTCATCTGCTTCTTTTGTTTTTTTTTTTCACAAAATGATATGCCTTATGCTTGTTAATTAGGGTAAGTAGAGTGACAAGAATGCACACCTTAAGGGAAAAGGGACTAGGGACATAGCTCAGAGAGGACATTATCATCACAACAAATTAAACTTTTCTTTCCATCCTTGTAAAATTTGATCTAATTAAATTCCCCAGTTATAAAGTCTCCAATATGATGGCAGCTTCCCAAATACTTATTTCCAAGATGAATAAAAACATATAAGTTAATTTCATTTAGTTTGAAAGTTAAGCCTGCAATGCTTTCTGTTTTCCTTTAATGGGTTTTACATGGATTTACCCTTTTGCAAGCTGGACCCTCAGAGAAGCCACATCACTTGTGAATCCACTGTGTGTGATGGGCATTGTTTCTGCTGTTTAAAGGGCAATTCTCAAAAATGACTTCCATTTAAGTTCTTAAATACAAGTACTTCTATGCATATTCACATTTGGTGATCACATATTATATGAGTATCTTTTATGAATGGGCTTTCCATATTTGGAAGACAAGGGGCAAGTTTACAACAGCGAAAGCCAAAAGCTTGTTTTTCTAGCTTCTTTTAGGAGACACTTTTTGGACTTCTTATGGAAGCATTTCTTAAGTATGCTACCAAACACTAATTTTCTTTTACAATGTAACAGTTTTTATTTTTTATTTTAAAAGCTGCAAAATGACTTTAACATACATGCCCATTTAAGTATTTGGAAGGGACACGTATTATAGTTGCACAAATAATGTTGGTGTGCATCTATCATTTAAGTATCATTCTGTTCATCCATAATTGCTAAAATGTCATAATTGAAGTGGGTTACATGTATAATGTTTAGTTTCAAAAGATTTAATTGCATATTACATATAAGAATAATTCAGATTTTGGTTTTCTTTATTTTTGATTAATATAAACATACTTTTATATTCACTACATAAGAGTAAGATTTTGGTAATTCAGTAGCTGTGTCATAGTCATGTTTGTCTATCTCAGTAATCAGGATAATAGGTGATTTTGCTTAATTTATTGATTCAGACATCATGAAATGCATTGAAGAGGACATTGCCTATCACGGATGGACTAGATGCTTTAAATTGCAAACCTTTTTTGTCTGTTCATGAATTCTTTGCCTCAATATGTTATTGTGTGGATACTGCTTTTTGTAATACTTGACAAGCCTGTGAGCATGGTTCAGCTTGTCTTAATGTTATTTAGATGTAGCCATCTGCATCATGCTATATTCACCACTATATTCACCAAGTTTAGAGAAAATACTCCAGACATTGATTAGATGTTTCTTTTCCATGTCTTACAAAGAGACTTGAAAAGCCTAAGTAAATTGCTTTTTTATTATATTTTTCTATTTAACAATGGCAAGATGATTAATAATTTGAACATAATTTGCTTTGCTGCAGTGGGGGTATGTCGTGATCACAACCCCAAATGGTGTTCTGGATCATGAGGAAGCCATCAGACAGAATGTGGGTGGTCAAGTTCTTGGTTATTTTCATTGACATCTTTTGATTGTGGTGATTCTGTCTCTTGATTGGAGTTCAAAAGCAAATTCTTAAAGTGCATCATTAACTACTTCAGCTAATAATCTGTCATGGTTTGTTATCATGTGATGTTATCCCGTTCTTTTCCCATGCATGAAGTTTCTCTTCCTTATGTGGAAACCGCAAATCATGGTAACAAATTGTTCATGGACAATTAGTTTTGTAGGTTCAGATATGAGTTTGACTTAAAGGGATCACTTCATGAACAATCTGTAACTTATGATCCTGGGCAACTTCTCTAGTAAAATTGAACAATTAAGCAGAAAAATGATAATTGCAAGCATGAGAATGTACAAGCTACTTGAGATGTTCCTTTGTCAGGAAATGGACACTGTAGGATCTATATGTGAATAAGAAAATGAAAAAATAACTGTTGACATTTCGAGTTTTAGTCAGAGAATTAGTGATCCAATGCTTAAAGTATCCTTCTTCTTTGTCTCCTTTTTTTTCCCTGAATCGTCAAGAAGGAAAGGTTCTTATTAATCAAAACAACTTATTTCTGATTCATCATGTCCCTTGATTGGTGGGTTAGTAAAATTTATTACAAATGATCGTTTTTTTTCCCCTCTCCCCAAGAGTCCAAAATGAAATTTGCCACTTAAAATTGCTTGGAGTATTCTGTTGGCAGGAAATTCACCAGCTGACAAATCTTGTGAAGCACTTTTTCATTCTCTGCATTTTTTCTTACCTCTAAGTGTAGAAACCTTTCTCTATTCTTACAAGTACTTGCTTGAGTAATCTTCACTCAAAGGAAGAAGATGCAGCATGCTTCCAAGAAGCACGCTGTGAAAATTTTTGTAGTAATTGGTAGTGACAAGTATCATTGATAATTTGTTCTGAAGGTTCTCATGGGAGTAGCTTTTCTCATAGTTACCAACCTGTGAAATTTCCTCTTTTAAGTAGTTGGACTCTAGATTCTGGGGCATTTCATGAGATAATCCTGAAAGAAGGCCAGGATAATCTTAATCCAAGCTGACAACCCTAAGAGAGGTACTTGGTCGTACAGTTGACAGTGTTACTAAGGGTTTGCTGCTGAGACCTGGACTTAAGTAATCTTTCGACTGTTGGTGAAGATTCCATGCTTTTTCATTTAATGATGTGCTCTCTTCGGGGTCTATATATTTTTGACTATAGAAGGGTTTTTAACTTGGATTTTCTTTCTAGTTTCTAACTGAAGATGACCAATCATCAAGTCAGGACTGTCAATACATTGTGCAATGGTGATCTGAAACAAGAAGTTTGTGAGTGAAAGCAGGGAGGCATTGAAGAAAAAGACAAGTTATAGTCATTTTATAAATCAGGAATATAATAGAAAATTGGATTCATTATGAAAATTACAACAATATGAAACATCGTTATAATAATCCTTGACCATATACTCATGGCTATTCATCGTTGTAGCAACATAGAAAGAAGAAAGAACAATATCATTGGAAACAATCTCAAGAATCCAGTAACAGGATGTTCGCATGTTGCCTCAGAGGTGTAGAAGTAGTAATAGGGATTGGAGAGACCTCCCTGCTGCCCCTGGGCTGGAGGAGGTGGCGGAGCATGTGCTGGTTGAGATGGTGGTGAAGAATGGGCTTTGGATGGTGGTGGTGGTGAGTGAGACATGTAAGGGTTTTGCGGGGTGAGAGTTGGCGATGGCGGTGGTGGCGGTTGTCCACATGTGGCCGGACATGTGCCACACTTGCTTATGCATAGAAAGCTACCTTCGGGTGCTCCTGCTGCTGTTGCCTCTTCCGTGTTCCCCTGAACAGCTGCCATGAACACCATTATGGCTGTCAGCACCAAGAACATCCTTGCTCTTCTTGTATGTGCTGGATAGCAATTAGCCTCCATGTGCTTGTAATTTCTTCAGACAGGCGATCTCGTTTTCTACCTTCTTGCTTCTTTAACCCAAAATCTTGTGTTTGAATGGTTCGCAAGTTTTATAGAACATACAGGTTCCAAAGTTGTTAGACAAGCTTTTGTAAAAGAACATTGATCGCATGCAGCTGCAACCGTGTGAGGCATGCTGTAAAGGGTGCAAGAAAATATTCCTCTCAAGAGCATCTCCTTGTTACACAAGTTTGAAAGATGCTTCCTAGTTGAAGTATTATAATGGGTTTTCAAACTGTTTATGCCAAAGGTAAGGCTTTTATTAAAACTCTTAAGGGAGATTAGGGATTGGATGCCCATTAAAGCTTCAATATTAGAGGTTTTTCTGAATTTTTGAGTGCATATGCAGCCATGATTACATGAACTTAATCCTAGCATGACTTCATATCTAAAGCTTACTGTCACATATTTCTTTCATTAATGGTAGCTAGAGTCATCAAATAGTTCATTAGATTTCTCAATTTCTCAATGCTGCAAGGGATTATCGGATGCTTCATTACACTTCTGATATCTAACCCACTCCAGATTGCCCAAACTCAAAAATGTTACACAGTAAATCTAGTTTTAGTTGTTTTGGCTTATTAATTTAAGCTGGCTAAAGGACTTATACTACTGGAAGGAATGGCGCTCCAAATTTCTCCTGAATAGCTGGCTACCTATGGTTAATAAAGCTTGAAGAATCTATCTGTTCACTCAATGCTTTTTCGTCAAAGCCACTTTGGCAAAGCTTAAAATACAAAATTCACTAGCTGTGGGAGCAAAGAATTTCTTATAGTTGTGTAAGCATCAATCTTTTAATATGAATTATAAAGGTAAGTTATTGATGTTTATCCCTTGTTGCGAAGCTCCAATTTTGTGGCGTTATGTGATTCTTGCTTCGTTACGCACAAAATTTTATACCGTCCTCGCTAGACAAAAAAGACTGTTTCAGTGACTTTTGAATCCTTTCATCTAGTGCAAAGAGATTTGTATTTTAGTTAGAATTAAGTGCTTGGCAGATTATACTGGTGTGCTGGCGTATTATAACTGCTAGGTATCCGACGAATAGACTACGTAGTGGGCGCCAGCCCTGGGCATCGTTATCTTTCAGTGCATGCCAAACCTTTTACTCCAGCATCCGATTCGTTTCTTCTTTCATCCTTTCCCGTCACTTTCGGCCTTGGCACGAAATTGATTTTTAAGTGCTACTGGTTGAGGAACCAAGCATCGAACACCAAAAAAAAAAAAAAAAAATTATGATATTGAAATGAAAAATGTCTAGAGTACTCCAACGTTGTGTATATTGAAATGGAGCTAAATTAAGCGACTTGGTATTGAATCGTATCTTTATCAACATTTGGAAGTTAGGGGTATCCTCTATTATATGGTGTTGGAATGGGTTCGGGCTATATCTTTTGCATGAAAAAAATGATTGGTCTTTTTGCATGATGCCAACCGTTGGATCATGTAATATCTTCTTTGAGATCTGTCCAGGAAGATGAAAGAAAAAGATTGGGATGCTTTAAAATTTGTGCAACGCGTGATCTAATGGTTGGCGTTGCAAAAGAAGATCGATCGTTCTTTCATGCAAAAGATATAATCCGAACCTGATTGGCATGGGGTTGCGTCGGGTTAGAATTCCATGCAGTATCGACATCCATCTATCGGATGTTGCAATAATAATAATCTACAATGGCCAATATAATCCTGATGAGCTTCATCATTGCCGCTGGCTGGAACGTTTATTCATAGTCCGTACCTTGGGTTTGAGTATAACCTTTCAGGTAATGGAGCTTTGAAATTCTCAACCTCGTATAATCCATGCCTCTTTTCTTTTTGAATACCCCTTTGCTTCATGTGAGTTCTACCTTTTGAGTGGATCAACAAGATCCAGATGCGGCTATTAGGCTTCATGGAATCCATTCGAAATCCGTGGCCTCCTTCCATTGGAAGAGTCAACAACTGAAAGTGCCTCTTGATTTATGCAAGGATCTGCATCCTCACCACTGGGAGTAATGAGATAAAGCTCACCTAGATAAGTGAACCACTTAAGCTGTTACCTGCTCTCTTACATTTTATTTCTGGAATGGGATTTCTGGGAGAACCACATTACTTACGACCGGAGGCTCATCAACTCTTTTCTTCTTTAAGTCTAGTTCTTGGTTTTTATGTTCATAGAGGATGATATCCTCTTCCAGAAATGCAGCATTCTACTCATGAAGATTTTCTGATCCTCCTTGTATAAATAATAATCTTTCATTTCTTCAGGGTATCCCATGAAGTACAAAATTTGTCTCGTGCTTTCAACTTGTTGAGGTTGATTAAGTGGGACAATCACACACTCTAAGGTGTGTCAAGGTATGCTTCTTTCCACTCTGCATTTGATGTAGCTAACCCTTGCTAATTTATTTAGACCGTAATTTAAATTATGTGCCACACGTTGCAACATGTAATCGCGAAAAAATAAAGGTAAACTATGTGTGACTTATCATGAACTTGCCTATATCTATGATGGTCCTATTCCATCTCTCAAAAATTTCATTTTGCCGGGGACACCCTGATGCAGTTCGCTAAGAGTTAATCTCAATCAAATAATCTAGAAACTCATAAAAGAGATACTCCCTTCCTCGATTTAAGTATGGAGTTTTTATTTGTTTCTTAAGTCTCCTCTCCACTAGAACTCTATTCTCCTTGAACTTCTCTGGTGCAAAAGGTAGACAATTCCATATATTGAGCAATCATTTGTGAAGGTGATGAAATACTTGTTTGGCGGTCCATGTATGTTGGAGGGAACCAAACTCCAGTGGCACACTCCCTTGTATGGAAGGGGAAGCTTGATTGTCTTGCCCATCAGGCATGACCTGCATATCGGCTAGGGTTGAGCATCAAGGAAGCTCAATAGTCTATTCCCAACGAAACTTTGTATCCCATCAAAGTTAACGTGACTTGACCTAGCATGCCATATATATATATATATATATATATATATATATATATACGCGTGCGCACACGTGGAATCCTTATATTTATGATCTCTTTTCCGAGTCACAAACTAGTTAGTCATATTTATGTCACCACATCTTATTGGGAAAGATATATTCAAGAGATCTGATCATCGTCCAACCCCCCCCATAGCAATCACAAACTTATCGAATATGACTATCAAAATTTTTTATCAAAAATCAAATTATATTATGATTTGACAGGTCTACTAGAAGAAGCGATGTTCTTGCATGTATATGGTGCATATAATATTTTTTTTTAAGATTTGTCCATTAATCTAATGGGAAAGGAGGAAGAATTCTTTCAACTTGCTCAACTCAGATCTCGCAAAATAAAAGATAGAAGGAGAGAAGAATTTTCAAAAGTAAAGATCAAGTCTTTTTTTATTTCTTTTATTTTTTTTATTAATTAAAAATGAGGTATATATCTTTTATTTATAATAACAAGGTTCGTCCTTACATAAATTGGATCGGATTTCTCTTTTAGTTCTAAAACAATTTTTTGATCTAAAATAGATGTATCTAATAAAAATAATTTAAAAAAAAATTAAAATTCTTCGGAAGGTAGATCTTGATTTGTATGTCAATTCTGTTTTCTATTGCTCTATTGGATTCTTCTCAGGTTGGAAGCTATACTCGATCAACATTTTACTTGAAAGAAAAATTTTCAAATTGACCGGCTCATTTTAAAGGCCAAATGAAGAAATTTTGTCTTAATCTTTAGGGATGCTGCCCCTTTAACATGGTGGCATCACGTTATAAATCTTGAGAAATTATTCAAATTTTTTTTAAAAAAATTAAAATCAAATATCGTATGATCAAATTATGATCTTTAAAAGTTTGACTTACGAATTGATTTTTTGGATGCATCAGATCTTGCTCCTAACTCTATCCAATCTTGACCATAATAGTCAAGATGATCTACATTGAGTTTGGGGATCATTCCAGATCATCCATGGTCATTGAGATCATAGACTACATCTCTGATGGCTAGCTCCAATACTTGTACATATGATCGCAGCTGGAGATGCATGTTGCCATCCTCCAGAATCCTGCTCCTTGAGAATCCTTATAAGGAGTTGCAGACTGAACCTCGGATCCAAGGACCATGATCCAGGTGGTCCGATCGGTGTACTGGCCTTTATAACATGTATGTGTTATACATGCCATGTGACTCATATCTTTATGCAATCAAGCAACCATTTTGACCTACCCTGCTTATATTGAGACTGGTATCCTGGCACTTCATGCTATGAAACCATATTTTGCACCTTGGGATCTCTTCCCTGGGTGGGAAACCTGGAATAGATTGTCCATATCCCTACCACACCAATTCCAGCATCTCATCATTAGTGTTGGCGCTAGAAGGCTATGGCATCTCCTGACCGCATCTTTTTCTATGCATCACTCATGCATGGCAACGTATCATGAAAGGGGATTCATCCTAGACTCATCTTATATCAATTTAAAATGAGTTTTGTTTAGATGTTAAGAAAAAGTTAGAAAGTAGTAAAAAATTAAGATTTTGAAATATTTTCAGATGTTGTACAATTAATGATGTTCTCAAATTTTCAGGAGATATCAAGGGGAAGGGTTAAAGACTTGCAATTTAAGAACAAAAAAAAAAAAAAAATCCTTTCCACATTATTATAAGGAGGCAAAAGCAAATTATGACGAATTTCGAGGAGGATAAAGGGCGGGCATTGGATACCGTTACCAAATAATCCCCTATGCTGGGCCCAAGGCCGAACCCTAGATTGGATGTCCCGTCTTGAACACAGATCATGACGGCAAGGGACCTATAGCATTGTGAGCTATATCCTTAATCGTAGATGGCCCATGATTTAAGGCTGGAATTGGAGTGGATCCGAACCCAAGGAGGTGTTTGTATGGAACATATATAGTTTTTTAGAAACTATCTGAATTTATAATAGTTGCGGATAAGACTGAAAATAGGTTGGATAGACCTAACTCCACGGCTTAACCTGCTTAGTCCTGATCCGATCTATTTTAAAAGACCCATAAGGATGGGTCGGATTCTAAAATTGGATCTGTTTCATTTTTCGAATCAAATTTAGCTTTACTAAAATTCGGATCTGACGAGATTCGAATCAAACCCAGTATACCATTAGAATCCGAATACATTTAAGCCTTTAAGTTATGATTTAAGACTTGTACGAGCAAAATCTAATATAAAGATAGATTTAAAATTAATTTTGTATTCTAATTTTTTCAAGAGAATAATATTTATTGTCTATGTTGTATGGTTAATAGTAGTTAGCTATATGATAATTAAAATTTAGTTGGCTATTTTCTACTCAAATCTAATTCGGACTCAAATTTTTTGGATTAGGGATGGGTTATATATTGATCCGATCTGATACGAATATCTTATTGGGTTAAAAATCTTGGCTATGAATCTGATCCGATTTGACGAAATCTTCTATTGGATTGGGTCTGCATCAAATATTAGGATCCGATCAAGAATCAGATCGGATCAGAATCACTCATGACTCCGTCCAATCCAACCCATTAGAATCTCTAGTTGCAGAAAATCAATAATGAAGCCATGTCATGCTTTAAGCAGCATCTCTGGTCACGATTCACCAGCTATGCCTTGGTGGGACTGGGTGGTGGTCACAATGCGATTGGCCCCTTGTAAAAAAGATTTTACTAATGCATATATGAAATCCGAATAATGCATCATCAAGCCCTATTGGAGTTAGGATACTCAATATTAACACTAATTTAAATTAGTTTTTTCATGATCAAGGTTGTCTGCTAGAGTCTAATCCATAATTTTTCCTTGTCAACCAAATGTGTCACAGCAGCTCAAAATTCTATATACAGTTTTTTTTTTTTATTTTAAAAAGAAACTAAAATACATGCTCTTAGTTAGAATTATCCCTTGTAATATATCACCATCTAAACATCTCAAGTCTACCCGTGATATCAAGAAGCGTTAATGGTCGATGGGCTTTATCAATAACATCGATAAGCTTTCTTAAGTGATATATATCTAGGATTTGAACTCCGCAATTCCATAAGGGAAAGTCTTTGGACGTGACGTACTGAGGTACCAACAATGCCAACAAGTTTTTGTAATATTGATGAGCTAAACGACTACATACATATACATCAAACTATGTGCTTTGATATTTATGTTTAAATTAATAACTTTTCCTTTCTGAAAATTTCTACTATTTTTTCTCTCTTTCTGACTAAATTATTGGGAATATATCTCTATATATATATAACTATAAAATATGGCAACCATTGCTTGGGATTTTACTTTGTAAGGGCTATACCAAATAGTTTTTATTTTGGGTTCGTAATTATATGAAATTGAATTTAGTATGGAACAACACACAAGATTTCGTAAGACTTTTTCATTGGAAATGTGGTTCTTTTCCTACCTAAAATGTTGACATTCTTTCTTATGAATTCAATTCCAATCTATTTTCAAATGAAAATTTCATTCATTTAATCTTTGGAGCGGTTGTTTGGTGCAGTATTTGCGAGAAGACTTGGACTGACAAGCGCAATGGCACAAGTTCTAAATCCTGGGCAAACAATTTGTGTAAAAAACATTGCCAAAGATTGATTAGATCTGTCCCCAATCTGTTCCCGGCTGTAGAATTTGGATTGCCAGGACCACAACTAGATAATGAATTTTGTAGCCAATTTGATTAAGGCAGATTCGACAATAAGATATTGCTCTATTCTGACTTAGATGCTCGAGGTCAGAAATATAAAAATTACCTCTTCCATTGTCAGGGTAACGCATGATAACACCAACGTAGTGACATTATCTGACAAAATCACCATCCTTGAAAACTTTATTTCTTCGGTTTATCCCATTTGCATGGGAGATCACATGCATTTCCTTGACCAATCCAAACAGAAAAAATATATTAGATCACTGCAAGTTTTCCTCGAACGAATGGTGGTGTTTTACGATCATTTCATGTTAATATTATTCATATGGGTGACAGAATAAAATACGACTGCTGCCACCTTTATTTAATAACCAAGATACATTGCAATCACCACATCATCATATCTATCCTATTTTAGGAACTTGTGCGACGATGCCATCTTTGTCCACCCAAACCCAAACCCTTTCGCAGCTGAAGTTAAGGACGACCGATTCTCCGACCATCACGATAATGGCGTCGACTGCCGGATTCTCCTTCGCGATTATCTTCTCTGCCTCCTTTCCATTTACTCCTACCAACTCAGGCCATGAGCTCTTCCCTAGCACCACAGTCGAGAAAACATGTCAGAAGAGCTTATCTCAAACATAATAACTAATTCCAAGTGAGAAGAGAGAAGAAATAGAGTTGGATCTCTCAATCTAACATTATTAGCATGAGGCCTTACCAGTGCATTCCATTGTGTAAGTTTTCTTCCTCTTCTTCTTCTATGGGCTCTAGGAGGTCTAGAGGGTTGGTATTTATAGGCCCTCTATGGTGTGGCTTCTTAAGCTATAATTAAATTTTGACGTACAAATCTCATACGCAAGTCGATTAGGATATGGTTTCCTTGTTAGACTTTTGGTGATTAATTCATGAGATCGAGGTTGCTTAATTTTCTCTGATGCGGTCTGACTATTGATTCATTCGTTTGACAAATGCAAATGATAATTAGAACTCGTAAGGATAAGAAGCAGGAAAAAGAGAGAACCGCGGATAAGAAGCAAGAGAAAAGTCCATGAGTCAGAAATATGCCCAGACTAATTTTTGTTGAGCTGCCAACGACAAAGTACGTAGAAATCGTAGTTCTAAGAAGCAAAGTAGAACTCCATGCATGAATTGTACAAAAGGATCAAGTTTTTGTGCCCATGCAAATGGCGCATTGGGTACAAATAGCCAATCCTTTTCTAATTTGATAAAAAGCAATGTCAGAAACCTTGAAAAATGTTTGGATGCCCATATATTAATTCCATCCGTTGGCATATATATATATACGTAGGCCAGTTTGAATTAATGCCTGGACAAAGGAAGTCACTTTCTCTATCCTAATTGCCGTAAGATAGCACAGTTAACCTTGAAAAATGATTTGCAAATTCTAAGAATCCCTAAATTTCTGAGATTAATTTGATCCATGAGTTCCCGCTTATGATCTCCTGAATCTCCAACCTTTCACCTCAACTCTTCATACCTTCCATTCAAACGAGATATAGTAATTTCATTGACCATCCAAACAGAGAATAGTATACATACTATCCAATTTTTCTTCAAATAATGAATGGTATTCTTACAACTGTTGCGTACTATACAAGTTTACGAGGTTTATCTCTCGCCAGTAAACGATCTTGAAATAATCTATCATTTCTTCTGTGCTCGGGCCTGACCGGTGCATTCCATGGTGTTTGTTTATTTTTCCTTGAGCTTGTGGAGGTTTAGAGGATTGGTACTCGTTGAATTAATGCTTCTTTTTTTTTTTTTGGTCAAAGGTTGATGCTTTTTTTTTTTTTTTTTTTGGTCAAAGGTTGATGCTCCTTTTAGTAGATATATTAAACTTTGAAAGTACAAATCCCATACGGAAACTTTCCTGGATAGACTTTTGTTGCTATTTTTGTTACGGGGTTTGAAGTTTGAATTCCTGGTTTCAATTTTACATGGAGAAAAGAGAGAGAAAAGTAAGGAGTAATCGATCACCCCTCTACATATAGAATATTAAAGTGTTTAATCGATAGTCCAAGTTTTCTCTGTTTGAAGTTGGATGAGAAACAAGGGTAAAGTAATGCATTTCCCCTCTGCCTATCATGTTAATCGAACTTACTTGAATGTTAGATTAGAAGTGTTTCTCAGAAGGAAGCAGAAATTAGATTACATGCACGAGAAACGAAAGAAGCAATGCATTTTCCCTTAATCTAGGATTGAAGTGTATGTGAAAAGTATGAGGCCGCATTGTGTTGTCATTGGACCTAAAACATATTGAGTGCTGCATTTGTATATTCGTGGTTATATTTTTTTTATTTGATAAATATCAATACAAATATGGATATTATTTGATATCAATATTCGTACGATCTCTTCAAGTAAAGTGGGAAGACAATCATCTTAACTGATCAGCTGGTTGGCCATATAGATTAGATTATTAGACTTTGTGGGTAGAAGCTCATATTACTTTTTGTATAATTAGTTGAAAGAAAGCATATTTTATCTTATTAAAAAAATATTTAAGTACAGATTGAATCTATAATAATCTATATATATATATAGCTGAAACCTTGTTACATCTAAAATTTATTAGATAAATAAAATATCTTTTATTTTTAGATTAATTTAACTATATACTTAGTGATGAAATATTATCATCACAAAAAATCTAAATTAGTTTGCATGAAAAGTAATTTATCATAAAAATATAATAATCAACAAAAATTATTTGTGATACAACAATATATAGAAAATGAAATCTATTTTGTTGTCAAATAGTCAATATTTTATGCTAGAACTATATATATTATCTACTAAATTTATTTAACAAGCAAATATTGTCATCACTAAAAATTATATAAATAATTAGCAATGAAAATAATTTTATCAAAAATGCTATACGGTAATACATAAGCGATAAAATTGAATTCTTTGATAAATAGTTAGTATTCAGCTGCAAAACTATATAGGAAATAGAGTCATTGTTACAAATCATAGAAAGAGTTAATCATTAAAGCTATTTCATTATAAAAGTTATACAAATTAACAAAATCTGGCTTGCCATTATATAGTTAGTATTCTATGACAAAACTATATACATTATCAATAAAAATGTATATAATAATTACAAATTATTATCAATAAAGAATATGTCTATTATTAGCAAAAAGAACTATATATCTTATACGGTGGGAAGTGTATGACAAATACTATTTTGTTACTTAATAGTCTATATTGTATGAAAAAATTATAAAAAAAACATCATATAAATAAATATTTAGTGATAAAATATTTTTTCAATAAAAATTTATTTACGATGAAATATAATTTTGTTACCAAAATATAAAAATATTTTTGAGAAAATAAATATACAAGATATAGTAATAAAATTAGTTCTTTACTATAAATATTGATAATTTTTTATTTTTTAAATCCATTAATGCATATTTGGAAACAATTCTAACATCCTCATCAAAATAAATAACCAATTCATAGCAAAAATATGTCATCACTAAAATGCTTGGTAATACAATAATAATATTCCGTTGCCAAAGTATCTTAATGGTTACCAAAACAATCTGACGAAAGGCCTGAGTGGGAGTTTTTGAGATGACAATTTAGCGACAAGAAGAGGATCTTCTTTTGGAGCGGAAGCAACCCATGGCTCAAATGGTCACTGCCTTTAAAATTAGGGGCTCAGGAGGCAGGGGAGGCAACAATGGACACCGCAAGAATCCGCAAGGAAACCGGCCCACTGGATTGTTCTCGCCCACCCTCCCAACACTATACAAGCGGGGCATCCACCCAAATCCCACCCCGGGGGTTCCAAATGATCGAGCGGCATTGCATTTTCATGGCTCGCCTTCGGAAGCCCCGACATGATGAAAACACCCCAAAACCCACCCAAAATAAGGAAAAATGGTATGGCGGCGGTTGTTCATGCCATCTAGTTACAAGGTATGTACAAGATTGTGTCAGAGGCCATTGTCAAACAAAAATGCAAGGAAAAAGGCCCTGTAAAGTGGCAGCAGGTTTGCAAACCGAAGAATTTAGGAGCATTGGGCGTGACCAACCATCCTCCCTTCAACCAATGCTTCAAAATGGTGGTCGCGACTATATAATAATAAAAAAAAAAAAAAAAAAGCAATGGAGAAACCTCATCCTCAACTTACACTATAAGAAGGTACTCCCAAGCATCTCAACTCGATCCCCAATATATCAAAAAAACATCATCAACATGGAAAGACATACATTCAGCGCTTCAAAGCTTTTGCTTCAGCACTAATTCTATTGTGGGAGTCGGCAAACTTAATTGCCTTCTCGCATGATAGATGGGTAAGAGAAGAGCTAGCTAGCCTCTAAAAAATTTATTCCCTACCTTATTTAAACTTGCTCTCAAATCAGGGGTATCTGTACTACATGAATTTTATAAAGCTGAAAACATTCAAGATCCCTTCCATCCTCATCTAACATCTAGAGGTACTGAGGAACTTGGCGTTACAGCAAAGCTGGGTCTCATGCCATAGGGGAAGATATTTAGTTCACATAAGCAACCTAATAATCCTTCTCCGGAACACCTCCTAGCTCCCGGATAAATTAAAGAATGGAGTTTTTTTTTTTTTTTTTTTGGTAAAGAAGAATGGAGGTTTTTTTATATCTGAAACTTACACTCCATCTGGATGTGCCAAACACATCTGAAAAAATAAAGCGCCATATCTATAAATTATGTATATTTTCTATCAATAAATACTGGATGGTCAGACCTCGATCCCTTTACATCAAAAAAAAAAAAAAAAAGCCTTTCAGTAATGGTGTTTGGTTTCAAAAGTCCATGATAAGCTTTGCTTCATTTAAAGTTGCAATAGCAAATCACAATCTAAGATACAAAACATATATGCAGTTATAGCCTCATTGGTACAGTGGATGTTTCTTGGCAATTGAAGATCGATGTCTCCTCTTTTATAGGCACTTCTAGTGCTTGGTCTTGGTGATGGTTGTCCAAGCTTACCCTTCTCTCCTGGATCTTTTTTCAACTAGCTAGTTGTGCAAAGGGAGATCATTACCTTGCATAACATCTCGTAATTGGTCTCTTTAGCATGATTCATTTAGGTGCACATGCTTTGGAACAGATTACACGAGAGGTATTGATCTCCAATGCAAGATAAAAACCTCTTATCTCTTGGAACCTCCATTTGTTAAATGAATGAACACGAGGGAACTGCTAAAAGCAATAAAGAGAGAGCTCATGAGAGAGAGAGGTTTTTAGAAGTTAATAATGAGGATTTCTACTTTAATGAAATCTTTTACCAAATGGAGAAAAGAAAAGGACAAAAACAATAACAAAACAAAGTAGAAAATTATATTTTCTTCTAATATAAAGTGGGAAAGCCTAGAGCGCGGCATGCAAAGCGTGATAGACTTTAAGGCCTTCCATACGGTAGATTTGTGTCCTAACTAAAGATACTTATTTATAGGCCCATGTATTTATGGTCTAACCAGAAGTGGGCTACATTTCTCAACAAGCTGCTTTTCAATAACCAAACAAAAGCTTTTCAACCTAGCTACTTTTTATTTTCTCTTTTCATCCAACAAGACAATTCTAACCTTTTTTTCTTTTTATCAACTCTGAGAAGGCTTCTGATAAATGAAACCATTGTTTTAGTGGAAGAAAATATTTTTAAACCATGCCATTCTGAAACATATTAGACCATACTTTGCAGATTAAGAAATAGAATATTAAGTTCCAATGGGTTTTTTTTTCTTGCGAAATTATGAAACCACGATATGATTTAAGATTTGCAACCCAAGGAATGAACAATAGAAATCAGAAATTGTAGTCATAAATTGGGCTTTCTGGAGTAATTCAATTACCTGCAAAGCTTTAGAATATGGAAAAATCCAAGAAATTCATCAACAGTTGGAAAAAATTCAGATAACCAAAATCAAGAATAAAATAACAACTTAAAAAAAAAAAAAAAAGCTTCTTGAAATACTTGTATACTTGTCTACTTTCATAAGCATCGTCGTGGAGGGGGTTTGGCAGCAACATGTAAAAGAGGCAAAAAAGGTAAACGAGAGCAAAAATCAACAACTATGTATGCGACCATTTGTTTGTAAAACACAAAGATTTCTTAAATTAGTCGAGAATAATCTGCAAATAAATCATAAAATCCATCTAATACTCCATAACAATTGATGAATTCTGAAATTGATATATTCAAAGAGAATAATTTGGAGGATCATTAGACCAAGAGAACAACTCAGAAATTTTCAGTTTAAATAATAATTGATAGACACTACATAGCCAAATCACATACAAGTGGGTGATGCATGGTAGGAGAGGTTTTGGAATAACAGAAGTAACTTTCTTTTTTATTTTTTATTTTTTATTAAGAGGTATGGTGATTACTTATAGAGCTATGTAAGGAATTAACTATGTCAAACATTCGAGGAAACACCCTTCCCAGGTCCAAACATGGAACCCCTTTCCCACGTAAGGTTTAAGTGCTGTAATCCAAAAGGCTAATGTCTCACCCCTTTTGCAAGATTAAACCAACAAAGATACATAACCTATTCACAAAACTCTCTTTTGATCAATACGTTTGCATAATGATAGAAAATTGGCATAGAAAATTATTATTCGTCCTATAAACAATGAGAACATCTATATAATGGCCATTTAAACCAAATAAAAGCGAAATAGAGATAAAACGATTTTGGGATTGTCAAATTGGTTATGACAATAAACTTTACTTTTTGTTTCGCTCGAGAGAAGCAACGAGCATAACAGTCCCTGTTTCCAGATAGAAAGAAAGAAAAAAAAAAAAAAAATCATCATTACCTCGTTCATTCTTTCATTACAAACAGAGCTCTTGACCAAAAAGAAGAAAGACAACGAAAATCATAATGGTATATATTTGATTAGCATGATGGCAACAATTTGTAGAACAAGTAAAAGGTAAAAATATATATAGGATCAAAAATATAAGTAAATAACCCACCAACTCGAAGTTCAAACTGCAATAAGCTTCATCAACTCGTCTCTCTCTATCTAGCTTTGGAGCGAGTTCTCTCTCATTTTAGGATTAACGTCAGTTCTGGCCTGAGCACACTAAGTTTCCCTAATTTTTTTCTGAACGGATTTTCTTAACTTTATAGGCCCTCTGGGCTTCATCCACGTGTAAATAGCTGCCTCGAAGAGAACTTTCTAGAGAGTCCATTTTGCCCTTCCCACCCACGGTAAACGTTTGAAAGAGTCCATTCCACTTCATCTACCTAGAAACTTCTACAGTACCGCAAATGTGACACTGAACACGTGAGAGAGCTCATCCCACTTCATTTACTTGGAAACCTCTGGCATGGAAGTGAGAAAAGCATGGCCTTATTTGTGAATGAAGGAAATATTTTAAATTTCAAATTTATAATGAAATATTTCAAATTTCAAATATACTCAGAAATCTCTCGCATTTCCTTGTTTAGCTAGAAACTATGATTCATTTCCCATTCTTCATTAACTTGATAGGATTCTCTTCTCCCAACCCTTTCCAATCTTTTATCTTCTATATATTCCTTCAACTTATTCGAGCTGTTTTGTGTATCGATCAAATTTATGGTGGTAATACCACCAAACAAGAGGTTTTACATGTTAGAAAATTTTATGATTTTTTTTTTTTTTTTAATTTGAAAAAGATTCGAAGTTTCAAGTCCCTGGGTAATAATTCCACGTTAGATATTTAAATGCAAGGACATTTGGACTGGAAGCCGCATGCATGCACACGTGCTAGCTTTGCTCGATGCAGTTCGCCATGTCACTCACGTGCGTGTGTGTGGCATGATATGTATGCACATGCAGCACGAATAGTTTGTCTTTTTTGGCCACAAGCCTTACAGTATTAATTCTTAAATTTGTAACGCAGGCGTTGCCAATCGCAAAACCTTTGACCAATGCCCTTGTGATTTTCTTACTTGCAAAATATATAAAAAAATTTGAATTTGAATTTGAATTTGGCTAACTCATAACGTAAACATTACAAAGCACTATGGATATGTTATTGGGGCGCCATCATAGACATTCCATTAAGGATTTTATTGAATAAGCCGTTGGGACCTTTAATTATGAGCCTCTTCCGAGTTTATTTACATGGACTGAGCCCTATAAAAAAGCTTCAGGATGAGGGTCTCCAACATAAACAATCTAAAACAGATCAGGTCTTATCCAAGTGCAAGTTACTTTGCTATTATTTCCAGAGTTAAGCTTCCACTAGCCTTTCTCCCTTTTCAAGTTACTTGGTTTTTCTTGGCTTTTCCTACTCTTTTGGGGCAGCTAATGCAATCCGTTGGGTAAAATCTTCATGCATTCATGCTTATGATAGAAGGCTTCAGATTGAATTAAGTTCGTTGTACCCTGGGGAATAATCTTCTTGTATATTTGCATAAGGGAGTGAATTTCATTCTTAGGATAATGTTTTCGCACGCTTCTTCGATTCCCTTTTTTGGGTTTGTTGTGTTCTTAACGTAGTCATTTGACTGGCCCAAATAATAACATTAGCCCAAAACCATGAAACAAAAAAGAAAAGAATGAATAAAATTTGAATTTTGAAAAGATTAGATTCATACACATGTTGTATTGATAATGCAGTATGTTTAGATTTGATTTTGAATTAATATACTTTGTATGTTTATTTTTAGTATATAATTATTGTTTAATTTATTTAGCTAAAGTATTCATTACTTACATGATTATTTAGCATATAATTCTATACTAATTATACTATTTTTCTACATTTGGAAAGCTAGTTTGGCTCAAAAATTCATTATGAGAATGACTAAAGACAGAATTTTGATATCTTTATTTTAAATTACATCTTATTAATATTTGATGTAGGACTATAGAGTAATGTTGGTTTAGATTTAGTTATTTATATTAAAGTTTAAACATTAGTTATTTAAATTTAATTCATTGTTTGTTTATCATGATATATTGATGCTTTATATACGTGTAGAGCGAGTTTTCTATAAGTATGCAACTATTGCTACGACTCTTATCTCAAGGTTTCGGGTCACTTGGACTGCTTGTAGCTCATCACGGCTTAAAATTCAAAATATGTCCAAGCAAAAATAAGCCTCTTAGGAATCAGAACTCCAAAAAGCTATACCAAACCGAGTGATGGATCTCATTGAGGGGTGTCTAGAGAGGCAATAGGCTTCTCTAATGACGCTTTCAAAAGAAATCAAAATTGCGGAGTTCAAATGAGATCCAGTACAAAGACGATCATCAAGCGGGGACCTGAGAGTGGGTGAGTAGAGAAAGGGCTTCGAATGGTGTGCACTTGACCATGCTAGGAAATCTATGTGTGGATATCATGCTCAGCATCCCGAGCTTACCTCTGGCATGGACTGACAAGCAGCGGGCTTACATGGAGAGCTTGGCAGCTTCTCCTCTCGAGAAGGTTGTCAAGAACCGAGTTTTCTTACGATTTTAGTCTTTATTCCCACTATTTGATACATTGCTCCATTGTTTGATTGCGAATCTTGATTGCTTTTCTTCTAATAACTCCATATTTTGGAACATTGATATAATAGTAAACTTGATGGTAGTGTTGAGCTCTTGCTGAAAGAATTGTTTAAGTAATATTTGAAATGTAAAAGCATGATTAGAATTGATCATGGTACAGAATTTGAAAATCAAGCTTTTGACAAATTTATCTTTGAAAATAGTATCGATCACAACTTCTCTGCACTTAAGACACCTAAGTAAAATAGGAGGTAGAATGAGAAAAAGGACTTGGTAAGAGATGGTATGACCATACTTTGTAAAAACAACCTACCAAAATATTTTTGAGCATAAGTTATAAACAATACATATTATGTGCTAAATAGAGCATTAATTAGACTAATTTTAAAGAAAATCCCCTATGTGTTTTTCAAAGAAAAAAATAAAATATTTCTTATTTCAAAAGAGTTTGATGATGTCAAAAGAGTTTGCATACAAATCATGATTATTAATAATGCTTTTGAGAGTGATTGTAGAATTTCTTAAAATGCTCAAAGATTGATTTTATCCAAGAAGAAGTCCACTCAAATTTAAGTAAACTTATATTTCAAGTCAAAGATTTAAGTTTTGGAAGTAAAGAAAATGAGTTCGGCATGAAAAAAATTGAATTAAAGAAAGTCTAGCCTAGAAAAATTTCTCAACAAATCCATTTATTCATAAATTAAGTTTGAAAAAATAAATCTAGCTTATAATATATTGAATAAAAAAAGCTACTTAAAATCAATTTTGATATACATAGCATGCCTTTGAGTCGACCAAGAAAGTCACGTAGCTGATCCAATCTCAATACGAGGAAAAAAGATAGAAAGAAATGAAATTCAGATAATCTTTCTTAGCTTATCAAGCTTTCATATTCATCGACCCAGACAGAATTATAGCCAACTCACCTATCTGCACAATCGACGTAGTTTCAAACTCAAGATGAAGATAGAAGATTAAATATTTCAGAAGTTCTCCTGAGCCGATCAAGAAAACAAAATAGCCGATCACGATTGGAGCTCAACCAACTCACAAGAATAAGATAGCCAATTCAATCTCAAAGATAGAAGAATATGGAAAGTAATAAAATTTACAAATTCTTTGATCTAATCCAAAAAATTAATTAGTCAACCAAATCATGAATGTGAGCCAACGAAAAAAATATTTAAGTTGACTGACTCTAAGACGGACAGAATAGATAGAAAGTTGAAAAATTTATATATATTCTTAAGCCATCTCAAGATTTTACTTAGTCAACTCAACACTTCAGATTAGCCAACTAAGAGTTTGAATGATCCAACTTATAGATTTCTTATAGAATAATGATGAATTTTTTAGATTTTTTTAAACAATCATATTTTATTTATTACGGCTATTTTCAAACTTCTAATAGTTAAAGCATTAATTACAGATATTTTTGATATCATAAAAAAGAAGAATTCAAATTGGAAACTAAGAGATTGAATTTATTGAGCTTTTTCTTCAAGTTATTGAATGGAACAAAAAGAAAGAGAGGGAGAAAATTAATAGAGCTTTTAATTCAAACCTTTCCAAATTTACTCAATTAAAAAAGAGATAAAGAGTATATTGAATTGAGCTGACAACTACTGAGCAAAAGCATTTAAATCTTCATCAAATCCTCTCCCAAGAATTCAAAGAAGAAGTTAGTAATTCAAGAGCTCATTCACACCAACTTTTTATAGAGTTTGATGTTTCAATTTTTTGTGCTTTCAGACTCTTGTACATCTTTCTTTATCCATTGTTATAAGTTTTTTAGGGAAAAACTTAAAATTATTAAATGGTTGGTCCAAGCCATAAATTAGATATTATAAAATTTTAGTTGGTAAGTTGAAAAAAATCAACTGAATTGATTGTGAGCTCGAAAATAATTAATTTATAAGATTTTGATTGATGAGCCAGAAAAAATCAACTAAGTTTGATTGTGAATTCATGAAAATAATCAAACTATAATCTTGAGAAATTATTGTTGAAATTCTCAAGTAGATTTACTTGGTAAGTAGATGTAAGTACTAAGTTGAGCACCGAATCATTATAAATCTTATGTATTTATGATTGTATATTTGTATTTATACTTTATCTTCTATTGCATACTTACTTTCTGCTAAGCATTCCACAAACACTCTTAAATTTGTTATTAGGCCTAAGTTCTTTAATAATTTTTAAAAAAATTAATTCATCCTTCCTCTTAGGTTACCACCTCTAGAAAACAAAGGAGAAGTGCTAGAGGATATTGCCAACTCTAAGACATTCATTGAAAAGTACAATCTGACAAAAAAATTATTGTTCGAGCCAATAAAGGAGCTATATTATTTAATTATTGGTTCAACAAATCATTGCATATTGTTGTTATTGCCTCAATAATGGCACAAGCTATTGAGGTGTTCATAACAACTGCTAATTCAATATTATTGGCATGAACTTCACAATGAATAGGAGTGTTAAAATTTATTACCAAGTCTTAATTTTATTAGAATTTCTATTTAGTTGGCCATAATTCTAATAGTGCTAGGATTCAAGTCCACTTTAGTTAGGTTGACTCTTAGGCATAATGTATTAGAGTTTATTTATTAGTTGAAGTTTGGATAGTGATATTTTTGTTTCTTAACTAGTGAGAGGTGTTGATATTATTGTCTTGCAGTGGGATAAGAATTAGAGAGAAAGGGGGGGGGGGGAATTATTTGTGCACCATGGGCGGTGTAGAAAATCCAACATAGAGTGCACTGCCTTATCCAATAGGTCTATGTAGCCACCGCTTTCCAACGCACATTTAATGTTTATAGTTTCACTTTTTCGTTTAAAATTTTAAATGACAAAAATATCCCTTCTCTTTGAAAAAATTTATGACATTCTGTGGCATAGTATGTCATCTTATATCAAATTATGACTTTCTGCATGCAGGATGTCATAATATGATCCAAAAAATTATGACATCCTAGCATATTATGATATGCTGCATCAAATTATAACTTTCTGCATGCAAGATGTCATAATACGGCTCAGGATGTCATAAAATAGGGGGGGCATTTTTGTTCAACCACTTTCAATACACATTTAATGCCTGCAGTTTTTTTTATTTAAAAATTTTAAATGATAAAAATATCTTTACTTTTTGAAAAAAAATTATGACATTCTGTATTAAATTATGATATCCTGTTTGTCAAATTATGACTTTCTGCACGTAGGATATCATAATATGGATGTAAGATATCATATTTTTTTTCAAAAAGCAGGGGTATTTTCATCATTCAAAATTTTAAATAAAAAAATAAAACTGCAAGCATTAAATGTGTGTTGAAAAGTGATGGCTACGTGGACCAATGAGATAAGACGGTACCCTTCGCATCGATTTTCTACACCGCTCACGGTGCACAAAGAATTTCTCGGGGGGGGGGGAGGGGAGGCATGGTCCTTATAGGGGAGAGAAGCTTTTGGGCTTTTATTTTTTAATTAAAAATTTTGTTCCCTCTTGAAATTTTTTCCTTCTCTAAATTTTTTTCTTCCAGCATTTGTTCCCTATTTTTTTTCTTGATATTTGTTCTGGATTGTGGATCAACACAATCGATTCACTCCAAATAGTGTGTTATCCTAAACTCGTGATAGGGTAATATTAATGCCACATTTTTTCTTCCAGCATTTGTTTCCTATTTTTTTTTTCTTGATATTTGTTCTGGATTGTGGATCAACACAATCGATTTACTCCAGATAGTGTGTTATCCTAAACTCGTGATAGGGTAATATTAATGCCACATTTCTAGCTAGTGACAAGGCAACTATAATGCAATATTTCTAACTTGTGATAGGTAATGATAATGCCACATTTCCAACCTATGACAAAATAATGATAATGCCATATTTCTAACCATTGATATGGCAATTATAGTATCACATTATTGCTAGGCAATCATAAAATTGCTAGTTTAAAGCATCACATTCAACTACTTAGTATATAAAATTCAATTTTCTGCATATCAAACAAAAGTGTATATACACACATAGGTCATCGAGCATAAGAATAATTATCTATATCAATAACAAAGTCCAAATGAAACATTTATCAGTCCAAGATACATATAAGATATTCAAATAATTTAAAATCAATATTTGACAACTTCGATGGGACTTTGGATCAACTTTAGATGTGAGCCCGAACTGACAGGCTCCGTATCTAATCGACCTCGGATGTATATCCAAATTGATGGGCTCTATCTCGAATTGACTTTGGATACTAGCCTGAACTCCCGGTCTTTGCATTGGATCCACCTTGGACATGAGTCCAAGCAATGTACTCAAGTCGAACCATCTCTACAGCAACCGCCAGGCTTAAGAAAATAAAAAGCAAACACAAATCCACATTGAAAGATGAAGAGGAAATCTATTTCATTGATAAAAATGTCCATTACAAGAGATCAAGAACACAAAAATATAAAGACAAATTAAAGAGCCTCCTCAGTGGCAGGGTTGGGTGCAAGCTCGACTGCGGACTCAGGGGCGATCTCAGACTCGATGGTAAATAATGGTGCAGTTTAGTTCTCCTCTCTTCGGTCTCGTTATCACTGGCCTTCAGATGAATAAAAAAATATTCATTGCAACGATGATATCATCTCAAATTTATAATAAATCAATAAAAAATTTTATATTAAATAAATTATCGTATATTACATCAATTTTTATGAATAATATCTCATCTTATTTTATATATTTTATATATTTTTAATTTTTTATTAATTTATTATAATGAGTGAGCAGCCTGGGCTTAGCAGGTGTCAAACCGCGGCAATGAGCTACAGCAGATCCTTCCGCGACCTTAGCCTCGAAAGCGACAGAAGCCTTGAACTCCGCGATGGTTCGGAGCTTGGCCTCTGCAGCCACCATCGACTTTTCCTCAGTAGCTTGGGCCGCTGCCGCTTCATCCTTCTCTTCGGACATCATCGAGGCTGCCTTGCTGATCTCCAGTTAACTCCTTCTCGAGATTGGCAACCTTCCAATGATACTGTTCGGCTGCCGCTGTCCCTCCGATCTTCTCCCGAGCGGACGGGAGCTCGGACTTGACCCGCAATATCTCTTCCTCAACCATTTTTTTGGCGTCTTCAACGGCCCTTGTTCGAGCTTTGGAAGTCCGGAGCATGTTCTCGCCCTCTCGTCGAGGACAGTGATATGGTGGGCCAACAGAAAAAGAAAAATGGCAACGAACAACTTGCAGCCAAAGATTTTCACTCCTCCTTTGGTTCCCATATCCTCCATCCACGCTCTCAAGTCCCTCCAAACGACCACCGTCGATGCCATCAATAGCCCTTGCCACCTCCATTGCCTCCTCTTCTATCTCAAATTTCATCGCGGTAAGCCTCTTGCATGTCCTCCCCCTTCCCTTCCCTTCCCATCTCCTCCACAAAAACGCTCTTGAATCCCTCCTACTCGTCACCTCCAAGTGGCAGACGGCCATCTCCGCTATCTTGGACTTCACTGTGCCGCCATCCTCATCCTTCGCAACTGTCCACCCCCTAAAAATTGCTAAACCTAGAGAAGATAACTAAACGCTTCATGAACCACCGATCCCGCTAATGTAACCCACAAAATTCCAGATATATATACTCCTTCATAAATTCCAAAACATGGGCGTTCGCTTTCCCTCCCAATCTCCTTCCTTTGCTGTTGCTCTCTTAATTCCCTCATCTCTTCCTTGGCCGGTGGCCCTCCTCCTCCGCCGCCTTGTCTACCTTGTCATTGCCGCCGCCGGCACGTGCAGCGGCCGCCATTATATTACTCTCCCCTACTACGTCGCAAGCCCAAACTACTTGACCCTTCCGTACTAGCAGTCTCTTGAGGGCAAGACTTTTACGTCCATATTATACCAAACTTTCTATTCATATACTGAATCGATCTAATTACACACCTGTAATGATTAATGAATAACGTACGGCAGAATCTTTTTCTTTTCTTTTTTTTTTGGTAAATATTCTTTTTTCTTGACTCCGATTCCTGCTAGGATTTACTTAATTATCTACGCTCTGACTTCGTATCGGTTTCTAATTCCGATTTTTTTTTTTTTTTTTTTGAGAAATAATTCCGATTTCTTTTTAACTCATAAGCCCAGTACCGTAGCTGACTTGAGCCGGTGAGCGGAGGTTTTCTCTCGTCGAGGCCGTGACGAAGAAAAAACGCCAGATTTCACTTTTGACGCCCAAAGGTTGAAGCCAAAGCCCGCCAACCGCGCTGATCACCGGCGGATGATGCTCGGCCCAACCGTCGCCGGCTTCGTAGCCTTCCCCTCACCGCCTCTGGTCGACGCCAGCGACGATGGGATGCGCGTGGCGGTGGCGACGGTGGAGCGTCTCCTTGGGTACTCGTTCCGAGACCGGAGGCTCCTCGAGGGAGGCGCTGACCCACCCGTCCTACCAGGAGCACCCGACGTACCAGCGCCTCGAGTTCGTCGGGGACGCCGCCCTTGGCATGGCATTCACCAACTATGTCTACCTCACCAATCCCGACGCCAAGCCCGGCCGGCTTTCCACCCTCCGCGCCGCCAATATCTCCACCGAGAAGCTCGCCCGCGCCGCCGTCCGCCACGATCTCTACCGCCTCATCCGCCGCAACTCCCCAGACCTCGATCGCAATGGTATCCGCCCGTCCATCCTTCTGAATTACCGATCGTAAAAAACACGGGAACATCTTTTGAATTGTTGATTGATTTCCTGATCAGGTGGCCGAGTTCACTCGATCGGTGCTGAGAGAATTGGAGGACGGGGAGGACTTGGAGCCCTACGGCGGCTGCAGCATCAAAGCCCCCAAAGTACTAGCCGATATCGTCGAGTCCATCGCCGCCGCCGTCTACATCGACTGCGACTTCAATCTTGAGTTGCTCTGGAAGGTAGATATATAGTTGAACCCAGAATATTCTTGGTTTTGCTTTCACCTCTCGTTTGCTTTTTATTGGATCCTAAAATCGATTGCCTTCATCATTGGGCTGGGAGCAGGTAACGAGGGGGATGTTGGAGCCGATAATTACTTTGGAGACTTTGCGTGAGCAGCCGGTGACGACGCTCTACCAGTTCTGCCGGAAGAATAAGAAGAGTATCCACTTCAAGCACCGGAAGATTGGAAAAATGAACGTGATGAACGTATTTGTCGATGGCCAGCCCATCGGAATTGGATCATCAAAACAGAAGATAATCGCGAAACTCAATGCTACAAGGGATGCATTGGAGAAGCTATCTTGCCCCAAGGCAGGGTTCATGGATATTGAGCCCGCTCTGGCTGAAGGGGATGGAGCAGGTGAGCAGATACAAGGATCGAAACAAAAGCTTCATAAGCTGTGCAACAAAAAGTCAGCTGGTCATTTTCTCTCCGATAAGCAACAAGTGCGAGCTCTAATCCATTCTCTTCCCTGATAATTGGGAGCATACGAAGATTAATCTAACCCATAATGATAGCATCAAGAATTCACTGATGTGCCCGCTATATGGAACTCAAAGACGAGTGCTTTATGATGGTAAGGCTTTCCGGGCAAGTCTTTGTGGCCAAGTCTAGCTCCCCAAAAAATTTCGGGCTCTAAACGCAAAAGGTATTGGAACAAGAAAGGGAAGATAAAAGAAGGTAGATCTAAACCTAAGAAAAACAAGACCAATCGCAAGAAAAAGTGTAAGCAGTCTGAGAGAAAGAAAGATAAGACCAAGACAAAATGTTACACTTGTGGCACATTAGGTCATTTTGCTCGGTGAGTGCTCCGAGCAAAAGAAGGTATACATAATCTTATTTCTCCGATGTGACATATATGTTTCTAATTTAATATTATTTATTGAATCTTATCATTTATGGATTGTAGACTCAGGAGCTACAGAATCAATATAGCTAGCGCTGAGGAATGTTTGTGGAGTATCATCGAATCCTAGCTGGAGTAAGATGGATTTTATGTAGGAAACAATGCTAAAGTCAAGTTCCAAAGAAAATTGGCACTTGCAAATTAGATTGGCATGGTAGCCGATCTTATTCCTATATGATGTCTACGTGCATTCGAACTTCGATGAAGTTTGATCTTTGCAATTATTCTTCTAAGTTTCAGTTTTAGTTTAAACTTTAGGTTTAATGGTGTGGACTTGTTTAATGATATTATTTATTATGGTTCTAGTTATATAATGAATGATTTATTGTGATAGATGTTGAGCACTATATTATAATTATGACAATGGTTATTTTTTATTACATATCTCTATTAGCAATAGCAATGCAGATATGAGTATTTGGACATGTTAGATTAGAATATATGGGCAAGATTGAATGAATAGAATGGGCAAGCGAAGAATCAATTGGGGTCACTCTTCAAAGTAAAAATGCCCATTGTGAGCATTATTCAGCTGAAAAATGATTAGAAAATCATTTGGCAAAGCAACTAGAGCCAAACTTCATTGCAATTAATACATTCTGACATCTGTGGTTCAATGATGGAAGAATAAGATGAGAGGCTTTGTATTTTGTTATATGTATAGATGATTTTACATGTTATGGCCATGTCTATCTAATTTTTCATAAGTCTGAAGCACTAGAGTGTTTTAGATTATATGTAAATAAAGTAGAGAATCAGTTAGAAAAGAGAATAAAGGACTTTAAGAACAGATCAAGGGTGTAAATACACTACAAAAAAAAATGGCAAAAAATTTTGTCAAAAAAAGTCCATTTTTTATCGCTAAAATTTTTACGATGAAAAAAAATTCATCACAGAATTGTTGCTAAAGTCCCGTTGTAATAAATTATGACTGACTTTTTACGACAAAATTTATTTTATCGTAAAAAATAAATTTTAGCAAAAAAATAGCATTTTGTCACAAAAAAGTCTCATCCAGTGACAAATATTTCATCATAAAAAGATACAAAATTTTATCATAAAAAATTTTTCATCACTAAAAGGAGCAAGATTTTATTCCATATGCATTATTAAGTGACAAAAACTTTTAATCGCTAAAAATCTAACTTTGTGATAAAATTTTGTCGCTAAAAATTTTGCTTTGTGATAAAATATTTTGTCATAATAGATTCTTAAGCATAAATTTTAAGCAACAAAATTTTTTCATCACTAAAGATTGAATATTGCGATAATATTTTTATCATAATAGAATTTTTAATACAATATGATACATACTTTAAGCGATAAAATATTTTCACCAAAAAAGTAGTTTTAATGATAAAATTTTTTATCACAAAAAGTTAATCTATAATTTAGAAATAATTTTTGGTGACAAATTTGTTATCAAAAAAGTTAACATACCAATAAAAAAATTTTTTAGTGACAAATATATTATCACAAAAAAAATTAACCTACCATTAAGGATAAATTTTATTATTACAGAAAGTTAACTTATCATTAAAAATAATTTTTAGTAACAAAATTTATTGTCATAAAAAGTTAACCTGTCATTAATGACAAAATTTATTCATAAAAAAATTAACCTGCTATGTTTTCTTCAAATAAATAAATAAAATATATTAAAATTTAAATTAATTAACATATTCATAATAATTCAAATATCCTTCAAATACATCGTCATATAAAGATTCCTACATCAATACAGAAATTCACGTATTAGCGACGGTAAAAAAGCCATCGCTAATAGAGCTATTCACCGATAGAATATTACGATTAAAAATTTTTTTATTGCTAAAAATAGATAAATTATTAGCAATGGCTTAATTGGTTATTAGCATGGAAGTACCATCACTAATAATTATTAGCAACGACTTTAGAGATGGAATACATGCCGTCGCTAATAATTGAAATTTTTTTTTAATTTTATTATAACGTTATTAGCAATGAAAAATTTTATTAGCGACGGTATTTTACCATCACTAATAACATTAGCGATGATAATTTTGCCATCACTATTACTATCCTATTTCACCTCCGTCCAATTTCTCACTTTTCATTTTTTCTCTTCCCCACCTCTTTCCTCCACCTTCGATCTCCCCGTCGCCCCTCTCTTTACCTACCTCCAGTCTCCCTCTTTTCTCCACCATCAGATCCCGCCTTCCTGAGCCCTTGGCCGTTTTCTGCCTCCCCAAGCCTCCGGTTGCCTCCCTAAGCCCTCGACCC